>NW_024527266.1:6018938-6210314 GCF_017590135.1 Pyrgilauda ruficollis
CGGGCGCCCCCTGGCGGGCGGCGCTGGCGCAGGCGCTGCCGTGCCTTGGGCCGCTCCGGCTCCTTGCGGGCCCTGCCCGCGCCTCGCCGCCGCGGCCGGCCAAGATGGTCCCTCTCACTAGGCCGTCCTTCTCAATCTGCCACCTATCAAGCTAAATGAGGCATAATTAGGAATAATTATGACATGACATGATCTGGAATGAGAAGCAGATGGGGCTTCCCCCAGGATGCACCAGGTTGGATTTCAGTGACGAGAGAACGGGGACAGAGCAGGGACACGGAGCAGTCTGTCTTGGTTTCCTACCAGTTGTCACCTCCGCTGGCAAGGGCTGGAGACAGTGTCCCAGCCAGCAGGGTGCTGCAGCAAGAGCTGGGATGTAGGGACTGTGCTGTGAGACGCCTGTCTTGGCCACGCTGGCTGCTCTGTAGTGGCTTTATTCATTCTCTGATAGAAGAGTGAAGCAGCACCTGAGTTTGGCCAGGTGTGCTGTCCCTCTGACTCTTTCTTTCTATGCAATATCAGTAGCATAAGGAGATTTTCCTTAGGAAGTAGGCGGAAGAGAGAGAAGTGAGGCGCATTGGCTCTTTGGTACAGGCAGCACCTCTGGTGCTGAATGGTTGAAGCCAGGAAGGTGTTTCCACACATCCTTTGTGTCCCCTCGGGAGGACACTCAGCTGCTCTGTGTTGCAGGGTGGACTGGGCAACGACATGGGAGAGGTGCTGGGAGCTGCTCGGAAGGGGAATATTTCAGGGAAACAGCCATTGGCTCTTCAGGTCAGATGAACTTTAAAAAGGATTGAGGAGGAGGCCCCATGTTTCTGGCACATTTATTTACCTTGATGCCTGTGCAGGAGCAGAAGAAAATCTAGGTTTAGACTGGAGATGTGTGGCACAGTGGATCCACATGGATGTGTTGCGGAAGGGTAAGAGTATGAATTGTCATGCAAGCATCCATTTCTCATTAAAAGCCAGTGTCATCCACCAGAAAATCCAGGACTAACTAAAGGAAGCTGTAACCACTTTCTTTTCCCATTACAACAATATGACATGTTGGAAGGCTTTTCCCCCGGCATTTTCTTATGCTCGTTACAAAAATCTGGGTACATCCCCCTGAGGAGAGAGCCAAACCTCAGCACCTCACACAGGAGGTGGTGCTGTCAGGGGGTGAAGTTCAACACCGGCTGAAGCGCTGCCTTTAGGTGCCTCTCTGGCTGCATCTCTGGCAGGAGCACGAGGGCAGCCCGGGCCAGGTCTCAGATCAGGTTGTTGGGAGTCAGGACACGTGGCAGTAGAGGAGCACTGTGCTGCTGTCCCCTTCACCTGTCCTCTGCTCTCCAGCTCCCAGCCATGCCCCTGAGGCAGTACCTGACATACAGAACGGGCTGGTTTTCTTTAACCCCTTTCTGTGTGACCTTGGCTGCAGGGAAAGCATCCAGAGGGACAAGTTTCTTCCGTTCCTCTGAAGGTAAATCTTGCTTGTTGCTGAGAGGTATTTTTCACTTAGTCTTTCAAGCAGTCATTCTTTAAGCTGTTCCTGCTTCCAGTTACCATAAGCATAAATTTGCTGTTTCCAGCAAGAAGCCTTTTTTTCTTTTGAAGAAATGAAAGCAAAGAAGGAATTTCCAAATAGTTTTATGAGAGATGGACAGGTGCACCCAGGAGTACTCAGGAGCTGCAGAGTGGTTCTTCTTGGACATATGGTAATCCTATGTCTGCTCCTGTTCCCCTAGTGTTGCTTGTGGCATCTCCAGCACCTGGAGATTTCCTGGAGACCTCCATGGTTGAATTCAACCTGCTGACCACTACTCTCACCCCCTTAGGGTACATTAGTTAACACTGGCTCTTCCTGCTTGTTACAAGGTGTCTGCCATGTCTCATATGTAAACAAACAGCCCAGTTCAACAGTGGATTTGCATAATTCCTCCTAAGGGGTTGCCTTTGTGCTGTGATAGTGATGGCTGTAGGTTTTTAGTTTTCTGGGGCTTGGAAGCTCTGGCTTTATAAAAGTTGATGGGCTTCTTGACATCTTTCCTGGCAAGTGGGAATGAAAAGCAGTATTTCTGGTTTTTCCTCTACAGGGAATTTTCAAAATGAAACTGAAAAATTACTTCTGGAAAATCAGTCTTGTCATCTCAGAGTTCTTTAGAAGTGCCATACTGTTAACACCTTTTCATGCCAGAACAGTTGAAGTATCTATTATTCTCATTTCATTTTCAAAACCACTAAAGGGAGGATTTTCTTAGAATCTCTTGAAACCTCTTTTCTAGAATAGCTGCTTCTGTTTCTTTTATAGCGAAATGTTTTAACACACTGATAGAAAGGTAAGGTGGATTCATCTTGTTCAACTTTACTCATGGAAAAGTTAAGCATTTAAGCACAGTTTGTCATTTGGGCTCCTTTTGCAGTCAGGGAGAGAAACATAAATCAACAGCATGATCTAGCGAGGTGATGCTGCAACGAGAAATAGCTCCATCTCACAGAGCACTGAGTGAGTAGTACTGCCCTCTTCTTGTTTGTTTTGTGATCAGTCCCACTGAATTGCCCTCTGGATGTTTCTGTTTCTTCCTTTTTTGCTATAGAGGGAACCCAAATGCACAGTTTTTCCCAGATGCCTAATTATTAGAGACCTAATATTAATGTGATGAATGTTACCTCACAGGTCTTGTTCAAATTTGAAAAGGGAATGAAATACTTACGTCATTTGGACATTTTCAAAAATGTCCTCACAGGTAAATGCAGTCTTCAGCATGCTCCATACCCCTTGAGTCTCTGTGCCCCTTGAGTGTTCATAACTGAACCTTGGCTACTTCAGGAGACATTGCTCAGCTTCTCAGTGAGATACTGCTCATGAGCATAATGCTGTTGTTTGCTTATATACTGTGACACGTGCTGTGTTCACACACACTGATAGTGCTCCCCTTGGGCATCCTAGATAGCACTTTTTCTGCCATGGCGTCTTTCATCATGTCCAGTTTTAAGAACTATCTTTATCAGCAAGACAAACTGGGAAACATTTTATGCTAGAATCATTCTAAGAATAGAAATCTGCTGTCTGTCTGTGCAAGATGCCTCCTGGGTTTATTGCCTTGAGGAGTCTTCGATCCTCTCTTGGAAGTATAGGTAGGCACCTGCTTTGAAGCAGATCAAACTGGAAGACTCCTCTGTGCTGCTGATTCATGTAGCCCCACAGGTTATAGACTTGTAGCAGTATGCGTACCTTAACCATGCCCAGTGCTGGGTTCTGGAAATATTTCTAGATGAGTGTACTACAGTTTGCAGTAAGTGAGGCAGAGTGGAATCAACTCACATGAATGATGGTCATGAAATGGAAACCAATCTCACCTTCTCTGGATGCTGGACATCTAAGGGTCAGCAACTTAGATACAAATCAGATTCAGAAAATATATGTGTGGCTAAGGTAATATGATAATGCAAACTACTTCCCCTTTCTCTATATCTTCTCCACATTTTGGCACTTACCAGATGGTCCAGGGGCATGGCTCTGGTTGGAAAAGTTGGGAGGAAGTGCAGCATTAAGCATTTACTAAGCAGATAATATAGAGGCTCCTGGTTACTGGCCATTCCCACAGTGGTTTTGTTCTCTCTTCACCATCCTCAGTCATAGCAGCTGGTAGGATGTGCACCAGCAGGGATATTTGCTGTTCAGCATGTGGCTGAGTTTCACCCTGAGACCTCAGTTGTCAGCAGTTTAAAGATTAGATGCCACCTCTCTAAGTGAGTGTCAGAATCACCACAAAAATCACTGAGAGGTAAAAGACATAATCCCTTAGGAGTATCTCATTGATCCTCTCATGGCTCCCAAGCAGCAAGAAGTACTGCATGACTCTCTTTTTCTTCAGATTAGTTGATTTAGTTACACATCCCTTGGGCTTTTCAGGGGGTAAATTTGTATCTTTGGAAGATGCAAGAGTCAAGTAAAAGCTGCTCCAAACCAGACCAAACAACATTACTCGCTTCAGCAAAGTGCAGGTGTCCCCCGGGTCTGGAAAAGAGCTATTTCTGTTGGTCCAGCTGAAACCAGACCAATTCCACTGTTTCCAGTGGAACTGTATGCTATGCATGGAGATTATTGCTGCTGGCATCCAGCATGAGGTCTAAATGCTGCTGTGCTGGGGAAAGATCTTGGGTGTTTTTTCCAACCTAAATGATTCCATGATTCTATGACTTATGTCTTCTCCCAGAGTGTATGTGATCACAATCTCCCCCCAGCCAGCTGTTGAATGGGTGTGTCTGCATAGAGCTCCCTTGAGAATTGTTGGCAAATGCTGTGCATATTGCATGACTCATGCTCTCCCAGGGAAGCATTCTCTTTTCTCTTTATTTGCTTTATTTCTCCCCTGCTCTACCCTCTACCCCTTCATGTTTTCTAAAATGTCTCTTTTTTTCTGATATTCAGTCTTTGAAGATGAGGTGGCTTGTCCTGACTGTGAAGGCATGGAGACAGCAGCCATACTACCAGGACGTGTTTATGGGCATTTTCTCCAAGGAAAACCATAGAGAATAGTTTTCATATTTTTGTTTGTGTGTTTGTTTGTTTGTTTAGTTACACAGGAGGAAATGCAATGAATGGGGAGATGCCTGGTATGCAGCATACACAGTCATTTTGGTATGAATTAAGGAGTCCATTTCAGATGGTCATTTCTCATATATATGCAAAGTCTTCTGGTGGTCATTGAACATTTTGATTTCATCTTTTGAGTTTTATCCAAACATATATGGTAATTTGTAAGACTCATTGTGTATGTGTGTGTTTTTAAGGGGGAATTTTGCAAATGTTGGTGTAATATTTTAAGAATAGTTTTCCTACCCATTTTCATCAGTTCCTTCTATTAAGAGTGGTATTGTTCAGTTGCTCAGTAATGTTTACTTGGAAAATTGGCTTGGCCTGAGAAGTGCCATATTTACTCTGCAGGCAATGGAAACTAGTGGAAGTTGTTGCTGTGCAGTTAAAGAAAATCCACTGAGTGTTTTTGAGTTAGAATTAATTTCAAATTATCAAGTACTGAAACTTCGACTTTGCCAAAATCCTTCCTTTTAAACCTCCATCTTGGAACCAAATTTTTAACAGCTCTCTAAGGTTGGCTGAGTCTCTGAAGCAGAACAGGGGAAGCAGTGAATGAAGGGGAGAGGATGGATACACGAAGTGCCGTGCAGCTCTGCTGCATTTCTAGATGTCACCTTTCCTTCAGCCTTCTCTTCTTAAGCACTTTAGCTGTAATAGCACCACTATCTGTCTGGTTTCCCCAGACTCTTAAAAACAAAAGATTGTCTGTGCTTGGTTAGACCAGAGGGATATCTCTTCTGGTGTCATGCCTCCAAAAGATGTCATGATCAGAAGTTAGTTCCCCTAGGCTAGACTCACATCTTGCTCTCCTGGTGTGTTCATCCCTTTAATATCAAGCCATGGAGCACCTCTCTTTTTGCCTCTGAAAACCAGACTGTCTTCCTGTTATTGTCAGACAACCACAGTCTAAAAGACGCAATGGATATAATCTCTGCTGATCCATCTGGAGAACAGGAGCTGCTCTACTTTTAGAAATTATAGAATACAGGCAATTATGATGTAAACACTCCCCTCAAGATGTCTGTCATGCAGGATCTCTCATCTCTGTGTTGCCGGTACCTCCCAGAAACCTCTGGAAGAAACTCTCCTCTTCTGAATGACTGGGACTGTGATTTGTGTGCTGGACTGGATGGTGAAAAACAGCAAGCAGTGGAAATCAAGAAGAAAACAATGAGTTCCTTTTTTCCTAGCTGAGGGAGGAGGCAGCTGTCCCTTGTGAGGAAGAGGCAAGAGTCAGCATGGAAGGAAAGTAATTCTGACTTACAAGAGGAAAAGAGCAAATACTCCTTGAGAGGACATGTGTGATCTTTTTGGTATTGGACATGCAGTAAGCTTTAGTGTGTGTGTGTTCATGTGCATACACACCTGGGGATCTTAAAAACCTGTCCCCAGGAGGTTCAGATAAACTTATGTCTTCTTATTTTTGGGAGCAAAGCGGCCATGAAGTCACTTCAGGGTGCTGGCAGTGAGCTTCTTGCTAGGTGTTTGCAGGATGGAATGGGAATGGTGCTGTGTGTCCAAGGCCAGCCAAGGAGCCGGGAGAGGGGAGGGGAGGGGAGGGGAGGGGAAGGGAAGGGAAGGGAAGGGAAGGCTGTAGACTTGGAGTCAACCTGATCCTGCTAGCATCATGTTGAGAACTGCAGCAGATTTGGATTGCTTGTTTTCTGGACAGGAGCCACCCCAATCTGATTATTGGAATGCTGTCAATTTGCACATAAATGGGTAAAAGAATTATTGTGGTCACTTATGAAATTTCACTCTGGCGGATAGTTTGTATAAATTTCCTTATGACGTGGGCTGAGTCTTCATCTTGTTGCTAAGTAAAAGCTGCAGGGGTTAGGAGGACACCTGGGAGCCAGGCTGTTCTCAGATCACTCTCTTGATTGTAAGCTAAGTGATTTCTTAGCCACAATTTCTCTCCTGCATTGAATAGCAACAATAGTCATTACCTGCCCTGCCAGGCTGCTGAGACAATTGAATAGTTAATCAGTTTGATGATGGCATGATATTGCAAGGCAAGCACATCTGGGCCTGATCTAGTTTTGATGGAGAGGCATGGGTTATACAATAGATGACATTAGGATCCTCTCTGTGACATAGTGCAAAGGCGATGGACTTGATGGCCCTTCTGTGATCAAATAATTTGTATAAAGCAGGAGAGTTCCCTTCTTATCACAGGCTTGTTAGCATTTTCACAATGATACGGCTTGGTTTGGACTGATGACCTTGCATTTTTTAGTCTCCTAAGCCAGCCCCTGATACATGTTAAAAAAGGTTTTTTCCTTTTCCAATCTCAGAGAGAATAAAAATCAAATCCCTACAGAACAAAGGACTTAGAAGCACTACAGAGCCATAGGTAGCCAAGTCAAGCCATTGAATGGCAGGAGAACTCTGAAAGCCTAGATTAAATTGCCTGCTTGCTGAACAACCCTCCTGAAGAGATGTCACCTTTCACTCAGAGGTGGAAACTTGTTCTCCTCAGTGTGAGCATGCAGGTGTGAGAGAGGCAGGCAAGGAGGGGGAGGAACAAGTCTAGTGAAACACTGCAGACTCCTATCAGGAGCTGAGTGCACTGAGATAAGCAATTTGCAGCTGCTGAGATGATCTGTGCTGACTTATGAGATGCAGAAGAGGCTTGTGCAAGTCCTCTAGCACAGTTATCTGGAATTAGGGGCTAGTGTGCCACTGGGTTTTTCTCCTGGAGCCTGCAGAAGTACTGTAAATTGCATCCTAAAAGCAAATTGCCTTATCTTTGGAGATAGTAGCCTCATCCTGAGAATGTATGTTCCTTTCCCATGAACCAAAACTTCAGGATCCAACTCATGAAAACAACTCCATTACCTCCCTCTCTTCCCTCATAGCCAGGCACGATCTCATTTCCTCTCAGTGATGAAAAAAAGCCTGGTACCTATCTTCAAAGTGATCTCTGTCACCCTTAGCTCTGCTCTCCCAGCTGCTGTGGGGCCAAGGGCTGCAGGAACAACTGTAGTGCTGCCAGCCCAGCTCCCACCAGGCAGGCAGGGCCTCTCTGTGTTCAATAAACTCTGCAGTAGCCTTAAGCCATTATGCTGTGACTGCTACTCTTACTGTGTGACATTGAGGTCAACACTTAACTGCATTCACATATGTGTCTCTGTAAGTCAATGCAAATCAGCCCAGGAGGAACTTTTCCACTAACAATATCTGGAACTGGGGAAAGTGCTGCTTTCACCTGGAGTACTGCAAGGAATTGCACTTTGTAATCTGCTTCTCTCCTTCTGCAGCTCGGAACTGGGGCAGGGATGGGGGAGGGCCCTCTTCCAGCTGAGCAACAACAAGAATTTGGCCTGTGTATGTTTTAGGGCAGTCACACTTCTGATGGTTTTCTGACAAAGCTTTTAATTCCTTTTATTGGTGTAATAATTGATCTCCTAACAGTGCAGCCTGAGATGCTGCAAGGCATTTCCAATGGGCTCGGATTAAATAGCATGCAATTCCTCCATTCAGCTGTGATAACACTTCTCTGGAATTATCGTGTAGATGAGATCAGGGTGAGGTAGGCTGCCTCTGGCTTGTGTGTAGCAATTCAGGGGAAGTGGGAACATCCCAAAAGACATTGCTCAAGGATAACCTTCCTGGAGGGATATTTCTGCTTAATCCCTGCCACTTAGAATGTGGTTTTTATACCCTGCAATACACAATGCTCCTAAAAATTCCTATCCATTACAAGATGCATGAATTCTGCTCTATATTTTGCTAATTTCTTAACCTCAATGACATCTTCCAGCAAGAAATTTGACAAATTATTTGGATGCCACATGGAAAATATATTTCACTGTACCTGCCTGTATTATATTGAATCCCCTTCCATTTCCTGCACAAGGCAATACTTTTGCTTTCAACTTTTTTTGATATTTATTTTTTGCTGGCCTCACTTATTTATTGCCTCTTGAAAATAAGCAAAGATAATTGTTATCATTTCTCTTTATGCCACAGTCTCTTTACTCATCTAGGTTTTTGCCCGTCTGTTTCTAGTTCAGTTTCTGATATGTCTTTCTTGATATCCTGATCTGACTAAAATTTGAGGCAAAATTAGTGGATGACTTTATTAGTACCTTGGTTTCATATTAAAATCTTGATGGTAGAGTGGGGTTTCAAGTGGAGGTGCATCACAGTTTTGTCTTCTGAGGGTACTTGCCCTCTTTGCAAGTTACTAATGCCACCACATATTTGGGTTATTTCATACTCTTAGAGGAAGAAATTGCCTAAGAGCTGTGGTAACTTTAATTGCTTGTCAAGACATTTGCAAAAATGTAATAGTAGCTGGTGTTTGGCATCCAGAAAGTACACTCAGGTTCTCTAGGATGAATTATGCTGGAAGAAGTGAATTTGTCATCCTTACCAAAATTATCAGCTTGCATTACTTTCCATAAAGATAATGATTTCAACTCAGTTAAGTGATTTCTATTTTTTGGACATGAAGTCCCTCATGCTCTCCAGTTAAATCCATCACATGCTTGGCGTTGGCCTCAGAAATGTTACAAGGATGAAAATTTGCCTTTACTGTGGTTAGTTCTTTTGTAAAGGATAGCAGACATTGCTGTGGGTGCCTAGGTTTCTATTTAGTTGAGGGAAACAATGCTTGAAAAGGTACGGTTGGCTTCATCTCTGTGATGTCTGAGACACAGAAGAATGAATCACCAGGATGGAAGAATTGCTTGCTTTTTTTTTCCCCTGGTAAGTCTCAGCTTGGTGTCAGGCTGGAACCTGAAAATTTATAGCTTCAAACCGGCTGTGGATGTGTTAGATGCCACGTGGATTCCCCATTCACTTGCAGGTCAGACTGCACTGCTGGCATGCCATGTGTGGGCTTCTGTGGATACAGGAGCACAGCTATTTAGGAATTCCAAGCTGGTTTTCTGACCTCTCTTTTGGTTCATCTACAAAACTTCCTTCCTCTTTCCTGGCAAGTCATGAGACTTTGGGCAATTGGTCCTTTACAGATTTGGAGTAAATACATTGTAAAAATGCTGATGAGGAAAAAGACAAGGAATTAAATTCTCTTGGAAATAGTAAAGGAGTCTGAAGGACTGTGAATGGATATAGGTGGGTAGGAGGCTGCTGAGGTCACGATCTGTTGGACTGACCAGAATTGCTTCATTGTCTCTTCTTACTCCCCTCCTGGTTGGTATCCATCTGTTGTGTCTTGTCTTTGGATATTAATTTTGGCATGTTATTGCATCCCATAATCAAAATGAAATAAAAAGGTTTTTCAAAGAAATGAATGTTGGAATTTAACCATATCCATAAAGCCCTCCAGTCCTCTTGCCATTCCTTAGCTCTGGTCTCCAGTCCTATTCCTGGCTTTACTGCTCTGAGATACCTCTCAGTATTTCTCACTTTACTTTTCCAAGATCCTAACATTCTGCTGCTGTCTTCTTGGCCAACATGTCTCATGTCACTGGCTGTGCATTACCTCTGGTACTCCTGAGCAGAGCTGGGACCTCAGGGGTGTGTGATATGGTTTTTGCTCATGGAGGTCTCCTCGAGCTGTCATTGTGCTCCTGTTCAAAGGAAGTTGCAGATGACTGTTTTCTTTTCAGAACATCTACTGTTTTCCTGCCCTTTTCTCTCTTGGTAGGCTTCTCCCCATTCAGCCCTCAGCTCTGAGACCCTTAGGAACCCTTACTTTTCATTACTTCCAGCTAGGAATCCTCAGAGTGGGCTCTTCAGTCCAGCAAAGTGGTGGTGAGGTTTGGCCTCAAAAATGCTTCTGGGCGTTGTGTTGTGGCAGGATAGACCCATTCTCAGACACCAGTTCTCTGAAAAGCTTATGTTCATACTTAGCTCTGTCATTGCACTGCAGGATACTCTAGACTGTGATTTATGAAAACCCTTAAAGCTGTGTTTGAGTACTGGTTGGGGGTTGAGAGGTCAATTATACAATTAGAATTATTGTGAGGGGAAAATAATAATACAAGGTATATTTAAACATGGAGAAATGAAGTGGGCGTGGAGTTGGGCAGGAAAATTAATGCAAGGTGCAGAGAGTATTTCCAAGGTATTCAGATACTTGCAAGATACTCAGCTAAAAAAAATCTGTTGTGGATTTCTTTGTGTCTTTCATTGCTGTTTGTCACAGGGGATTATCTTGGCATTGCAAGAAGGCACCAAAAGTTAAGGGCTTGAAGGAGTGCTTAAAGCACCGACAAAAACAGATATGAAGGTGTGCCAGCTTAGAGTAACCATTAGTTAGAACAATGCAAAATTAGTGCACCTTGAGGAAAGAAATGTAGAGCTGAAAAGTCAAGATAACCCTAAAATAACAGGTAAGTACCTTATCAGAGTCTGTAGTCCTGTATGGTCACCATCATCCTCATTAGTACATCATCATTTTGAATTAGCCTATTATTTGCAGAAACAGTTAGAACTTAAGAAACTGAGACAGTATGGGGGAGATAAAGAATTAAATTAGCCTTATGGATGCACAAATTGTTGTAAATTGCTGGGTATGAATTTCCTATCATGTACAAAGAATTTTATTCTCATTTGCCTCTTTCTCCTACCCATCTGACAGCTACTGATGTGACAACTACATTGTTTTTTGAAAAAAAAAAGATCCAGGAGAAGCAAATGCTGTGGACTAGGCACAGAGCCATGTGGTTTGCTGACAAATCTGAAGGATGTGTGTGGTCTGACATGCACACAGGTGGGCTTGCTGCAGGCAGGGCCAGAGCAGGACATTTCCTTGGGAGTCAGGCTGCCCAGAGTAGCAGAGCAGCGGGATCTGTCACTGCGAGAGGAGAGTGGTACCATCACTAAAAGCAGCAGTCACTGTGAGTCTCTGCCTCCTTGCATGGCAGACAGAGCAGGTCAGCCTGGCTGGTGTGCCTCCCAGGAGCACGTTTGTCTGTCTCCCTGGGTGAGGTTTCTCCCAGTACCAACTGTGGCCACTCCGCTACAACAGAGTGGCAGATCCTGCATGGTCAGCATATCATGTTTGGTGCTTTCACTGCTGCCACGTGGCTCTGATTTCCTGCCAGGGAAGAAATCTTTTGTTCTGGTTGTCAACACCAAATTTTGCCTGTGGTGGCAGGAATTTTTGAATTATCTCTGAACCTGTCTTCACAGGCACACACATGCATGCTTGTACTTATGCAACGCCCATTACCAGGAAAGAACACTCAGTATAAACACATACACACACAGAGCCATATGGACCCATGCTTATTAATTGAAACAAGGCCCATGTACTGAATCTCTTTGTTAGCATCCAAATCCCGACCAATCTGCCAGTACTTAGGAGATGCAAGACTGGATCATTTCCATTGTCTGTCACTTAAAAGCTGAAAATTATTTCACTGGCCCCAGGCCTCTGCTCCCATATTCTTTGAGAAATAGCATTGACATTTTGTTTGAATGCACATGTGGATAAATTTATATTTTGTGGAGTATTCTACATATAAGCTGTACCTGATGCTTACTCCCATGCAGATGGTTAGCTTAAGGCATACAAATAATTTAACTTGTCAGATCCAGTTTAAGTGACCAGAAACACAGTGAACTCCAGAGCAGGGAATTTCTTCTTGAAAGTCTACACACTGGAAAACAGTCTTTTGATGATAAAAAGACTTGATTACCCAGGAAATGTATCACAATAAAGTTTGGTGTGAAACTGAATTCTTCTTTGGCATCCCAAACAATTCACTGATCTTTAAATGCAAGAGCACATGGTGCTTCTACACAGAACCTCACTTATCAGGCAGGATGGAAGGAGCCTTAGGAGAGGTCAGAGCTCAGTGGCAGTAAGTACTGCGAAGTGCAAAGCCTTATATTAGTCGCTGCAGATATTGAAAAGTTTGAAGAGAATGAGGTGGAGGTCCCCAGGCTGAACAGAGATGTACCTCCACATTAAGGCTGTTTAAAGCTCTCAGTACAATTTAGAGGAATGCCTGCCTCTGCCACGACTTTTTGTGTGATGTTGTGGGGGGCAGTCAGATTGCTGTGGCCATTTGCTGAGACTAAGTTTTCATGTGCCACTTTACACTCTCATCAAACAAAAGCTTTTTATGCAGCCACATATAATAATATCTTAAGATATCTCTCTGGTGTTAAAGGTCTGGTCCTGTAAACAGATCCCTGTCTCCCATGCCGTGCTCTGTAGGCAGAAAATGCACCCGAGTCTCATGTCATGAGCAGATACATCTCCTAGTCATGATTTGGGTGTGTAAAATTCTGTCCTAAAATCAGGTCTTCTGCAGTGTCTGTGGTGAGCCCAACCTTCAAAAGACCAAACTCTAGCTTCTCTTCTTGAGATTGTTCAAAAGTTTTGGTCTGAGTGCTGTTGCTAAAAGATTGTTTCTTTGAAGTAGGCAGGGGACTGTGATGACCAAGAGTGGAGCAAGCAAGCCAGGTCTGGCAAAATCTTTGCCTGGCAAAGGAGAAAGTGCAGGACATAGGGACTTGGGAAGGGTGGACTGGCAGGGAAAGCTTCTTTGCAGGCATTTTAAGCTATCCACTTGAATCCGTGCTCTGTACCAATGTTGCAGACCATAATTTTCCTGAGGACTTGGTATTTTGAGACTCACTATATGTGTTTGTTCTGTCTTCCCTCTAAAAGACCATCAGGAAGATTTGCCAGTGATTTATTGTGCCCATACTGGAGGGAGGGAAAGCAGATCATTAAGCCTCGAATACACCCTGCCATCTGGATAGGCTCAACACGCAAGAAGGCGTAAAGTCGGGATGCAAATGTGTGGCACTTGGTCCTTAGCCAAGACAGAGCTTGTGCTCAATTGTTTAAAAGCAGATCTATGCAGGCATGACTTATTTCAGGGAAGGAAAGGGGCTGAAGGCAGCCCTTGGGGCCTGCTTTGCAGAACTCACTGCAGCTGAATCCTATGGCAGCTGTGCTTTGAGTGCATAGAGATTTTTATACATGGGCTATTGGTGTCTTGACAGGGGTACCTAAGATTAATTGATCCTTTTGACATTTGTCTTTGTGTTCTTGTCTTACCCTTCCAGAGGGTTTACACTGTTGAGGGGTTTCCTTGAGTTCCCCAGATCGGGAATCCTGACCTGAGGTGACTGGTGGCTTAAGGGGAGGCATGCAATCTTCTTTCAACCTCTTTATGCAGGCAAGAAGATGAATACAGCTTGCTGTACTGAGAACATTATAGTGGGCTGTAGAAATACACTCTTCCCCCTCTGCCTTTACCATGGACTCTGAATGGGATGCTGAGCATATCACCCCTCCTCAACTTTTCAGCAGTGGCCACAAGCTGTTTTATATGTAAGAGGCCACTGTGGTGGCCAGAATTAATGGCCAGCATTGCAGATTTTTAGCTGTGATCTGCCTATGAGTCAATTCCCCTGTTTCTAAAATATCTGTGATAATGGTTTGGTTTTGTAGGGGTGACTGGAAGACAAAAGTCCTTTTGGGTTTGGGAATGGCTTGATGGTGATAATAATGAGGCGAATTGAAAAGCCCAGAAAGGAGGCAGAGCTCTGTATGCTGTGCAGTGCGCTGCTGGCATGCAGATAAATACGGCCACAAGAGTGAATAACAAGGACAGCCTCATCCACAGAACACTTCTGTGTGCTGACTGAGGCAGGGGGTCCAGTAGAAAAGGGAATAATATAGGATGAGTTAATTAAAACTGTACCTCTATTATTATTTCTGTTTCTAGAGTTTGGTCCCTTTCCACAATCCATTTGGTATTGAATCAAGGATGGGTAGGAACAAAATGTTTATTTTTAGAGACTCTTGTGGGGTTGAAACTTACATTTGATATCAAAAGCCATTTCCTGTCCATATTTGAAGTTGGTATCAAGCTATTCTGCAGCAGTTGCTAGTGGAAACTGTTGATGTGTTGGTACACTTCCATTATCCATTGCTCTGCTCTGCGGTTCAGGAACTGGAAGGCATGCAGGTGGCTTCATTTTAATGTCTATTTAAAGTGTAAATGGCTGTCTGCAGTGCTCTTTGAAAAGGCAAGGGCTGTTGGAAGCTTTCAACACTGGTGGGAGCTGAGTACACATGTGACAGAGAAAAGTGGCAAACGTGATGCAAGATAATTGCTGATGGCTTTGAGGATTAAAGCCAGACTTCTGCCCTTTGAATACCAGTGGGAGCTCTGGAAGGTGGCAGCACTGGGAAGCAAGAGGAAAGCAGTCCCCAGGGAAGCAATGTGGTGAGGGTGTAACAAGGCATGTATGAGTCAGCCCACTCCTGGAAGGGCTGGGGATCAGACTGTGAGAAGGGTGCTTTTGGTTAAATAATGTCAAGTGGTGCCAATTTCGTGCCTGTTGATCTCGCTATCTTGAAAGTAGGAATCTACATAGTAGCCTTGTTTTGCTTGTCAGAGACCATCAGACATAAGGTTGTCATAGACCCAGAAAACAGGTGATATGATTTCTCTCTCATACTAGAAATCTGTCTTTCCAGACCTGCTGGAGGTGATTTTGCAGCCATGTTTTCAATTTTTGTAAAGTAGGTGATGTGAATGATGAAAGCTGAGGTAAATCCATGCATATGAAGAATGCTGTTATAAACAGAAATTCCAGACTGTGAAAGAGAGGAGAAACAAGGGCTCAGGGTCTGTGGCTTCCCATCCATTGCACCTTCTCACAGAGAGAGCTCCCTAATGAAAGATGAGCTCCATTTTACTTGAATCCCACTCAAATCAGAGATTCTGGGGAAAAGAGTACGTTTACAACATAGGGATGTGGATTTGTTCTCTTAGCTCCATCTGACAAGACACAAGCAGGGCTGTATAGTGTTTTCCACTTGAATTCCAAATATATCTGACTCTGTTGTGGCACAAAAGCTTTGCTGGTATTTGTGCAACACAGCTAAAATTGGCAAAAAGTTAAGAATGGGTTAATTTTCCTGATTGTGGATTCTCTGAGCGAGTAGTAGTTTTATCTATAGCATATGTGTTGGCCTAAGTGACATTGTGATATATATTATAGTCATGCTTCTCTATGGGCAAGCAATTATACAACAGGGACCACTAGATTTACTGCACTGCAAATACAAACTTTGCCCTTATTGCATCAAGGTCATTGCAAATCTTTTGGTAGACACAGGGCAAAAAAAAAACAAAAACAAAACAAAAAAAAAAAAAAATACTCTTTTCTTTGTCTCCCTGTTGCAGGATTTCAAGGTCTCTACTGCATGCCTGTGTCCAATTTTTCTGTCTTGGGTGTTTGAAATTAGATACTTAAACTGATGGACCTTGCCGAGCCTCTGCAGCTTCCACAGATTTCACTTGCAAATCGTCAGGATTAAATCCACACCCCTGAAGCTGGTTGCCTTAATACAGGTTTAGCTACTGATGTGCTGCAATCAGTCTTTAGGGACCTACGGCTTGCTGTTTGCAAAACTAAGAAAGGCCTTTCTTAAGATCCACGGGAAGTGAAGGGGAGTTAGCTAGAAATGCTGCCCCCTTGAAGCAGGAACTGTTGAGCTCCTAAAGCTCTGAAGTATTTTCATCTTCAGGCCATCCCATCACCTCCCCCATTCTTTGCTTCCAGTCTGCTTCCCCCAGGTCCAGACAGAGAAAGTGCCTCAGTTTCTCTGTCTGTACATAGCAGAGGGGTTAGTACTAACTGCAGGAGAAAAGGGCAAACCCATTTACCTCCCTGAGCCCAAAGCAGCTCTCAGTAGCCAAAGGGAATTGAGCCATGGTCATCTATTCCAGACTGATGATTCCAAAGTGTTGTCGATTCCCCTGCAGAGTTTCTTCCTCCATTTCCATTTGCCCTATAGGTTTCTTACTGGTGAGAAACACTCCCATGATGTCACCTCTTACGTGGGTCAAGATGCTGCATTTTTCTTTCTCATGGCATGCCACAGGCCAGCAGGGAGCCCATCCGAGGGCTGCCAGGTGGGGCTGGGGCACGCTCCCATTTCTGAATTATGCTGTGATAAATCAGCACTGTCAGTAAATCAGCTGGGGATGGCCGTACCACATAGAAACATAAATTCAGCACAGGCGTTTGCTGGGCTTGCACTGACCTCTAGTGACAACACAGGGGACCAGGGCCTTCAGCCACCGGTGGCCTCAGAGGGCACGTCTGGGTCCATCCACGGGTGCTGGATGGTTTACAACAGCTCACCACAGTTTTTGGCAGAACTGTGAATGTCAGCCTACGGTAGTGGGAAGCAAGCTCACTGACTGATGAGGGTCTGACTGCTTGATAGATGATTTCAGTGGGTCTCAAGTGTCCCAAATTCCATACACCTCCCTGCTAAATTGCTTGTCCTCCCCAGTCCACCACTGCAGTGATGGTCTTCATCTTCTGCACTGTTTGTTCTTCCTGTCCATCTTGTTCTCCCTTCTGTCCCTAAATTTGATAACCTACTTTTTTCTACTGCCCCATTCCTTCATGGCATCTGATCACTGCCACTCTACCCAGGGGTGAACCTGAGTACTTCATCTCTGCCTTTGACCTCTGCATCCCCTCCTCACTCCTGGCTCTTTTGCAGAGGCTGCAGATCCTTTCCAGAGCTGGGATACAAAGGGCTGGGGTTCTGGTTTCTTTGCCATGAAGCTTCTTGCTGTACCACATAGTGGATCATCCTCTAATGTGGTTTAGAAACAGAACACTCTAAAAAATATGCACAAGCTGTGTTGAGGTTGTCTTTTACTTCTCCAAGTCTGTAAATGAAAATGGTGAAAGCTTGGGATGCAGTCCTGGGAGCTGCTAAACATACCTCCAAAATGCTTAGCAGACTTGGCTTTTAGGGACACCACTAGGACTCATGGGCTGCCAGCAGTTCCCAGGGAGTCCTGCATTCCCCAGGAGCATGGGGGAAACCTGTCATGGCTGCAGTGAGAAGAGCATGGAAGCCTCTTTCACAGCCCCCCTCTGCTGCATGCTGGCCCCATCCCTCATGGGCCATGCCAGCAGCTCCCTTTGCTCCCTTGGCTAAGTAGCCCTGGCATGTGCATTTATGGTTTCTGGGCTCTGATAAGAAGACAGTATCTCATTTGGTTGATACTCCTGTCTCACACAACCATACATTCCCCCATCCTCCCAAAGCCTTAGGAAGTGCTCTTACTCACTGAATTACAACTCACCTACTCCAGCTCCATGTTATCATCAGAGAAAGGCCCAAAAAGTTCTGCAGTGAGCACATCAATGAAACAAACCTTTTATTTTGGTAGTTGCATCCAGAGAAAGAAATCATCTGTGATGCTCCATAAAGTCCCATCCATCTGTGAACTCCAAAAGCTAGTCATCTGTCCACCTATACATTTATCTGGAAAGTTGACAGAGGCAGGAACATCCCCAAACCCCTTCTTTATCACCTCTGATTGTGTTATGTTCTCCAGGTCATCTCTATGAGAGTTACCAGATTCACAAGACAGAGCTCCACAGCACTGCCTCTTCCCTTTGATAGATCCAGCTCTGTCATCCAAATGCTGATACTGAAATTAGCCTGAGAGATCAGCTGAAGCATCTTGGCTTCTCATAAATCTCTGCTGAGGAGCATGCTTTCTGTACTTGCCTTGAGGCATCTGCTATGGATTGACCCCTCTGGTCTCTGGCTAACCTGGTTCACATGAGAAGCCTGAGAGGGGGTGGAATGTAGGAAGGCTGCCAGCTACAGCCTTCCATGCTAGGCTGAGCAGAAAGGCAATCAGGTTTCCTAAGCACTGTAACAGATGACAAGGTGTATATTTATACCACATACCCACGTACTTTGAGTGAATTGTGCAACATGAGATTTGTCATCGTGCATCAGATCATAGTGTATCTAATTCAATACTGTGGTGCTGACAATGCTGGGAGAGCTGAGCTGCCTGCAGTGATGCACCTCACCAACGGTGCAATGTGGGAATAGAGGGTCTGTGATTAATATTCCTCCTCAGTTCCTCCAACAATCAACTGGCTGTTCTTATTATCTGAGCAGGCAGAGCTGCAAATATAAATAATCACAAGTTTAGGCAGCCTTCTAATTACAGCTAGTACAACCACAAAATTCATTTCTAGTCTGCCCCCTGGACTGGATATATTTTGAGTGGGATAATATGTCACACTGATTTCACCTTACTTTCCTCTGTTAAAAGATTCCTGGGCTAGTTGCACCCAGGATGCCAGCAGTGAAAGGTTATTCTAGTGCTGGAAGCAACCTGTAGTTTTTTACATCACTCCTGGTGTCATTTTTTATACCTCCCATGAGCTCCTCATTCCTTGCACACTTGGTTTTTATTTAGTTTTGTTTGGTTTGGTTTTTTTTGTATTTTGTTATTGGTGGTGGTGGTTTGGTTTTTCTCCGTTGTCTTTGCTGCAAGGGAATCAAGCCATTCTTCTGCTTTGGGTGTGCTGGCAGTCAGCCACACTGTGTAAATGCAGCAGGTGCTGCTGCCTTTGTGTTCACAGTGCTGTCATCACTCTTTGATCAGGCCAGGAGTCACTCTGCTTGGCTGGTTTGGGTTTCTGCCATTTGCAGAGCAGGGCTCTCCCCTAAGGTGTCTGCAGCAGCTTTGCAACACCCACATGAATACGTAGAGATAATTTCAAACCCCTTAATGTGACCAGTTATTGGACTACTTCTTCCCAGCCTACATAGTGTGACTTTCTGATCAGAGCAAGAATGTCTCTTGTCCAAAAAGCTCTTGCCCCCTTGGCTGTCCCTCATTCTTAGTGCTTTCTGCAGCTGATTTACTGTAGTCAAATGCCCTGAATTAGTCAGCTGTTTGTCTGTGTCAAACACCTTCCTCCTTGCAGTGACCTGCAGAAAAGAACCAGGGAAGGGAGTATCCTTTTGCTCTGCTGTTGAGCCTCAGGCACAGGAATTTCTCCTCTCTGTTTCTCCTCTTTCAAAGTTATCTCTTCCAAGTCCAAGGACTGTGCTGTGAAGTGCTGGATTCAGCTGTGGACCTGGGGCTTGTGAAGCTTGGTCCCTGAAATCCCTGTAATGGCTCTTGCAGGAATGACATGACTTTGTGTCTCACAGTCCATGTGGCACTGGGTCAGTGTCACATCAGGCTGTGTTGAAGATGACTTTTGAGCAAATATATGTCATATCACACAATCAATAGTGCTATTTTCTCCTGTCCTTTTCTGCTTCCTTATGTTTTGCAATTGATCCATATTTGTTGGCATCTGCTTTTCTGTTTGATGTGTTCTGTCTTGGTGGTGTCAAATGTAAGTTCGTGCCTGTGTGCCCCTAATGTAACAGGATTCAGAAGATGGTGAGGGAAGCTACTCAGTGTGGAGCAAAGAATGTCTCATTTGGAATGAATTATGCTTCAGGGACCAGATAACTAGGTTTGTCAGATGCCAGGGGACTTTGACTTTTTCCACCAGGTAGGGTAGGTACTGATCCTTTAGTAGGCTAAGTGATTTTTTCAGGCAAACCAAGCTATCCAGAGTGCCCAGTTGCCTTCATATCCTTTCTAAGCTATCAGTGACAACAGTTTGTGGTGACAGAAATGCTGTTGGAGACCACTGTTCAAAAACTGAGACCATTGCCTGTGACCTGGTCATGCCAACAAGGCTGGCATTGCCTTGTCATCCTGTGAGGCATCATTGTCACATCTGCACCATGCCAGGATCAGGGCACAGATACCAGCCTAGCTAGCAGTGGGTGTGCCCCTGCAAGGCTCCTGCACTGGCTAACTTCCCCCTCAGTGGGTGGCTGATGTCTCACCTGTCAGTGTTAGCTTGTCCACAGTGGCCAGATGTCTTTGGTTACCCTGCACTTCTAGGAGTGCCAAGAGCATGAGGAACAGACGACTCAGTGGCCACAGGACTAAGCACTGCTCACAACACCAAGCCTGGCAGAGTTCAAGAAGCATTTGGACAATGCTCTCAGGCACATGGTGTGACTCGTGGAAAGGCCTGTGCAGGGCCAGGAGTTGGACAAGAAGATCCTGATTGCTTCCTTCCAACTCATCATATTCTATAATCTGTGACTCCTGGAACCTCCTGAGACCAAGACAAGTGTCCACCCATGATACACTGTGAGCCCTTCCCACACCCTGCTGTAAGAGGCTCCCCTCTGGTAAAACTTCAGCTCCTGAAGATTCATGTCACTGTTCTACCCTCACTAGCATGTCTTAGCTCTCCCTGCAGTAGATTAATGGATAAAGAAAAATTTCCTGCACAGCTGATTCTTGTTAGATCTTACCTCACATCTCACAGAATTGTGCCCCAAGTTTTCTGAGATCTGCCAGTGTCCTGGGCTTTGGACTCTTTGCTCAAGCTCTAGAACTGCAGAGGTGTTTGGCCAGACAACACTAGAGAGGTAACAGCTACACCAACTTGTGAGACTCAGGCACACACCTTGGTGATTTTGCTTCGGGACAGGTGAGACTCTGCCAGAGTGAGAAAGTATGTTTCCAGCTTTCCTGGGTGTGAGGCAAAGCCTGGCACTGAGTGGTGATACCACTGCTCACACTGTCTGCCTGGGCTTGCAGGCAGCCTGAAACAGGAGCTCTGGGAGTTGTTCTGCTTCCTCCTTCCCTCCAGAACAGGAAATCTCATGTACTGGTATGCATGAGAACATAGTAGTTCTGCATTGTCTTAAAGGGGTGGGCTGTGATTCAGTAAGAACTGCAAATACTTCTGATAACAAATATCTGAAACACTAATGGAAAAAAAAAAAAACCAAACCAAAAAAAAAAAAAAAGAGCAAAACTCTATATTAGAAAGAGAATCAGATTTTATTTTTAGACCCACAAAGTTAAAAATATGCATTTCAAAATATTTACAATGACTATATATGAAATAACCTTTGTTAATGAAACACCAACATACAGTACTAGAATATATCCACCAAATTGATAAAGTCTACATAAGAAGAAAATGTAACAGAAAGAGAGAGAGAGGTAAATAGCATCCATGCACAATCTGAATTAACATGGTTTTTATACTCTCTACTTTTTAGCTGTGAATGGAGTCACAGGAAATTTTGACCTCGTCTCTTGCAAATGCCTCTTGTTACTGAGATTCTTCAAACTAACAGAAATTTGTGGGTTGCAGCAGTACCAGTGCCTAACTTTCCTCTGCCAGCCTTTCACATGGGGACCTGGTGTTACAGAGTGGACTCAGAATCTCTCAGCAACCCTGGGAGGTAGCTAGTTTTATGGAAGGAGTTGGCAGGTGAAAAGCACCAAGTTGAGTGGCTGGCCTAATGTTGTGCAGCAGGGAGCAAGACTCACAAGCCCTACTTCCTCTTTCCTAATCTCTCATTAGGAAATAACTTTCCTCTGCTAACCATTATTTGCTTTTGAGATGAGCTTTGTCACAAGGTGGGGCACTCAATTAATATCATATACCAGGTGATGATGTGGAAAAAGTCCTACTGGTAAAGGACTTGTCTCAGTAAGGCTCTGTGATGGAGCAGTGCTGTTACCATGTTCTGGAGTTGAACAGAAGATTATTTGAGTGTAGACACACATCCAGATGGTTCCCTCCCTGCATGTGTACCACTGAGGAACTGCACCCTCTGTAATTAAGAACCTCTGTATATCTTTACCCCTATTCTCTCTCTCTCTCTCTCTCTCCATCATCCATGCCTGTATATTTTCCATTCCTACTTGTATCTTATTCAATCATGGGAATGTCAAATAGAAAACAGAACAGCAAAAAAATTTGCTGCCTTACTTTTGTAGATATTTCAATAAAAATTAATCCAATTTCTATTTTTTTCTCAATTTAATGTCTTTAACGTTCACTTATGTGCATATATATATATATATTTATATATATTAAAAAATGTAACAAAAGGCCCATCCCATTTGTATCAATGGACAAATAAAGGGGTCATAATCCTCACTGCCCAACCCACAAGGCACACTCAAATGTAAGTGAGAAGGGCTCTAGGAAGAGAAAAATATATAGCCCTTGTTTTTGTGGTGCCCTTTAATCATCACTGCTGAGCTTGAAGCTTTGTGAAGGTATGGCACAACTTTGCAGAAAAGGAGAAGAGCTGTCTGGGTCACTTGCAGATTTCCAGCCCCAGAAGTGCTAGATCAGTAGGAATTGCTTCTCCTACTCTTTGGTGAAGGAGTTTCTGAGGATTCTAGCTTTGTTAGTGATTTTTCTGCAGTGGCAATGGTGATGATGGTGGCTGTTTTTGTCTATTGGCCCAACAGTTCTCTCAGCAGAGTAATTCTTCCCCACTCCCAGTAGCCAACCCTCTCCCCTGGATGCCCAACAGCCTTATTTTTTTCTAAGAACAAGGTAGAGGATGCCGATGATGAAACTGAAGCAAAAGCAGATCCAGGCCAATATGAAGCAGTAGCCATGGTGAGGATTTGTGGAGTATGCCACTGCGCCAGTGAAGCGAGCTGTGTAAATGGCGACTGCAATCAGAATGCACATCCCTGTGGGAAGGAAGAGGGAAAAAGAGAGAGTTGGAAAACGTACAGAAACCAGCATTGCCGCAAGACTTCTGAGGTACTGCTGTCCCCTGAGATTGTAATGCATGCCTTGTGCCATATGAGAGAGGAGCTGCTGCTATTAGGCTTATTTGTGGAGGATTTCTTTTGCAGCTGTGATGACATAAGACACTTGGGGCTTGTTTAGTGGGTGCCATGAGGAATAAACCTTTGTTAGGAGAAAAGCAGTAATAAGATCTGACGACAGTTTGGTGCTACGTGTTGAATCCCATGTGCAGTAGCTAACTGTTTATTCCCCTGCTCCCCCAAAACACTTGAATCCTTTTTGTTGTCTTTCAAACGTATTTTGCAAAACCCACTGGGATTTCCTAATGAAAATCTGGAAATACTTTCATTATATACAGCCAAAAAAATCCCAACCCAACACTTTCTGATTCCCCGGTGCTTTGTTTTGTAACAAAAATTGGGCCACTGGAAACATTTAGCTGGCTGACAACCTCCCCTGGTGACCATATGTGGCTACTTGTGTTCTCAGAGGCAGTGGGACGCCCAGGGAGCCACGGCACGGCGTGCAGGTGCATACTCACAGCAAACCAGCATGACGGCTCCAGTCATGTAGAAACGTTTGCCTTTTTCCAGGGTGAACAGCTGGATAATGAACAGGATGAGCGCCACAACGGAGAAAATGATCGAGAGGATCATAAAGGCTTGCACGGCTTTCAGGGAAGCTGTCAAAACACAGAGAATAGATTGGAGAAGGTCAGGACTCGGTCTCGGCAGTGCTCATCAACATCCTGTGATTCACCACGACGAATATGCGGCTGTAACTTACCCTCATCTCCACTGCTAACAGGCAGCTGAGTGCAGGTCTTGTTGCACAGCAGCCAGAGTCCTGTTGAGATCGTTCCAAAGTTGGAAGAACCCACCATCCAAACCTGAAATAGGATAGAATGGTTGTGTCTTGGGGCAGGAAAGCTTTTTTGCTCTTCTGTCAGACTAAACTGTAAGATGAGCACGAGTAGCCCAACTGCCCGGAAACCCTGGCACCGGACAGGAGGGACATGGCACTGGCCTGGGACATTTGGTATGGGCAGAACACCATGAGGTCTGTTCCAATCATCGTGGAGAAATCTCCCAGGTTACCCTGACCCTCCTCCTGTGCGAGGTAGCAGGGGGTCATGGCTGGCCAGGCGGGTGTGAGGGAACCCCAAAATCCACTCCGATGGTGGGCGAGGGGCGCGAGGACCCCAGCAGCGCCACCAGGGGTCCCCCTGGACCCAGAGTTCCCTTGGCCTGGAACGAGCCCTGGTGGGAGCAGTGGGGTGCCCCTGGGCCCAGAGTTCCCTTGGCCTGGAACGAGCCCTGGTGGGAACAGGCTGGCCCCAGCTGGGGGGAACAGTGCCGCACCAGGGCTGGCACTGCTGAGTTCTCCGGCCCATGAAGGGTGTTGAGGTGCTGCTGGCTCGGGGGTCCGGGGAGCTGACAGACAGAGACTGCCGTCTGTGCCACCCCGGCTGCCTTCCTGCTCCCTGAGCCACCCATCACTGCTTCCCCTCTCCCCATGACCGTGAGTGGATGTTCCTCACCCTCACCGGAGCACCCACCCCCGGTCTGCCTGCCAGCCCTATCTCAGGCCCACTGTTCTGCGGGAGGTGACAGCCATGTCTCGCCCAGGGCAGTCTACTTACGTTGGCAATGGTGGAGACAAAGAGCATGATGACAGTGGCGATGTGAACCACAAAGATACCAGCCAGTAGCACCAACATCTTGGGTCTCTTCTAGGGGGTGTCACTGACACAGAGAGCTCTGAGGGAGAACAAGAACAGAGGGAGGATGTGAAGGGAAGGACTTAGTCAAAGAACAGCATTACCATAAGATTTGTTTACATGCAAAAACCCAGGCAGATCTTAGGTTCACTCTGGAAATGTAGAATCACAAAAAAAAAAAGCCAGTAAAAACTTTGTCAAAATCTGCTCAAGAGGTTAAATAGAGCCTGAAGATTAAGAAACCAATATGGGAGGAGATGTAGAGCATGGGTACATAACTTAGGGACATTTTAAAAATAGCCTGAATATATACACAGTTTGCTTAAATTGATGTGTGTTAATGTAAAGTAAAAATGCCATACTCCAGGCATACATTCTAGGAAGAGGAGTTTTTGCCCATGGGATTCACAGAGGTCAGGAAAAATTTTTCTCTTCCTGTTCTCCTCTGGTGTCTCAGCCTCTTCCAACTGGTGTGGGTCACGGACAGGAGGTATGGAATGGGGGACTGTGGGCTCCTTGGTGCCTCAGCTGTTGAGTTGTTGTGGAGAGTGAGCCAGAGGGGTAGCCACTACGCTATAGACTACTTCTTTAAGTGAAGAGGAGAATAACCAGAACAGAAATGCCACAAGGTTTTCTGGAGCTGGGGAAGATGCCCAGGTTTGCAACGAAAACTGCCTGTTTCCCTTTTAAAACTTGAGGCATGCAGGTCACTTTATTAATGCAATAAATTCTCCTGTAATGCAAATTCCTCTTTGGTTGGTTTTGGGTATTTTTGCCTCTGCAAACTTTTACTTTCTTTTAAGATTTCCTGTCATTGATGAACATGTGATTGGAAAGAGAGAGGGGAATGTGCTTTAGAAAGCTTGCATGACACAGTTTGTCAAGATTGATGGCTTCTCACCTGAAAATGTGAAATACAAGGAAGAAATCTAAGCTGTGAGAATGAGCACAGACAATTCACACAAATCAAGTGAGTATATTTCAGGCAGAAGCATTTACTGAGTCCACTTTGGGGCCAGTAAACTTCCTAGAAAGTTTGACAGGCTGTGTTGCTCTTTCCCTCAGAAGTGCTTGTACTGAAGAGCAGTATCAAGCATGTGATTAATGTTAGCTGTCAAGTTATTTTGGTCCAGGTGACTCCGGTAGGGTCTGATGCTGTCACCATTTGTACAGGGTGTGGTAACACTGTCATGAAACAACACACGTATACTCTATGATTTTTTCACACAAACTGTGACAAAAGGCTTTGTGAAGTCCCATTCATGTGTCTTTTTTACTTGATGACTCCACCTACTCCACTACTGTCTTTCCTCTCACTGTGGCCATGAGTGGGAGTGTATTCCTGTAAAATGCTGCAGCTGTTCCTGGCACTGCTTTGTATACCATTTCCCAAACCCCAGTGGGTAGGCAGGCTTCTCCATCAGGGGCGCTTTGACCAGTGCAGCATTAGCTGGTGACCAAGAAGAATTCCTTGAGTTTAGGATCTCAAAGAACCAGTTCTGTTTGGTCATTGCTCCCACTCAAACAAGGCTACTTTTTAGTAAAACAGATTAGGTTTGGTGACTAGTCCCATCTCCTCAGCAAATCACATCTACTGTAAGTTTTCCTTCACCTGGAGAACTCTCTGGAGATGTTAAGCCCTGACTTGCTGAATGTGGGCCAGGCTTGCTTGTCTGCTTTGGGGTGTCTTAGCAAGCTCATGCTCTAGAGCTTGGTTTGGCTGGACGGCCTGGTCACTGCAACCTCACTTGTCACAGTGCCTCCTTTAGTGATGATCTCTTTCTTAGGACAGCTTTCTTAGGACTTTTCCTCTGACTGTAGTGACAGACATGATTTCAGCACTGCTAAAATTCAGGTTCTCAACAGTATATGCAGGCTACCACATGAACATATTTAACATAAGAGTTAAATCCCTTCTTTCCATTGTAAAAGGAACGAGGGTTTCAAAATGCTGGATGGCAACTGATACAGATATCACCACTGCAACTCAAACTGAGAAACTATTGCTGTTGCCATGACTAAGTGACATATCTGTAGCAAACTCTTGAGTTAGATCTTCCTGTCCCTTTGACTACTTCTCTTTTTTTTTTTTTTTTGGTTTTTTTTGGTTTTTTTTGGTTTTTTTTGTTTTTTTTGTTTTTGCTACGTTGGTTCTTACACAAACTTTAGCAAGTGCTCTTGACACTATAGGGTGCTGGCATGCATAAACCAAACTCTGACAAATTTGTCTGCTCTGAAATTTGCCTTTACTAAACAGTAGCTAAACTTTCTTCCTTCTTAGATGGATGTATTTTTCCATTGGCCTCTTTAAAATATCATTCAGTGCTTTTTTTTTTTTTTTTTTCCTTATTATTTTTTAGGACCATCAAACAAAGCTTTCTACTTGAAAGATTAAAAATCTACTTTCATGACATCCTAAGGACTAGAACAGTCCTTTTAAATGCATCTTTTGCTTGCATTCAGAAATGAAAATCAGGGATAAATGTTACTTTACAATGTAAAATAAAAGGCCAAAATCATGACCCCATGCTCAGGACTTTGACCAATACTCTAAGAAAAAAACTGAAATCCTTTATTCCCTTTGCTTTTTCTGCCTATTTTAGCACTGCAGGAGAGCAGTGTTAGTTCAGGTGCTTTCAGTGCACCTACTTCCTGAGAACGTCAGCACCTCTCCCTGAATACACACGCTATCAAATGCAAACTCCCCCAGGGGATATGTGCTCACAGCTTAGTTTTGATTCTTTGTGAGTTAAAGCACAAGCCTCCCTCTGTACTCATTTGCTTTCCCCTTTCTTCATCTCTCTCTGCCTGTTAAATAAAACACGAGAGAACAATCCCAGAGGAGCAGTGGGTGAAGGAATGGCACTGAAATAGATTCACTTCTGTCTCTGATGCTATGGCGTGGACATTTCCTCCCATTAGACAGAGAAACTGGCAGAGGATCAGGGACTGACAGGATACCGTTTCCATCTGTTAAGTGTGAGACATCTTTCTCCAGTACAGGGTGGGGTCACATTGCTGGAGCAATAGGACAAAATTGCATGCAAATGCCTTTTCTTCCATTCCCCAACCTAAACTGCAGCTGCATTTGGAGTTCCTCAGGCTCTTCTTGGGCTATGAGTCAGTCTTAGCCTTCCTAGAGCTGCCAGCTTTTTCCACTGACTCACCCCAACGCTCTCAAACCCCACAAAAATTTAACCCTGAAAGATTAAGTGCTCAGGACGCTGTCAGTTTTAGGACTGCTTCTCAAGAACCAGTCAAGCAAACAATTTGTGAGTCTTCCCCAAGAATCCTTCAGAGGAGAGACCCCAATTAAGCCAAGGAAAAAGTAATGAGACATAGCAACAGAAGGACTACTGAGGTAGGGCAGGCTGGTGGGGCAGTGAAGGTCATGCGTGTGCTGAACAGCCTGCATGAGTCAAGAGAAGATCCTGTGCTGATAACAGTGGACTCACTTTCCTTTTCATGGGGTGATGGATGAAGAGAAATAACAAGCCACACCAACAGTAAGCATGAATAAGAATCACCATAGAAGCCTTCAGTACAAAAAACCTGCAGATAAGCATGACAGACTCTTAGCTGTGTAGAGACAATTTCTCTGACCGTGCAGGAGTACACATGCTGGGGAACAACACACAGCTCTGCTGCACCCCAGTTCAAGTTCAAGCAGGCTGGTACTATCTATTGCCTAAAACTAAGACAAAGTCTTCCCATGCAGGCAGGTTGTTGCTACCTGTATCACCCCTCTGTCTGCTTAAGTGTTTTGGATCCTTCTGTCTGAGGGCGATACAGAGAAGTGAGTCCTTGCCCCTGGAATGTGTAGTACCACTTGGAGATATGATAAAGGCCAATGGTATAGTTCCTCAAATATAGGGAGTGAGTTACTCAAGAGGGTAAACCAGATTAGGCAGAGGTCCTTTGCTTCTGACAGAAAGTGCATTAAAGGAGTAGAGGGTAAGTGTACAGAATGTTTCTGCAGGAACAATGGGGTTGTTTCAGGTGAAAAATCAGGGCACTCTCAACTAAATTTGAAATATTTCAGATCTCAAGTATTCCTTAATGGATGCAGTTCATCTGACTTCCATTTCCATCTTCCTCTCTGAACTGAGGTCCCTGCTTGGGACTGCCTCTCCCAGGCTGAGTTGCTGAGGTGTACTGTGAGAGATGCTGGCTGAGCCAGACAATATCTTGTAGCTCCCTAGAGTGTCCAGGGAGCAGAAGACATCTAAATCCACTACCTGTGCACAGTGACCTCTGACTCCTTTCAAAGTGAGTTTTTCAGCTGAGGACCCTTTAGTTTGATACACTAGATTTCTCAACAATGGAAAGATAGCTTTTTGGAGAAAAAACAAATGCATTTGGTTAGAATGTCAACAAAAATCTCCATAGATTGAAAACAACTAACACAAATGAAATTCTGCCTTTCCCAGCTGCCACTACAGAATATAAGGAAGGCAGTAGTAAGTCAGACCAGTGGTCTGACTCTCCCAGTCTCTGATGGGAACAATAGAAGGTCCAATATTTAGAGAAAGCATGTGAACTTGGCCACGGTCTGAGTGGCACAGAGTCACAGCAGGAATATTGGTGGTTCAAATCAGGGCCCAGGCCACTTCGAAACAAAGGAGAAAACTGGAGAGTAATGGACAGAAAGTAAAAACTGTCTGGTAATTGTTTGAGACAGCCACAAGCTTCCACCTCCGCTACCAGTGCATTCCTCAGTGCAAAGCCAACCCACAAATAGCAATGCTGCCATGTTGTTACCAGTAAGGGAAACCTCAGTGTGGGATAAAACCTTCTGTAGAATTTGTACACATGCCTTTTGACTGATCTGAGACCATCACTGCATCTTAGACCTGCTACATCTGCACACCTTGTCCTTGTATGGGCTATGAGCACCAGTCCTCATTGTGCCCAGAGTCATTTCACAGGACGCAAAGATGTGAATATCTCTCTGATATTTTGGTGGCATGATGACTTTGGACATGTCACATTGTTACTAGAAAGCTCATGACAACTTTAAACAACAGGGAAGAATCCTTTTGCTTCCACCTTTGCTCTGTCTCTTGCTTCAGATCCTGATGAATCCAGAGTCCTTGCTGACTCTAGACTTCTACAAACTACTGTGTGTCAGCACTGCTGTTGACAGCCTGGTTTTGACAGACGAGCCTGACTCAATTTACAAGTCAGATGCTTTTTATAGACATGTGGATGAGTAGGCTGGTGCCTCTGGAAAGAGATTTCATGTGTGTGGGAGAAGGGTTGGGCAGGAGGGGTGTGTGGGCACAGGGAGACCTTTGAGCCTCTGGCTTATGGCAGTGGGATTTCACGTACACATGGGCAGTGGCTGTGATGACCACATGGGGCACAGCAAGGCTGTAAAACCAGCAGGTTAATGTCAACCAAAAGGAAAGTGTAGACCAGCCTGAGGGGCTACAGCTGAAAATAAGTTAAAGTAAATGGAAGATTCTGTCTGGTTCTTATGAAGCATTGCCTGGTGGAATGGACTCCAAGAGATCAGTGGAACTGCCTTCCCAAGGGAGTGGTGAAACACCACCATGTGAAAAATTTCTTATGGAATCTGACAAATTCCTCAAGAATCCACCCTTGGTGATGAACCTCCACTCACTGAGAGATGCAGAGGGGAGTCACAAAAGATGACACATAAGGGTTTTCCAGCTCTCATGCTCATGATTCATATAAGGGTGGGGAAATATCAGAATTCCTAGGGCAGACAGTGAGAAATTGGCATTTTCTCCAGAAAAAAACACCCTCGAGTGCTCAGCCATGTGACAACATCAACTGAAACTCCAATGCTCACTTGGTAGTGGGAAAGGGAAGAGACAGCTGCCTGGGGCCTGGCAGGCAGCCAGCAGCCGCTGCTGGAGGAAAACACTGTCAGTCCTCACACTAGGCACGCCAAGGAAGGGCTGGGACTGATGGGCAGCAAGTGAGAGGGAGGGCTGGGGAAGGGAACCCCGGAGATAATGGAGGCACAGAAATGTCCCTCTGCTCCTCCAGAGGTGCGATGCAGAGCACTCTCCCCCCTTAGAGCACTGGGTGGTGCCTGCGGGGTTAATTAGGCACCTGAGTTGCTGACAGGAGTTCCAGCAAGATTCTGAGATACGTGAGAAACATTTGTGGGAGGACTGACAGTCTGGGCGTTGACGTGTTGTGTGTAGGGCGTGCATCTGCAGCTCTGTGTGGCTCCCTCTATGAATGGGAGTGTGCATCTGTGGGATCCCTGTCAACCCTGTGTGTGTGTCCGTGTGTGTGTGTGTGCACAGCTTCTTTATGGGTGCACGGATCATCTACCTGTGCCACACTGGCAGTGCCCACGTAGGAGAAAGTATCTGACAGCTCTGGCAGGAAAGCTCAGGTTACAGACTGGAATGAGCAAAAGTACACAGATCACTTCTGGTGGGACTTCCTGCTTTTCCTCTTTGCAACAGCACTTAGACAGAGGTTGAAGGACTGTGAGTCCACATCAGCTGTGCTTTTGGCTGCATTCTTGGCTTAAAACTGCAGTCCTATGATTTGCACAGACAGTCTTGTGTAGATATTCCTTTTTTTCTTTTCCAAAGGAGGGTAACTCTAAAAAAGAAGTTGTATCTTACAGTGTGTCTGTCTCTCAAAATGCAAAACCTCTGAACAAGCAAGTACAGCTTATGAAACACTGAGGAAAGTGTGACTGGAGCATCTAAAGAGTCTGAGCTTTTGGGTCAGTTTGCTTTCAGGGTGCCTTTGCTCCTGCAAGCCATCTTGGAAAAGACAGTGCAGGATTCCGATACAAAATTGTGTGAAAGCTCCTTTTTTCAACCAAAGTGCACAAGTGATGAACTGGGGGGAGCATGTGTATAAAGCAGACACAGGAGGAGGCTGTGCAGCCTGGAGCTGGTCAGTGCTCTGTGCAGGGTGGGATAAAGGTGGTCATGTAAAATATTCCATCTGGCTTTCAGAAAGCTCCTTACACCTGTGATCAGTAAGGTATAAGCTGGTTCATGTTACATGTGGCTTTGGAGACATCAAGAGCTCCCCTGCTGAGGGCACACCACGCTGGCGCAGTGGCAGCCCCTGGAGGCAGCTCGCAGGCAGGCTGGCTCAGCTGCCTCAGCTGTCACAGCCAGTGGATGTGCCCAGCTCTCCTTCAGCAGTGGCCCAAATTGCTGGAGCTGCTCTTCAGCAATCCTCTGACCAGCCTGCTCCAGGCTCTGAGCATTTTGTACTCTCCCCTCTTGCTCCCATGGCTCTCACTATCCTTCCCAGAGGCTTGCTGGAGCCAATACAGGGAAGATATCTCCCTGGAATGAGAAGAATGTGGACAGTGGACCCAGTCGTGGCGGTTGCTTTCACAACTCCCCTCTTCAGCAGACTGTGCCCTGAGAGGGCAAAAGGGCAACAAAAGTCTCACCCTGGATTTCCTCAAATACAAAAACATATTCCAGGTGGCCTCACATCACAAGAGCTAAGCCTTCAGCATGAGTCACTGTTCACCTGTGTCAGCCACTCCAGTGCTCAGAGTTCAGTGCATTTCCTGCAGGACTGGGGATGACCCAGCCCAGATCTGTCCCTGGGCTCTTGTCATGGGTGTCTCCCCATGCCTCTGTTGCAGACTTGTTTTCACAGGGTAAAGGGGATAGATCTCAATTATGATCTTGGCAAACTTGTCACTCCCTTGGGCAATGTGGGTTTTGGAGCTGAGTTGTCCTAACCTGTCCCTCCCTTCTATGACAAGGCATGGGCTATGTTTGGTCTAACCAAGAGAGCAGCTTCCATATACTCTCTACCCTCCTGAAAAAACAGTTCAGGAGGAGCAGGATGCTTGAAGCTGCAAATTTGGCCAGAGTTTCCTTTGTTCACTGTCAAGCTGTTCTAGCTAAAGAGGTACTTTCCAAAGCTCTCCCAGCAGGGTTTGAAGAAATCACACTCCAGATGGCAGCCCCGAGATGTGCTGCTTTGCTGCTCTCCCTGCAGTGTAATGGCAGAAAGCAGCTTAAGAGGCACTCCAGATTTCCCTCTGGGCAGTTTACACGGGGAACTGCTGCTTCACTCTGTGTCATGCTCTGGGATGGCTGGGTGTGGACTGGCCCTGACAGAGGATCAATACAGGCATAATTGACATGGGCTTCAGCACGTTTGTTCACTGCCACTGTTACAGCACTGTGGCTATGAGTTAGTTATCAGTCCTGGTAGGGCCATGGAGAAGAGCCTCCTTTTCTGTGAATGCTGCTTTGCCTCAGCAGAAAAGACCGATGACGTATTGGTCTTTTCCATATTTTCCATCTTCAGATGTGAAGATTGGAAATTCCCTTCCTCACCCTCCCTTTTAGAGGAGTAGAAGAGCAGCTCCCTGCCTTGAAGGCAGGGTAAATAAATATAATTTTTTAGTTTTACCTCATTAATTTTTTTTGTTGGAATACAAAAGGAAGGAAAAAAAATTGGAGTGCCATGCCTTGCAGCCTGCCTTATGTTGTGCTGGGTGACAGCGCTGTCACTTTCCTGTTGAGAGGTACAGGCACAGGAACCTGTTGAGATCAAAGGGGTCTAGTAGTGCTATTTCTGCCTTATAGGGCACTTGAGCATCTGAGGGCAAATTTCAGCCCAGCATCAGGTGTCTCCTCCTTTGCCATCCATGCAGCACTCAGCAAAAGGAGCACTAAGTGACCTGGGGGCTGAGCAAGGGGACACATGCCATGGGAGGGGTGTCCCAGCAGCCAGCTGGGATTATGGGGCCCGTGAAGCCCCATGGGAGCAGGCAGGGCTATGGAAGCAGGCTCCCTCCTGCTTTTGCTTGCTCTGAGGAAACAGAAGTGGGCGCAGGCTGAGTGCCATGTATGAGCCTTGTGGCTGGGAGGGTGATGACTAGAGAGAAAGATTAGTGCTTGCAGCACATCTCCCCAATCTCATTATAAGCAAGGCCCTGAGGTGGCTCTTTTACCAAAAACATGCTGGCTATTATCAGCAAATCTCCCAGAACTCTTTCAAAACACAACCTCTGCTCCAGCCCAGACCACCAAACAGTAATTCCTGCGTGCACTTGCACCGCTCCCACACTGCAAAACTGAAAGACCACCGGCTAGGCCAGAAGGGCCGGTTTTCCGAGCTCAGGGCTCTGTCCTCAGCAGGGTCTCACGGGGGCAGCAGTAGCAGCCCAGCAGCTGAGGCACCCACTCCAAAAGTTGGCGCTTCTCCTCAAGATCCCACGTCAGTCACTCCTGCATTAGTGTGTCCTTGGGTGTGGCTCGACTCCCTAGCTGTCAGAGGTATCCCCGGGGATGGCATGTGCCCAGTGGAGATCCCTGCTCTCTCACAGGGCTAGCCGGGATGAATAATGGCTCAGACCGCGTGTCACATGTTTGGGTGGTTAGTCATAGCTGGGGGAGCTTCCACAGGAGCCTACTGACAGGAATTCCTTAGTGTGGGTGGGTGTGCAGGGCCTCCCAGCAAGACGCTGCATTTCAAGGGGTGCTTTCAGGCACTGCAGTGTTAGTGAAGTACCTCAGTATTGATCCTTTTCCGATGCTAATCCCCACGGGAGCAAATAGAAATAAGCTGCCTTCAAGCCCTCCTCACTCTCTCAGTGCTCACAGTCCCCAGGTGGACTGGGTGGAGGCATTTGGCTGGCTTAAAGCCCTGTTATCATAGGAAGAGTAGCTAATGGGTTCCAAGTTTTCACACTCTTCATGCCCACCTCCCTCGAGTGTTTGCTCAGAAAAGAATCCCACTACATCCAGAAATGTCAAGTGGGCAGTTCCTGGGCAAATCTGCTCTCAGAGGTGCCTTGAGGAATTCAAAGCTTCTGAGTGAAAGTTGTTCTGTGGCCACAGCATTTTTTTTTATATCAATATGATTTAATTGTCAGTCGTATTAAATGACAACTTCCAAAAATGCTTTCTTCCCATTCCAGTTTCTGATGCCCTGGAAACACTCGCTGCCTCAGTCAGTTCCCCCACCACTCCAAACACTTATTTCTTAGTCAGGAGGCACCACTGCATGACCGAGCTACAAGAAACAGGGCCAGAGGGGACTTAAAAATTCACAAAATCCATCCTTTTTCCAAAAAGTTAGTGTCAGCTCAACTTCTAGTTCATTCATATAGTAATTATCCACAGTCCCAGCCTGAGCCCCACCCATTCCTGGCCGTATTGGGCTAAATACTGTTCAGTCTCTTTCAAACCCTTGAAACTGTGCAGGGGCAGGCTGAATTCCTGCAACAGGAACCAGTGTGGTGCCAACAAACTGGCTTTGCTGCACTCCCTTTCACAGACCTCAAAAATAGTTCAGATTTGACCGCAGGATGCAAACCACAGCAGACAGACGAAACAAGAGAAATGGTGAAGAAGAGGAGGGAAAGAAAGAGGGGGTGGTTGTGTAGAAGAAGGCAGGTGAAGAGGGAGAATTGCCAGTCTCTGCAATCCTACACTTCCCATCAGTGTCTCTACCTCCTTGACACACCCTACCAGCAGACCGTGGTGCTCCTAGCAATGCCACCGCTCCCCCACTTCGCCTCACAGTGCTCCCCACTCCAGTGTCTGTGCTGCCAAAGAAGGCGTAACACGAATTTCTGCCCTTCACGTGGCTCTGCTCAGAACTGGGGCTTGGCTTCAGCCTCAGGAGCCAAAGCCCCTAGAAAAAGAGAGATTGTCTCCATTGTGCCCCAGAGTCTGCACCTTTGGGGCCTCTCAGTCTTCACTTGGAATGATTGCTATTGTTTTAAATTAGAGCTTGGCAAACTAATTATGGAGGGGAGAGAGACAAGCAGAAGTATTTGAGCGCCAGAAAAACTGAGCCTGCAGCCCTAATTCCAAGCAGGCATTTTTCCACATTTGTCAACAATGCTACTCCAAAAGCACACAGCAGCTCCTGAGCATGAGCTGGCCAGGTTGGGCACCCGTGCCTGCACCCTGGCTGCACGTGTCCTGGAGGTGAAAATAACATTGCTACTGCCAGCACTCCAAGGCTGCAACCAGGGCACCTTGCAGAGCCCCTTTGCCCTGTAATGCAGATGGATTTTGAAGCAAAAGATGAAAATTAAGGTGCGTGCCATAGCCAGCTCGAGTGCCAAGACGAAGAGAAGGGGCAGAGGAGAAAGGCAGACTGGTGCTGTTAGGAGAGGGGAGCAGCCCCCGAGGGAGAAAAGTTGGTGAGGATTTTCAAGAACAGCTCTTACCGTGTGGGCTGGGGCCGGTGCTGGCACCTGTGGAAGAGGGAGCGTGCCGGGCTGCAGTGCCGATGTCCCGGAGTGCAGAGCTGGAGTGAAGGGGAGTGACCTGCTGGTGGTTTAAGTTCCCTCCGGTGGTGTGGGAGGGTGGTGTCTTTCCACTCTGTTTTAAAGGAGTTACTATGAATCAGACTGCCTTTAAAGAGAAGGAAAAAAAAAAAAAAAAAATTAATGAGCTACGCCCTGTTTTGTTGGCAGGGTGTCAAGAGTCCCTGGGAGGAAACCAGCGATTCAAAGAAATCTGTGCAGGGCTGCCTCTGACTCAGTGTGCAGCACAGAGACCGCAGCCTGGAAAAAAGGCTGACGCTGATCCAGCTGAGTAAGAGAGGCCCACAACAGCATCTGTTTATAAAACTGAACTTCTGGTTGTCATAAAAAAAAAAAAAAGAAATGTGTAGTTACAAATGTGGCAACAGGGCTTCAACAATAATATCACTCAAACAAACAGTGGGTTGGCAGGGGGGATCCCGAGGCTGGGTGAGTCACCACATCCCCTCCCCGTGCTGCTTGGAGAGAAGTCACTGAGGCTGACAGCACGGGGGAATTCAAATTGGACCTGTGAGGTTGGCACGGACAAGATTTTTGGGAATATGTCAAGGAGCAGAGATGCTCAAAATGCAGCTCTGGTCTGGTGGTGACTCTGGAGTGATTTGGCCAGATAGTGGTGGTTTGCTTCCACAGAGAGAGCAGGCAGGGAAGAAGAAATAAGGAGCTTGTTATTCACAGTTTTCTGAGGTCAGCATTTCTTGCCATCTTAAAGACTTCTAAAAATAGATCCTTTACATTTGCTGAGAATTGGCTGGTGGAGTTGTCTCGTAGATGCTACAGGCAAGATTGAATAGGGATGTGCTTAAGATGTGGGTGAAAGGGGAAGAAGTTTGTCAGAAAGCATCCGTGTTAGAAGACAATCCATACTGCGATAGAGTTGGTGGTCTGCTACTGCAAGGAACCAACCCTGCCTTTGCAAGGCCCAGCAAGAGATAAGCAGATATGGACAAAATACCTGACAAAGGCCTTTCAAACTTTAATGAGGATGACATTGGATTGCCTTTATTTGAAAAACGAAGCGGGTTCTCTTTGAAATCTACACAGATTAAAAGATCTTACTGGTTTTCAGATTATTCCTTCTGTCTGGTGTTATTGGTATGTGTCTGGTCTAATTTTAGACTATAGCAACCTGCTTAAAAAATGAGCTATAAAAACAGCAGCAAAGATGACACATATGATGGGCAAAGACAATCCTGTGGGAATTTTTCCACTGATCGAAAGTAAAGACAGTCTTTTTTCATCAAGGATAAAATAAGCCTAACTGTGTTTAATACCTGTGAATTAGAATGTTCTTCTTGATGTATATGAATACAATATTCAGGGAAAGGAAAGTTTATTTGCTTTCTCTGCGGTAGAAGCTGGCATTTGCATTGAGCTGCACCGTCCATTTCCCCTGCTCTGTCTCCTGGCAGAGTTTATTGCAGTGAGGGATGCTCAGCTCCATACAAAATACTAGAGTGCAGGATCTCAAAGCAAACTCTGTTGACCAGAGTTCAGCTGTGGTGAAGTATCCTCTGCCCCAGACCTGTTCACAAGTGACTGCCCACCTGTCAGGGACCAGCTGCCTGCAATCACAGAACTGCTTAGTGGCACCCAGCAGACAGAACACCTGTAGCAAAAAGACACATGGGGCAATAACAGTGGAGCCCCTTAAGAGGCTGTGTATGAAGTGAGCTGTGACTAGCAAAGCATTATTTGTCCAGAGAGAGCAAACTAGTTTTGTACAAACTGCTCTCTAACCTGGGAGGCCATGACAGGCAATGGCCAATATCAGAGGCTTCACAGGGAGGTGGAGGTGTTCTGCAGCATCAGCGTCAGCCTCCCCACAGGAGCATTGCTTCCTAGCTCTCCATCTGGAAGTGCTGGTGCCCAGCCAGCAGAGAGAAGAAGAGTAACCAGGCAGGCCACACAGGCTGTGACTGTGGCCCTGGAGGGGCACTGGTACCCTGCCAACAACCACTGGTTTCATCCCTGCTGCTAAACCTGTCAAGGGTATGAGAGAGGGGAACAGCACATGTCAAGTGAACAAGAGTGTGGATAGATGCTGCTGTTTGGGAGCAATGCTGCACGTCAGCAAGAGGATGGTTTAAAGAAGAGAGTACCCTCTCACACCAAGGTATAATGAGGTCCGGGGAGAGTTCAGCTTCCATTGAGCAGATTGGTAGCGTGTTGAGATACTTCCCCCTTTCATCTGGATGCAGAGAAAGTGTAGAAGTGAGACAACTTCCTACCAGCAGCTTAAGGAAGGAGAAAGTTTCAAGTTGGTAAGATTGATCATGTTTTCTGTAGCTGTTTCTGTGGATGAAGGGTTAGCTCAATAAGTCTTTGTGTGTGTGTGTGATGGAGAACCAGCTCTATCTACTCATCCAGAGAAGAGGCTGGTCTTTCTGTGTGTCTGCAGCAATTTCTTCCTTTATGGTGCATGGTTTCCACAAGACAGGTTGCAATAGAAAACCCATGACATGAAAAATCTCAGCATGAGATCAAAAGTCTTAAGCATTCTGCGGGTATGACACACTAAAGTTGAATTGCCTAAGATCCCCATGCCATACTGCATGGTGTCCCTTGACTTAAGCATCACTCATTTCACAGGCTTTTCTGAATGCCTGCAGTTTGTTAATTGGAGGTGGTCAAGTGAAAGCCATGAGAATTTAAGATGTGAGAATCTGGATTAGCATTTCCATGGGCAATGAGAGGGTGAAGCTTTCCCACGCGTGCCATGCCTTTGCTGAAGTTCTTCCCAAACAAGCAGCTTGCAGCTACTGTAACTCTGTTTGTTTTGCCATGCCCCAGACATTTGCAGGCATCTGTGAGTAGTAGCCTTTGGCATTAAAGGTGAGTGTCCACAGTGACATTAGATAAGCACTAAGCCTCTGCAAGCCCATATCAAAGGAGGTTTGGAGGATATGACTGGGAGATGGGGTGTGAAGTTAGGAGTGGGAGAGGCATGGTCAGACTTGGCTGGAAACATCTAGAACAGATTGTTTTAGAGACTGGGGGTGCCAGAAGAAACAGACCATATGTGATGTCTCTGCACTTTTTGCAGATGCAAGAATCTATGCTTGGAAAAGTTCTGTAACTGCGTTCCCATGCTCTCTGGGATGCTCTCAGCATGAATTTAACTATATGCCATTTGGATGTGTTTTTCTGGCTATCTGCAAACACATATTTCATATTAAGCCCCCCTCAGTTGAAACAGCTTGTCTTTCTAACTAAAGAGTTCCTCTCTCTTATATGTGCTATTTACTCTGCACATCATCTTGCTGGCTGGTTGCAGGACGAATGGAAGTGATGTGATGTTCACTACTTCTATACTTGTCATGACATGGAGAAGGCAGGGTTGAGCCTCAGCTGGTGTGTGGGTTTAAAGAAATAGAAACCAGCAAGTTTCATACTGCTCTGTAGTGGTGTAACTGATATGTTTGTGTGTGTTGTGGGGTTATCCACGTGATACAATAATTAGTAGAGACATAGGATAAATCTCAGAGCCGTATGATAAACTGCATTTGTCACGCCTGACTGTGCAGGGCTTCCAGTGTGAGCAGGCATCCACTGGAGAGGAAAGGGCGGTGGTTCCCTTATTTATAGCTTCCCTCAGTTTTGAGGAAGCAGATATTGGAAGTCCCACCTCTGTGGTTTTGGTCATTTCTCTAATGTGTCTTGTCATGTTCCTGTCCCTCCAAGGACTGCTAGATGTCCAGTACTTTGGGTGGCTGACTTTGCAAGCTTAAGGGTACAAGAAAAGGGTGGATCACAGTCAACACTGAACAGATGTAGCTCTTCCTGTTCACAGTTTAGTTTTTGGGTTGGGTTGTTGTTTTGGGTTTTATGGGGTTTTTTTGGGGTTTTTGCTTTGTTTTGGTTGGTTGGTTTGCTTTGGTTTGGTTTTTTTTTTATGTCAGGGATGATTTCTGTCCTAAGTACTCTGCTAACTGTATGATGAACAAAACCCACAGAAACATCTACATATGATTTTCCCAAAATTACTGAGCGTGGCCAGACTGACTGATCTTTTGAAAATGGAAGATAAGTATTGAATAGAAAATGCACTGGGTTTATAGCATTTGTGTAGGCATGGTTTGTCACAAAGCTTTAACAGGTAAAAATTGGAATAGTTCCCCCAGGACTTGAGCAGTATGAGTGGGATCTGTGCTAGAATACATTCCCCACACCTCACCTATCACATCTGGGAAGACCCAAAAGTTCCCTTGTTTCTTAACAGGAATAAAAAAATTGATATGGGCATGAGATAAGGGGGATCATTCCTACCATAGTTTCATAGTGATTAGAATTTAGTTTTGTCCTCCCATTTGGAAAGGACCATAACCTTGTTCTTATGTCAGAAAGGGAGGTATGATTCTGCTGTGCAGTGAGTGGACTTGCTTCTGAGACTGTCTGACAATCACATTGTGGTCACTGCAGAAGATTCTGTGGGTTTGGGTTCATGGCAACCCATTTGTAACTGGTGAAGGGGTTTGAACTTGTTCTCAGGGTAGCCCAAAGGTGCCTTGGCTTCCTAGGTTGGATGGGATGAACATGATCCTCAGGCTGAGGTTCTGAACACATGGAGGAAGCAGCATGAGCTGGCTGGAGCTAGGAACCGAGACCCAAACCTGGAAAAATTAACTTTTTTCTGTGCTCTGGTGTAAAATAGGCATGGTGAGAGCCATCTAAAATGGGGCGTTTTCCCCCTGCTTTTACAAGAGCAGGAAAACTGCAGTCCCCATCTCATTTTCCCTTACTTTAATCTCCATCTTAGTCTCGTATTTGCTTATAATGTGCAAATGGTGCCTCTGCTCTGGCAGACCCATCTGAGCTGGCACTTTCCACAAGAACCTCTCCCACTCCACATCAAAGGGCTGGTGGTTGGTGGTGCTCTTCACCTGCACATGAAGGCCTTTCTTATGCATTCTGGCAACCAAAGAGGTTTTCTTTGTTGCTCTCTCCTGCTCCTGGTTCATTTCTAACTCTGTCTTCTGTGACTGTTGTAGTGTGCACTGCACGGTACTGATTGCTTCGCCAACAGGTTTTACCATATTAGTAGAGGAAAAAAAAATCCTACAAGCACCAAGAAGTGGCATAAGTGTTTTACTGTTCTTCTTACATTCAATGACAACAAAGTGAGTTAGCTGCTTGACTGCCCTGCATCCTAGACTGCAACTGTGTTGATTGTCCATAGAAATGGGCCTTGGCCAAGAGGCCAAGGCAAGGGCAAGGTGCCATTTGTGCTGTGGTTGAGGTTTGATAATGGGATATATTTCTATTTATCTGCTGCTCCCATGTGCTGTATGCATGTGTTAGCTCTATTCAAAGTTTGCTGGACTTTCTTCTTAGAGCAGATGTTGTAGAATCTCCTTTTGCAGCCAGAGGTAAGGTTTGGAGGGCACATGAAGGCTTTTGTACTTGCTTCTCACTGTCCGCAGTATCTTGCTTTTTTGAATCTCAGCATGAATTTATTTAAATAATGTTATGGCATCACAGGCTCTACAGATATGCAGGAAGAGTGCTAGCCTGGGAATACAGGTGGCAGAGACTGAAAGGGACCTGGCATATTAACAAACCAGGCAGCTCACTTTCACAACTAAATGGAAAGAAAAGCCCAGGGAAGGCTTCCCAGTGGTTACCTATACTGGTCTCCTGTTGAGGAGAAGGGTTGATGGGAGTGGGAAAAACATCAAGCTCAATGCATAGTAAAAAGAAGAAAAAGAAAAAAACGGAAAGTGTCTCTGGTATGGAAAGACAGCTAGACATTGACAAGGTCAGGGCAGGACAGAGAGGGCTGAGCACCCTCTGCATCATGGGTGATACAGCCAGTAAGGATAGCGCCTCTGAGCTCCAAGTTCCTGAAGAAAGTGCAGACAGCTGGCAGGAGGCTGGGAAGTCCTCTCCTTTCAGTTGCCATTTCATGGAAGAGGGAGGGGAAAATCTCTAGGTTTGCTTCTTCATTCCCTGAGAGAGAGAGAGAGGGAAATGATTCCTGTGACTGCAGAGCAATGGTTCCCTTGTGAAAGAGGAAACATCTACTTGTGTCACACTACGGGCCACATTCTGAGGTCATTTGCAGCAGGATAGAGCCAGAACAACTTGAACTGACTTCATGGCAGTTTTTCTGATTAGTGAATCTGGGATTGAAGCAGTGCCACCATGTCAAGAAACTGGTGGTAAAAGAGAATTTGTGAGGGCGAAAACCTCTCACCACAGCACAAAGACTAAACATTTAACTAAGCTCTCTCTCTTTCCTTGCTCCCTGCCCCCTTTTCTTCTTGCCAGCTCTTGACTGGACTTCTGAGAAGAAAAATAAATTATAATTTGCTTCCCTTCATGCATACCCGCTCCTTGTCTGTGCCTTATGCATTCTCAAACACAAAAGTTTTCATGACTCCATTCCTTCTGCTTTTGTAATGTACAGTCACCGCTTGTGTGGCTCCCTCGTGCTTGAGGCAGGATATGGGCAGGAAATAATAGCACAAGATTCAAACTGGAAAAATGCAGACCTATTATCTGGGGGAAAATAAATTCAAAGCTAGCTATTCAGAGGGTGTGAGACTTTGGAACTTGCAAGAGAAATAAAGCTGGAAGCAACTTAAAAGGGACAGAAGAGAGAGAGCTGGAGAAGAGCTTGCAACGTGATAGCACAGAAGAACACAGATCATGTCATTTAGAGCTCTTTACATGTTGATGTCCCTCCGACATTCACAGATCTCACAGACATATTTCACCCCCAGATATGCCCTACCAGTGGTAATTACAGTGAAAGCTAAAGGTTTTAATTTCTGAGAGATTTCACTTAAATCCTGTGACAAGGGATCTCTCTCTAGCATAGTCACAAAGGGTGCTGTGGGACTAAGGAATGGCCTGGATGGTCTGTGATACTTTCCTACCAGTCAAGTCAGAGGTGTCATGTCCCTGTGCAGCTGCACACTGGGAATGTGGGGGAGGAAATGAGCTAGCAAGAGGAAGGAGAAAGGGAGCACTCACTACATTGCCAGGCTCTGAGGGTGATTTTGTAGCACAAAATATTAAAAGCCTGGGTTTTTGGATTTCAAGTGTGCTTATTAAGGATGATGTTTTGTGAGGGTGAACAAATTTCAGCAAAACATCTCAAGGTCACAAAGTAATTGCTTGGATTTGATAGATGTCACAAAGTGATTGCTTGGATTTGATAGGTGTGTCTGAACACCTCCATCCCTGTGAGATAAATGACAAAAAGTGAGAATTAGTGAATTGAAGCAAAGGACATGATGCAGGTAAAGAGTCCTTACAGGTGAAGAATACTTTTGGAGGTAAACTGAAAAAATGTAGATTTTGAACCTTGGACTGAAGCTTAAGCATTCCCCTAGAGCTGTAGGTACTGCCTTGATGAGAAAAAAATGTTACATCTCCTGTGATATGCAAAAGAATGAGTCTATTTTATAGTACTCATCTCAATTGAACTACAGGGTCAAACTGAGGTAAATGAGGCACAGGCTGAAAAACCTGCAATAACAGTTTTGTGGTGGCCAGGCTTGGTATGAATGATGAGTTTTTTGGGTCAAGTGAAGCACAGAGGAACAAGAGACATCCTCATCTTCATCAGATCCAGAAAAACAGGGCAATTGTCTTCTGAGTGCAGGGTCTGATCCTCCCCACAGTGCTGCTGTGAGTGTGTTGGGGCGGGCAGTGTGCAGGCAGCTGATAGGGCACTCCAAAGTTCTATTTCTGTTATTGTAGCTGAAGAGGCAGCGAGACACGTGTTAGGAACTTGTGTGGTACTTGTGTTACATCTCTTGTGGTTATACTGGTTATACTCCTTAAAATGACAATGTTTTCTACCCTGGTGGGGAGAGAGGCTCTTCTGACTCATGGCCACTTGCAGGACAGCTATTCCTGCCAGATCACCAGCAGCTCCATCTGGCTGGCTGCGGAATCCTTTTGTCTATAGGAGAAGTGCTCAGGGTGGAGGAGAAGGGAGGCATTGATGTCCTTTGAAGTCTCCAAATGTTACAGCAAGGATGGACTCATCATGTGTCAGGAGCAGTAGTGTGGCAGGGCAGACCAGCTCTGATCAGGCAACAAACGTTTATGGGCTGCACAGCTTTTGGGGGTTCCTTGTGCTGCCTCCTATCCTCTTGTTCCAATCCAGTGCTGTCACCTTCATGGCTCCATGCAGAGGTGATCCCCGTGCCATGGGACAAAGAGTGGGCATGGTGAAGTGTGGTATGGTAAGTTAAGAGAGATCTCTGCATGCCACAGCCACCAAAATAAGTGATTGCAGAGTGAAAGCAGGATGGAAACAGCAATGACAAATGGAAGCTGCGAAGTCTTTGGTAGCTGATGTGCATCTTCATCTCTCAGAGGGGTTTTATTGTCGTCTCTGCTGTCCCCTTTTGGGGGAGCAGGATATGTGGCTGTGTTGGAGACATGAATTCCAGCCTTTCTCTTTGCTGGAAAGCGATCCCACCCAATAGTCATACAAGTGACTGCTGATGGTTCTCCACTGCACTCTGTCCCAGCAGCAGCTGAAGCTGCTTGCCCGTGTGGATCAATGGGTATGCACTGAGTCCCTCCCAAAATGCTTGGAGAGCATTGCCAAGCTGAGAGGCTCTGAGTCAGAGATCTGTGGAGGTTTTTCTTCACAGAAGAGCAGTCTCAGAAGGCAGGCTGTTGCTCAGCCCATGACTTGCTGGGTACCATGCAAGCTGAGTTCTTAATACAAGAAAGGCCAGCTTGTCACTGTAATTTAAAAATCCTTTTGCCGTCTAGGGAAATGTCAGCAGGCAGAAACAAGTAATGGGAGGGCTTGACCCTGACACAAAGAAGCTTCTGTTTTTTTCCTGTTCTGGCTGTCAGTGGTGTTAGGTTGCTCAATGCTGCAAGGAAAAGCAGCTCTGGAAATTCTCTGCCTTCCATGAATCCTGAAGACTCGTAAAATGAAATGCCTCTGCCTGAATAAACACCTGTCATGGGAAGAGCTGGGATGCTGAGGTACAGCAGGGTGAGAACTGGCAGTAGGCCCAAACTGGGAGTTGAGGAGAATCCTCTGGCAAAGCTGACACCTTGTTTTTGATTGCTTGTTTTCCACATTCAGCTGTAATCGATACCCAGGTGCTGGAGTGACTAAACTTGCCCGCTGTTGCTGCTGCTGTTTCAGCAACTGCACAAAGCAGTGTGGAGGAATAGAGGGAGGGAATGGGTGTGAGAGAAATTCCTGTCTTGAGAACCACAGAGGCATTTTCGTGCCTGGGATAGTTTCCTATTTGCTTTCCCCCAAGGTGGCCCCTCTCACCTTGGAGACAGTGTGGCACCTGAAACCATGGGGCACATGACCATGAGGTTTTTGGCAGCTGCAGAGTGAGGAGCAGAAGGCATATTCTGCAGTTTGGAATCCCAGCTGGGGGATTCTGAGGGGCTGAATGTTGAGGAGCTGAGGTATTTCAGAAGAGGATATAAGGGTGACATCCTGGCTGAGCCTGTGGTTTGGCAGAGGGGAATGGGGGATGTGCTGTGCTCACACTTTGCCCACTGATCTGTTTCTAAGCCATCCTACTCTTGGTAGATGGAGGTGAGGAGTTGCAGTGCAATGGTGCAGATCTGCACCCTGTCCTCCACCGCTGTGAATAGCCTCAAGCTTCCTTATGCAGTAACCCTGGTTTTCCTATGCAGCCCTCAGATGCCCTGAAACTCAGTGGCACAGACACCAGCAAGCACCTGGGTCAATTTCTTGCATCCCTGGATTTTTTTGATTTAAGGTCCATGCCATTAAAACAACTAGGTCTAGTTATCACAGAGTGGCCTCACATACCTGTTGTCTGAGCACACTGCATCTGTAAGGGCTGGTGCCAGGCACTTGCTGGCACTGGACCAGTCTCAGAGGCAGGCCCTGGCTGTGGAGAGCTCTGTAAATGGGATCATAAGTAAGAAAACAAGCGCCAACCTGAGCACTTCAAATGGTCAGTCTCGACAAGAGCTCATCAGAAGGACCTCACAGGGCTATGTGGTAGCACTAGTGTTATTCAACACACTTGTAATGGTCTGGACAGGAACATGAGCAGCGAGTTTACTTGAATCCCACAGTTATTCCAGAGAGACAGCATAAAGGCGGCTGCAAAGGGTTGCAGAAAATCTCTGGCAGTGAGTGCCTGGGCTCACCATGGTAGATGAAATTCAGTGGTGGCAAATGCAAGGGAATTCCACTAGGGGAGAAAACAGTCTGGTTGTACAGATATATTGAATGTCTCTAAGTCAGTTTCTACCAGCAGAAAACAAAATTCTTGGATTCATTGCAGACAGGCTGCTGAAAACAGTCTCTCAAGGCTCTGTTGAGGTCAAAAAACCAAAAAGAAATGTTAGGAATGAGTACAGAAGAAACAAAGAACATGATTATGCTTCTGTGTACTTCATGGTCTGCTGAAAGCCTGAAAGTTGTGAGTGATTCTGGTTACTACATTGAAGAGCATAAAGAAACACTAGTAAGAGAAGAGAAGACATCAACAATGATCAGAAGTAGGAGAAGTTTCTGGGTAAACACAGATTGCTAATCTTCAAGAAGAGATGCCTGAAAGGGAATCACTAATGGTATGGAGAATGTCAACAAAGAACTAACATTCATGCAGTTCCATATCACAAAAACTAATGGCACCTGATAAACTGGTTAGGCAACAGGTTTAAAATAAACAAGCTATGGACTTTTCCACGTAGGCATCAAGGAATAATGGAACTCTGCCACAGACCATTGGTGGAAGACAATTCAGGAAGGCGTTGGGCACATCTGTGCAGTGCATTTCCTTTGGAGAGTGTCAAATGCAGCAGCAGAGATGTTACCTCTGCATCAGAAGTGTCCTAAACAACAGGCTGATGAGAGCTGAGAAGGCAGACTGGGATACGCAGTTTGTATTTCCTCTGTTTCTTACACTTCTTTCCTAAGTGAGGGAAAGAACACTTTCCCTCAAGGGGAAAAGAGTCCAAGAGTGGCTTGCAAGAGAAGAGATACTGCTTCTTCAGTCTGGGCTAGCACAGTTCATCTTGCATTTCTAGTACAGCTGGTGTTGGGGTTTTTGTTCTACAGTAATTTCCATATTATTGTCTGACCACTGGTGACATATTGCAGAAGTGGAAAGTGAACTGATGAGCTGGAAAAGAAAACAAACTTCCAGATGAAGAGCTGACATCTCTTAAGGACATTCCTAATGTTCTTTGCACTGGTGTGCTAGGACATGCCATAATCCAGAAACAGGGACTTTTGAGTGAAAGTAAGCAAAGTCTGTGCTAATGTTCTTAAAATGAGGAAAACATTGTTTTCCCTATTGGCTTTACTTTCCTTAGATTTCCTTCGTAGATTTCCTTAGACATTTAGAAGATAGAAGAAACATAGTCTTCCTTTGCAGTAAATGTGCTCTGACTGTCTGATCCAAGCAGTTACACCTGTCCAAGCAGGAAATACCAAATTTTGTATCAGCAATTAAATTTGGATTCTGTGTATTTGCAGTTGGGAGTAGTACATTTGCAGAAATAACTGAGAGTAAAATTTGTCCCCAGGGAATGTTGGCCTTTCCAGCTTGCACAGTTTCATTGTTTGGAGACAAATTTCAATTGAGAATAATTTTGCATGAATAAGCTGAGAGGAGGTATAAGCTGTCCATAGACAATCTTTGCAGAAGAAAAGATAACTAGATACAAGTCCAGGACTGTGGGGTGCTGGTAAGAAAAGCATGTTGTTTGTGGCTTAGCACAGTTTCACCCAGAAACCGTCTTAGACACAGCCTCCCTGGAGGTGTTTCACAGTTTAAGATCCTGTCACAGCTCTGGGGAAGGAACAAATATTCTCCCTGCAAACAAAGCTATGTTTTGGTTTATTTGGCCTTTTCCATTTCAAATGCCTCAATTGCTGATGCCTGACATATTGTTTAATGGCCAATCTCTCCTCAGAGAATACAGCTTTTAGAATGATACACATCCTGAGCTATTTCAGCTGTGGTCCTGCTTTTTTTTTCCTCTTCTGTTCTGCCCAGTTTCTGACTCCACCTTCTCTGCTGCCCAGCCTCCTCAGTAGACAATGTTTTTCCATTTAATTTTATGAGACTAATGAAAGGCATTTTCATCCCCTCCCCCAGGACTGGAGAAGAAAAGCCCACATCTGGAGGCTATTCACAGCTGGAAGAGCTCTTCTGACCTCCCTAGCTTTGAAATCCAATCCATGTAACCTTCTGTCTAAATACTCTGTTGCAGACATGGCAGAAAGAGTCTTTGTGAGGGGAGACTGTGAAGAAACCAGTGACTCTGACATCCTTTTGCAAATGCGAGACTTCAAGACTTTCTTTGCTACAAGGAAATTTTTATTTGGGTTTAGGGGCTTCCTTGTTTTGGGGTCTCCAAATACACATTTTGGGAGCAATTAGAGAAGGGAGCCTTCTTCTTCTGAGGTGTTAAATATACCCAGCAACTGTTAAAATGAGTTGTCTGAAACATTGCATAGGTTCCAACATCCACAACTGACTTTGTCCAAATGGACCAGCCAGTGGCTTGTGGGCTGCATTTTGTCTGTAGAACAGTTCACCCAGGCTTCTGGTGACTTCCACCACTGAAGAATAAAACTTCATGTTTCTTGAATCCTCCTTGCCCCCTTAGAGTAAATTGCTGTAATCTGACCCCTGCTTGCCAGGAAGGTGGATAATTTGTAATTCAATTTTAAATACCTCAGAACGAACAGAAACTTACTTTTTATCGCTGGGTTTGCTTAGCCTGTAAAGGCTTTCTTCTGTGACTACATGGTGGAGTGCTTTACAGTGCTTACAACCACACTCATCATTGTCGTAAATGCCCCTGTCATGACTAATAGGACAAAGATCATTGAACTGGTGGTCTGGAATTTAAGGCCTGACACAGAGGGCGAAGGTATGTCTTTTCCCTAAAGTAATTAAAAAAAAAAAAAAAAAAAAAAAAAAGTGAGGGGGGTGTCCTGTTTGTTCCCCAATGGGAATCTGTCTGGTTTTATGGCCTGAGGATGGCCAGCAGCTCCCTGTGGCTTTCCTGTGGGAGTTCACTGGTTTTCACCAATAGCCTACATGTTTCACCCTGCATTGGATCTCTGGGACCTGAATGGGTCCAACTACCTTAACTTCTGGCACCACACCAAGGTACTGCTTGCTTCCTTGCCTGGAAACATCTGCCTTGATGTTCCTTCTTGTATTGCAAATCTGAACAGACTGGAGAGGCTGTATTCTTCTCTGTTAGTATAATTTGGGAAGCATTTGTAGCTGGTTGTTGAATTTTTACTCTTAAAGTAAGTGAAACCTGAAAATTCTGAAAAGAATAGATGTATTGTGTATGTACATGCACTCAAGAGCTGGAAGAATACATTATAATAGATCTGTCTCCCTTTTCTAGTCCTCAGTCTCAGAGAGACTAAAGGCATCCATTCTCCCTTTGATAAGTTAACTATTGCAGGATGTGATTTATGCTGTTCTGTTTCACGTCATACCACTACAGGCCCTGTTCAGCTTGTGTGTCATAGCTCAGAGGATAGCAATAAACCACTGAACAAGAGTGCTTAAACCACGACAGATTTTATAGGTACTTGTCTGACTCAATTTAGCTTTCCAGGCTGCCCCACAAATGTAAAGTAATTTAATGGTCTGCACATATCTGGGCCATATTCAGCCTATGTGCTATCTCAGTTTGACTCACATATTGTGACTGTTTTTGACTCACATATTATGACTGTTTCCCTGGTAAGCCTGCTGAAGGACGAAGGGGTTAATAGCTCTGGAGAATAAGTGACTATTTTTTTCTTTCCTCAATCTTGAATTGTTCTTTTAGTGAGACAGAACGTTTGGAATAGACATGTATTTTGGGGAATATGGCTGCTTGTGCCTAGAGCTAGTGTCTATATATCCTCATAGAGCCAGGTGAATACCTTTGTAGCACTGAAATTAAATTTGCACTGGCACGAAAGGCAAGTACAATGCTTATTACTCTTACTGACAACTTATTCTAACAGTCTGAGGAAACAACCCAAATCATATTATTACTAATGATTATTACTGTTATCTGCTCTATGGCAATGCTGAGAAGCCAGGTCTCAGCATGCCAGAAGCTGGTCAGAAACGGAATCAGCCACCACTGCCCTTGGAAATCCAGGTGATGTTGAAAGGCAGTAGTCATCACTAGCGTGGCTGTCACCGAGATCTGGGTCCCTGTTTTAGAGTGCTATAATTGGCCTGGAAGAAAACCATTTTATTTTCCTAATTCTCTTCAGTTTTGATACTCTGGGGAGTATTTCTATACCTGTGACACTGACCTTCGTACTGAGGTTATTCTGTTGCTGGTGATCACAGTGCTGTCATCAGGAGCAGCAAGACCTGCTTCTGGAGGTAACCAATCCCACTGGTACAGTCCCACTGGGACTACAGCCTCTTTGCCTGCTGTGGCAGCTGGACATGGTCATTGCTGCAGCTCCCACACACTGCTCTGGGACTGTGATTCCTTAATAATTCTGAAAATCTGAGTCTTGCTCCCAGTACTGCAAGTGCTGTGCTCCCTTTTGACAGGGTGGTGAACCAAGTCAGGGCAGGGCTGTACAGGCAGCTCTGCTGAAGTACTGGGTTTGCATACACAGTGATGAAACTTTGTCTTGGAAGGACAGAGGCAAGTGGAATATTCTGCTTAAGGGAGAAGTTCCAGAAGACAATATCTGGTGTAATGGAAAGAAAGGAAATTTTTAGTTGAATATCAGGACTGACTTTTGTTGGTGTGTGGAGTAGCTTCCCAAGGGAAACCCAGTAATGGAAGCCTATTGGTTCTGGTCTCAAATCCTGGACTGGACACAGCAGGACATACTGCAGGCCAGGAAATTATCTTGCTTTGTCTGGGATTCAGACTATGGGTGTAATTCTGCACCACAAAAAACCAGTGTGTGTTGCCAGTGACCTCAGGGAATACAAGTTCCTTCTATCCTGTAACCCAGTGCTGATTTTCCATCTCTCCTCTGCACTCTAAGGTGTTTCTTACCAGTGCAGCTGTGTCATGGGTATATCCAAACCTATGCCCTTCCATTCAATTCTTCAGGCAGCTGTTAAGGAATGGTTCTGAGAGTTTCAGATGCACAGAGCATTAGAAGAAGAAAGCCATATATACTTCTCACCTGCAGGGATGGGAGGGAGCACATCCTTGTTGTGCATGAGGCTTGCTAGACTGTGCTCATTTCACAGAATTGTAGAATAGTTGAAGTTGTGGAAGACCTCTAAGATCATCACGTCCAATTGTCCAGCCAGCACCAGCACCATGTTCACCACTAAATCATGTCCTCAAGTGCTTTTGATTAAGTGAAACTCACCCTGGCCTCTGATGTGGCAGAGCCAGGGAAAGGAAAAAGCAAAAGAATTGATGCCTTGCTACCGGGCTTGCTCTTACTTCCCTTCACTTGTGTCCCCTGCTGCCCTGGGGCTACTCTGCTCAGCAGCCCTTACCGCAGAAGTAGGTGACTATTTTTGCTTTTTTGTGCTAATGACTGGTCCCCAGTGGACATCTGTCTCTTGCCAGGTGCATCCCGGCACAGCTGTCCTCCTAATTCTTCCCAGTGCTCCCAAATGCTAAGGTGTGTTAGTAGTGGGGTACACAGGGCAGTGGTGAGAAGGGCGGAGGCAAATAACTGTGGTTTTAAAAGTAAATAATTTATGCAACAATAACCTCTCCACCCAGGTAATCACCTCGAACAAACATTCTGCATGTCAAAGGTGTTTCTGGAGATAAGGGTTAGCACAATGAGACTCCTGCTTTCTTGGCTTTATCTAGTGCTCAGAACTTAATGCCACCTTGCTCTCTGCTGAAGGCAAAGTTGTTCCTTTAAGTGCCCCAGCAGAGGTTACCAGTCAGGGGCAAGACTTCAGGGGGAAGTCTTTGCACTGACAGTAAGGACAGTAAGCTTCCAGTATGCCAAGTGTGGTATTTTCCAGGAGGGCTGAACGTAGCCCCTAAAACTTTGTTCATGATACGGATAGTGAAGTATTTGCCATGGGGAGAAAATGGACAGGTATAGAGAAAAATACATTCTGATGGCTGGGAAGTTAAGTTCACAGCTGCAAATTGTACTTGTGCTTGCAAAGCAGGTTGAGGCTTTTTTTTTTTTTTTTACTTTCTTTCTTTTTTATTACTAATACAAATATTGGTTGATGGAGGTAATTTCTGTCTCCTGGGCTACCTGACCATGGAGAGCTCAACAAAAGAAGTCGTGGAGTTTGCTGCTGAAGGTTCAAGACTCAGCCTTGTGACCTTGCCGTGGTACACTGACAGGCCATTACCATGTTGTGATGGTTGCCTAGCAAGGTAGTGACACTTGTGCTGAGGCACAGTGACAGCTGTGTCACACCTGCGGGGTGGTGAGGCTGAAACTCCGTAGTATTTGTTTTGTAACAGCCCTAAGTCAATGGGAGCTGGTGACCAGTGGCCCCGTGAACAGAAGTGACGGAGCCTTGCTGCGGTCACAGAGGCAAAGAGACTGAGCAGGAGCTGTTTTTGGGTTGGGATGGAATGAACAAGACCATGGCACGTTAGAGTCCATGGGCTATGATGCAGAAACGTTCTTGTGGGTGGCAGGGTTAGAGGCAAATAACCAACAGCACTCCCGCTGCACGGCTGGAAAGCGTGTTGATGGTTAGACCTCAGAAAGTGCCTGCCACGGGAGATCCTCTCATTAGCACGTGCTTCTAGGGGGGTTCCTATGGATGTCATCTTTTATCATCTCCTGAACTCATTTATCAGGAAAATTTAATTTCTGCCATATTTGTGTATCACATAAATGACAGGGAGGAGGACGACAACAACAGTAAGGTCAGCTCAAACTGCACGGATGGATCTCTTCAGTGCATTTAAACAACAAAATGCTATGGCTGCCTTCTTATAGCAAAGTGTCTATTGGGATGTGACAGGGAGATTGGGGACAGTATCCTGTCTCACAGTGCCTCTATAGAGGATATGAGAATCAAAATAAATAGGCTCCAGGCTAAAAAACTCAACAGATTAGGAAAGACATCACTTTGAAACGTATGAGGGGAATAGTGAGTGGGACAACTTTTGTGTCCAAGCTGAGCAGTGGAGGTATAACTCGGCATCCTCTAAAGTCTTGATCTCCTGAGAGCTCATATCAGGGACAAGATTAGTGTATTCTCCAGTAGGCACAAATGTGTAGGATCCTTGACCCTGGAAATTAGGTATACAGGTGAGGACAGGAGGACTTGTGCCTTGTGCTGTGCTCCTAAGAGGAAGGCAAACTGGGAACAGCCTGCAGTACAGGCATGGCTGGTGAGATCATGCTGGAGTACTGGCTTCTATTTCCCTGTTTGAAGTTCTCAAAGGATGCTAAAAACTGGAAAGGACTCAAAATGTAGTTTATGTAAAAGAAAGTTAGGAATTGACTTAATCGAAGTCCACAAATATTTCACTTGAGAGATAGATTTCTAATAATAAACAGTGGTGGAAGGAAAGGTTGAAATCTAGGTTACACCTACACTGGTAAATAAAGTGATCCAGGGTTAGTGCCCTGAACCTGAGGGCAGGTGGCACAGCATTCATTTGAATAAAACTTCTTCTCCCCCAAAGAAGGTAGCCTTGCCCAAATAACCTGTTGGGAACAATGCCCTGACCCACGCTGTCAGAGTAAGCCCTGCTGTTAGGAGAGTACCCTCCTGCTGTTCAGAGAGCACTGGCTGCCACAAGCCAGAACCTGCCACAAAGCATGTGAACAACATGGAAAATTGCCTGTCAGGGCTTGTGCATGTCTTGAACTGCTCAGTTTGCCAATAGAGAAGTCACCTCACTGGCTGGCAGCGAAGACCATCTAGAAATAGGGTGTGCACTTCAAACTGTGAGGTTGGTTAGCTACTGGGACAGCTTAGGGATAGTAACTTCCTTGTAATTTGAAGTTTTTCAGTCCAGCTTGGATGTCACCACAAAAAGACAGAGATTTAAGAGAAACCATGGCCGCAATGTGGGCAGGAGAAACCCCAAGGGTCAATGCTGTGCACGGGGTCAGAGCAGGTATTTGCTATGTCCAGCTGATGCCTCTGTGTCCCTGAAAGGTGTGACCACTACAGGGAAAGCCTCTGTGAGAACCTCCAAAGGATTGTAGAGAGACTCATTCTCCTTCATCACTGCTAGGAGCCCTAAGCTCTGTGGAAAGCGCTCGATTAAATCTGCCTCTGGGATAGGAGATTGAAGTGGCACTCCCTGCATTCCCTGCTGCTCTCTTCTGTGGGAAGTCTGAGCGCCTACACATAGCCTAGGAGCTTAGAGAGGCTCTGGGCTCAGAAAAGGAGAGAGAAGCTTTTTGGGGGTGGACATAGGCATCCCAAGCCATGGCTATTTTCCAAGCAGTGGTGGAATAAGCTGGCTAAGATCCTGCAGACATCAGGTCACTTTCCCTGCCTGTACATTTTGGTTATGGGCTACTGAGCTGGGTGTCTGAGTCAGGACACCAGTGAACGCCTGGGAAGGTGGAGAAGGAATAGTGCAGGAATCTTCCCATTAGGAAATACAGTAAACAAAGCCAGATTGGATGTATGGCTTCTCTGACACCCCTGCCTACGCCTTCCTGAATACATCCCCAAGGCAGAAATTGGTGCTGTCTGGGACAACCTGTACCTTACCAGATTTGATCTGCGACCCACAGGTTTTTTCTTTAGCAACAATGAAAAGACATCAATAGCTCTTCTGTTCTAGAGGATCTCAAAGCTTCTTGAGGACCTCAGAAGAGCTTTTGAAACAACAGTCTCTAGATCTTCAGTGCAGAGTTTAAGCCAGGTGTAAAAATGGCTGAGATCTGTGAGGAAGTTCACTATAGATTTTAATTTTTATTTAATAATTAAAAAATGCTTTTTAATCTATGAAGAGAGAGAGCAGATCTGCTCCAACAAAGCCATGAAGTACACATTTAGGGTCTGTAACAGACTGTGGGTGGAAAGAAACACCAGTAAGCTCAGGAATGGTTTCATTTGGAATCTTAGCAATATTGTATTCCCACGTCACCTTTGTACCAAGCCTGGAGCATGGTGGTTGCAGGGGGAGCTGTTTTCCTGGTCTGCTGTGCTAGCCCTAGAGGTGTTCCAAGGCTGGAATAATAAATGTGGTACAGTAGGATTGACTGAACTCTCCTAGGGCCGATTGGGAAATGCTCAATAAGGTTGCACCTCAGGTGTCCCTTAGCAGAACCCAAGGGCATCCTCAGGATTGCAACACAGATTTACCAGGCTGGTGAAGGGCCCTAGCACAGGCCAGTCAGCTGCTTTGAAAGGGGTGTGGCTGACCCCTGACTGCATCCAGTCATGAACTGAAATGCTAGGGATGTTGAAAGTAAGGATTGCATGGGTAAAGCTGTGCGTGAGGCTTCATGACTGATGGGAGTAATTGAGGATATTTATTGTCCAGCCCTGGACTGGAGTGAAAGACCAGCTCTTCAATCCCTTGTTTTAATCCAACTCTCTGAAATCTAAGTTCAAATCAAAGCAAAACAGAAAATTCTTTTTTTAAATACAAGGAGAGTGGAAGAGAAGCCCCTAATAAAAATGTTCTGATAATTGAAAACTCTGCTGGTGAAAACTAATATTGGAGAGTCATGCAGAGAGCAGGAGCTGAACCTTCCCACTTCTTACCCAGAGCTGAAGACTGACCATGAGTGGTGGCAGCACGCTTAGGCAGTGTCACTGCTCCCTCAGAGCCACCCTCTTTACCACTGACCAACCCCTAAATCTTCACCATGCTGTCCTCAGTGTATCTCACCCATGTTTCAGCCTGGTGGGAGCAGTCCCTCTGAGATGTGTTTGTTCCCTCCTTTCTCTCCAGTCAGTCTCCTAGTTTCATAACCTATTCCAGGCTGAAGACTTCATTTTTTTTCTCCTTTGTGTCATCCAGGAAACACACCCACCTCTCTTGCTCCAGCCTCATATTCTGCCTCACTCAGAATATGAGGCTGTACATATTACATATTCTGTAATTCATGTGAAGGAATTTCAAGCAATGCTAACTGTGGCAATTTTTTCAACCATGGAAATTAGAGATTGGAAAATCTTGCTAGCTCATCCAGTCCATTCTTTTACATTCTAGACTAGCCCAATTCCTGCAAGATTCTTGCCTGCAATACATTCTCCAGTGCATTATCCAGCCTGCATCCTTTGCTTCCCATGAGAAACTGTACCACAGAGGACTACTTTTCACTGTTTGGAAGAGGTTTCTGAAGTTTTTTTTCCATTCTGCCTGACCTAATTTCTTTAAGTTCTGCCTGTGGTAACATGCTAGCTGGGTTCTCCTGCCTTTGTGCTTACCTTGTCCAGGTGATGGCAAATAATTCTTGTTAGTCAAGCTGTGTAGCCACAATGCTTAATGCTTAGTTGTAAAGCTCAGCAATAATAGTCCTTGGCTACCTGGAAAAGACTAAAGTTGAAATTAGCATGTTAATGGGTGCACAGAACACAGCAGACATTGCTGGTAGTGTTGCCTCTTTCTCATAACAGTCACTTGACACACTCCATCACAAGGTCTGGCTTTGGCTGCTTTTGCCTTTGCCAGACTTGAAACCAACATCATCTAGCTCATGTCTGCTTCAGTAGTTTTATAGGGCTCTTTTTTGTTTTGTTTTTAATTTCAGTCATGACCACTTTGCTATTTCTTGAGAACAAGGCTGGCAGGGGAACATTCTGTTTTATCCACATTTTAAGAATCCTAATTACTTTTTCTTAAAAAAAACCCAACAAACCACATTTTGAGCAATGTCTTGCATTAAAATAAATCACACTTTTTCTATCAGAAACAGATCTTTTGTCATCTTTGACAAAGGTCCCCACAAAGCTGGCTAAATAATAAGGTTTTGAGATATTGCAGCTTGGGCCTGCTCAGAAAAAAATAATGGGGGCTAGGAAGGATTGTTGTTTTTTGGTTTTTTTTTTGTTAACTGTGAGCCTGATGGAAAAAATAGCACACGGTTTAAGACCCAGGTTATAATGCACTTGCACAAAGGCCCCTGGCAGTGGCTGCAGGGTCACCTCGTTCTGGCCTCCCTTGGGCCAGGATGCTGTCACTGTGCCTGGCCCCTCCTTTCCATGGCTGGGTCACCCTTGGGAACTGATGTCCTTGGCCCTTGCATGGAACTGGGGTTACCTGGGCATGCGGAAACCCGGCTACGAGGAAACAGGGAGGTGTGGAGAGAGGAGGAGAGAGAAAACAAAAAAAAAACCACAAACCGAAAGAAAGCCAGTTAAAAAAAAATACAGCAGAAGAGAGGCAGACACCCAAGTTCTCTGCTGGCTGTCTCCAAAATATTTTGTGTTTTTGTTTCCAACCACTGGGGCACTCCTTTCCCTCAGGACTTGTAGGGAAGCCTGGGTGCCCTGAAACTCCCCTGGCACAGCATACACGTGCTGTATCCACCCCACGTCCATGGCAGTGACACCATCTGATCCTGGCATTCCCTGCTTCCACTGGGCCTCCAAGGCACGGGGCCAGGGCCCCAAACTGGTGTCACTGCTGCCCTGTCCTGACCTGTGTTGTGGTGAACTCTCTGTGTTTGGAGACACAAGGCTTGATTCCATTTTCTCAGAAGGCTGATTTATTATGTTAAATATTATACTAAAATACTATATTAAAACTATACTAGAAGAACAGAGAGAAAAGAAAAATCAGAAGGCTACAAAGAACAGGAATGGAATAGAATGCATAACAAAAATCTTGTGACTGCTCACAGCTGTGGCACAGGTGGCTGTGATTGGTCATCAATTGAAAACAATCCACATGGATCAATCGCAAATGCACTTGTTGCATTCCACAACAACAGATAGTTATTGTTTACATTTCTTTCCTGAAGCTCCCAGCTCTTCAGGAAGGGAAAAATCCTAAGAAAGGATTTTTAATAAAATATCATAGCTACAGACCTGTCTCCTCCCTGGTGCACAGGTGGCTTCAGCGTGCTGCCCACAACGGGAGCCATGAGCCATGGAGATTGGATTTGACAGCAGGACTGTCTGTGAAGCCGCAGCTCCAGAATGCCATAAAGGAATGGAAAGGAATCCCAAATCCTCATCAAATCTGAGGAAAAAAGGAGATGCCCTCAATCCTGGATAATTATCAGGATATCCAGAAAGACATAAGGTGCAATTGTAATATCTAGCTTGATTGTACCCAAAGCCCCCACTGAAACAAAACGCTTGTGCTCAGCACTGTAAGGAAAGCTGCTCTCATTATTCTCTTCAGACAGCATATTAGACCTTGACTCCTCTGACCTGTGCTTGCTAGCACGCTTGCTCTGTCAGGGAACCCAGCCTGAGACACTCGCTCGTGCCTTCTGGCCACCATGCTTACTGCGTTACTTGCCATGCTGCCTCTTTATTCATTAATCCTTCCCCTCCCAGTTTTCTCTTCCTCCCCCCTTTTTTTTTTCTCTTGTCAAAGCAAGGAGTTTTTAATAGCTAAAGAACGAAAACACCTCCCACGCCTTGCCTTAAAAAAGCTAACTCTCTGTCTTACTCACTCTTTTAGATTTCCAAACCTTTCCTGCTAGCTTAGATGTTTCATTTGAGGCACTGGTTCCTCAAATACTAGCATGTGAGTAGAACCTTAATGAACTCTGTAGCTCCAATGGCCTTGAAAGGACAATCCATGTGAATGAATAAATGAGATGTGGAATGGACACCATGGCATTTTGAAGAGATAGAAAAGTTTTCTGGTTTACACTGTGGCTTGGTTGGAAAAATAAGATAGTACAAAGGACTACATTCCAGGATGGAGTGGTATCTCCCTCACAAAAAATTTTAACAGTAGGCTTGAATTTCTTCAGGGTGCTAAGGTCATAGTGATGCAGATGGATTGATTAAATAATCTTTGGAGGCTTCCCCTAACTCTGCTTATTCTGATTCCCCATGGTGAATTGGAGGAAAAGATAAATTGAAGCAAAGAACAATCTCTTTCACTTTCTCATTTCCATGAGTGAAACCAAAGTGCAATGTGGTTTAACTGTATTGTTTCAAATGATTTTTTTTTCTTTAAAACATATTTAACATATCCTTGAGTCCAAGATCACCTGCATCTGTGTGAGGTGCTCTCTGCACAGATTAATTTTAGGTCCTCTAATTTTTTCATTACCAAAACAGAATGTCTTTGTGCTGATTCCAGTATCAGCAAGGATCCCCTGTGCTGTAGATTTGCATCTGTGGGGATGACTCCAAAGACCCAACTTCACAGTGTGTGGAAACGGGCTATTTTGAACTATCAATCCAGCCATGGCAATGTGGAGCTTAGCAGAGTTTGCTCTGTTCCTGGACTGAGGTTTGTACCCTGCATTGTGCTCCATACTGCTGGAGTGAAATTCCTAGCAACACCCAATTAAAACAAGCACTGAATGTTTACTCCCCATCACTGCCACTGCTTTGACTGCAGTGTAAACGCGCCACTAATGACTTGGCCGATGGGAGGGGAAAATGATGTGTCAGAGCCAAGTACAGAACTAGGAATTTGGGCCACCAGCCAGCTGGTTAGATCACAGTGTGTGCCTCTAATGAAACACATTGATTTGTGACTCTTACAATAACATTTTTAGGAAATCACTTCACTGGGTATTTTTTTGTGTGTTGGAGCAGCCTGATCAGGTTGGAAAACTAAAACAGACACTGTTTACAGAGCAAGAGCAAAATTTTAAGAATTAGATTAATTAATCATTGTAATAACTTTTCTAAGGATGTGATGGGTTCTCCATCATGTTCTGCTACACAGTCAATATCTGATAGTTGTATAAAATATGTGCTGTAGCTCTGGTAGGAGTTCTGTGTATGACTAGAAGTGATTATCCAAAGCTATTTGGGTTCTGTTACGTCTGAGAGGAGACTCTGTTGTTACAATGGTTCCTCTTGATGATAAAAAACCCCAGGAGCCTGTGGCAATCATTGAGTCTGGGTGTTTGTGATTCTGAGTAGTAACAGACTGAGATCTTGTCAGTGGTAGATTTAAAAGTAGCAACAATTTTCAGAGAGGGGACTACCAAATTACAAAGGCTCATTCTGCAGAAGTGGACGCCCTGCCAATCTAGTGGCTGATATAATGTGCTGTGATGATTTAGCGAGCTCAGAAAGAATTAAACCATCAATAAAATTACAGACTTGGTACATTTCAAAGCGTCTGCTCAGATCTCATGGAATTTCTTGGCTACTACATGTTCAGACAGAAAGACATGGGAGTGAATCCATGATCACCTTGTAGTATTTCACTGGATGCCTCAGAAGAGCAGATGGGAATAGTGAGCAATGGATAAGGTAAGCATTTATCTGCTTGAAGTTTTGTACAGACCCTTTTCTGGACTGGCACCTCTTTAATATCCTTATAGATCTATGTATAAATTTGTGATTTTCTTGTCTGTTTACAGTTTATGGTTAGCTAAGTTACATAAATACTGGTTTTTTTCTGTGTGCTCTGGTGAACACATCCTAGAGTTTAAGTACTGTGTGAAAAGCAACCCCCAGCCTTATATATAATATATAGTCTTATATTTCCTATCCAGAAACTGAGACACCTAGAATCTCTACTGAGTCGTCAAAGTCTTTGTTGCTGCATCTGATTTTTTCCCTTTTCATGTCTGCTTTCTGTGTGGTTTTTGAGTGTCTGACAACCATAAAGATTAGGGAAAAAAATCCAGCCAACTAAGACTTGTTTCAAGAAAAAAAAAAAAAAAAAAAAAAAAAAAAAAAGAAAAAAATAGTTAGGTCCAAACTGACTGACTTGTTTGTCCATCTTTAAGATGCATTTACTTAGTCAATCTTTATTAATGCTACAGTTTCAGTGTCTAGCAATGTAAGCTGATCATCTTAAAAACAGAATTCACCTTTAAATGTGCTTAGACTAGAAAAAAATATGCCTGGTGAGGTCATTTTCAGAGCAAGAGTTAATGCATCATGCAAACAGCTAAATAAAGGTTACAATCTGAGTGGAATTATTCAGAGCTCAGGGAGAAATCTGGCATTTGCAGTCTGTCACTGGGTTTGAGAAGTCTGGCTCTCTCCATGTCACTGTCACTCGGGAGACATCCTGCTTTCTGCGCGGCAGTAAGGGAGGGGACTGCAGCTCCGAATGATCTTCCTGTAAAAACAGCAAAAACAGGAGCGGTGGGAAGTGTCATGTGCGAGGAATGTGTGGAATGAGGGGTGAGTATGAGCCTGTCTTTGTCCAGTTTTCACAGAGCAACTCTCTATGGGTGTAAAGAGCCACCCTTCCTCCTCTCCTTTCCTCTTCAGGTCAGCTGAAGAGCCAGTGTCAGGACGCCAAATGGTCCCTGATATCCCTGGAGCATCACTGCATGGGGGGTATGGGGAGCCTCTTGAGACCCACCAGTTAAATACTGCAAGTTTTGGGCCCTATCTGGCAAGGTCTCCTTGACCTTCTATTCCACCAACATCCCTGGGAGTTGAATTTGTCGCTTTGGGGCAGGATACACCCAAACCAGGGTGTAAATGGTGATAGAGCCAGGATGAAAATGCATCACTTTCAACACCCAGGCTTCTTTAGAGTTGGCAATCTCCACGGTGGTGCCGTGCGATGATTTTGGGGGGTTTTGCATTTTGTTTCCTTGTTTTGTTTCTATAAGTCAAGCATTGGCTGATTGCACAGGAAATCGACTGCTATGGGCATTCACTTCAATGGGCGAATTTTAAACGAGTCACCAGGGACTGGCTGCTGCTGAGTTCAAAGAGAAAGAGACATCCAAATCAAGAGCCAAGCCAAATTATGGTGGGAAATATCAGATACAAAGAGGAGAAAACTGAAGGCACAGCAGGGTGAAAGATAGATACAGATGATTTTTCTGTCTATAATAGGTTAGATTGAGGTGAGGTTAATATAGAAAATTTTCAAAAAACAACCAACCAACCAAAATCCAAACCAAAACCAGATAAAATCATTTTGTGAAGGGGAGTTTGTTGAACATCAGGAAACATGCTCTGCTGTTGGTGTTCCATGAGTTGTGTGCAGTAATCTGGGGAAATTTAATGGGCTACTTGACAAAATATTGTGAAAAGTGTTAGAAAGAATAGTTTCATGCAGAACAGAAGGTGAGCAAAAGCCAAGCTCCTGTAATTATTCCTTTTTTTTTTTCCCCCCAGTGATTTCAAGTGTTCCCATACTCAGATAATTCCAAGAGACGGACCCATGCCCCATTTCAGAGTCAAGGTAAAGAGTTTGTGTTCATCAAAATGTTTAAAAAAAAAAAAAAAAAAAAAAAAAGGAGTGGGGAGGAATTTCAAGGGAAGGAATAGAAGTCTAAACTTTGGTGTTGCTTTCCCCTAGCATACATGTGAGCAGCAGACACTCCCAAAAGGAAGACTAGAGAAAGATTGCCATCTTCTGGAAGGATAAATATCTACCATTATTCAGAATATTAAATCTGCTATAAGCATATTTTTTAAACCATAGCATATTTCAGATCAATTTCTTTCCCAACAAGAATTCTTATTCATATAAAACTAATTTAGTTTTATTTCATTGATATATATGCCAGGAACCCAGCTTTAGAAACTGACAGAGAATCTTGGGTTTTAATGATACTCTAACCAAGCTTAAAATTAGGAAGGTGTTAAGGATTATCAGTAGAGATGGACTTTATTTATTCTTGAGCTTGTAAGCGAGGCTTTTTTTTTTTTTAACTGAGCATTTAGAAGTTAAATTTAAGGTGTCCAGATGCAGACAGACTGCAAAAAAGAAAGCAAAAAAAATCACTCTCCTTTTAAATGGCATCTGCTGTTGTTCTACCTACTCCAGTAAATTAAGTACATCTGTTTCAAACAGAACCTTTTTATTAATCAAAAACATGCAGGCGGTCCATGGAGCACAGGGGCATTCAGCATTGCTTTCAGTTAGTCCGTCTTAGAAACGCTTATCTATATTAGAGGAGTTTATGCAGTGACTGGGATTAAATAACCACAGAGCTGCTGCCCGTTCTGCTCAGGGCAGGAAGGGTCAGGAGCCCGGCAGAGCACAGCCCATGTGCTGGACCATGAACTTCCCCATCTGCTGCCCGTGCTGTGTGGGGCTGTCACAGGCTGTGCTGTCACCCAGAGCTGTTCCTGCACCTGCTCCAGCCTCTGCGCTCCAGTGTTGGACACGGGGGATGACAATGGATGGACCACTGGCTTCCTCTGTCTTGGCAGAGCAGCATGCAGGGAATCTGCCTCGTTCCCTCCCAGTGGTGGTACAAGATTCACCCGCTTGGCACTGGGCAAAGTGCTTGTGGGGAAGACAGGATGTGTCTTCCTTTGGAACATCCTCCCTGATGTTCCCCTCCTTCACAGTTTGATTCAGTGCAGCTCTGCTCCAGGGCGTCTAGTACATTCTCATGAGAGGTGATGTTGTTCTTACTTTTCATGGGTTTGATACCACACAGGTATTTTGAGAGCCTTTAAACTTCCAGGACTAGAGCTCAGACTTGTGAGACTTTGTGTCAATGTGAATCTCTGTCTCTTACTAGGTTCCTAAATTCATTCAATGTGAACCAGCTGGGATTCCCAGTGACCTTCACATTTTGGTGAAAGCTGCCACTACGAGTGACACTGGCAGTCTACCTCATTCTCCTCAGCTATTGGCTTTCTCCTTTGACTATTGGCTTGACTTGCTGCTGTTTCAAATACCCCCTTCACAGTAGTGATGCAATGGTGTCAGTCTGCCTCTCAGCAGCTCTTCTGCTAAGGGGATCCTTTTGGCATCAAAATTTCCAGTGCCCATGGGGAGAACTGTATTGGTATCTCTTCAGGGACTGAAATCCTCAGTCCTCAGAGCAGATGCAGTTGCATAAACTTTCCTCTCCTTTTTTTTTTTTTTTTTTTTTATGCTGCCCTTTCTGCAACTATCAGGTGTGGCCAGGAAGACATCCTAGGGCTAGGATGCTTTTGGTCTTTGCCATTCCCCTGAGACAGTGCACCATGCAAGGGGTGACCTGATGCCAAGGGTGCTGGCAGTTTCCCAGCTAAGGCCACTCCTCCCCTGTAGCATTGGCCAAAGCTGCCATCTTCCTCCATACACACTCCCAAATAGCCACCACATGGGGATGGCTGGAATCTTTCAGGGTTTTAAAGAAACTTTCTACTCAATTAATACAGGTCACTCTTCTGCACTTAATCCCAACCCGCTGCACCAATTGCTTCCCATATAATCTCCCAGAACAGCTGTGCTGTGATTGCATTGTGGATTACAAAATGACCATTTTCCACAAAACAGCTGCTGATCAGAAGGATAGCATTTAATAATCACTGGCGAGGAGAAGGAGGAGGGGACCAGACAAAGGAGGAAGGGATTTTGCAGCAATTGGGTTTCTTGGAGGATACAGGGATGAACAAAACAGCAGACAAAGCATGAGTCCCACTTCTGTGCTGTTCATCCAAATTAACAGGACTTCAAAGACTTGCTGCTAAGGTAAATTCAACTATCATTCCTTTTGGGGCTATCTAGATATTATGGTTGGTTGCTATCAGTGAGTCGGCTTTTGTGGAAGGAAGCTTTTCTAACAATGTTTTCAGGAAATAGTGCAGATTTGCTTCTCATTCCATATGTCTTCTGCATCCTTGATCCACTTCCTACTTCTGACTCATTTGTTTCTTGTACTTTTTATGTCTTTTCCTTAACACTCTTCCTGAAATTATACGGCCTTTCAACTACTGTCATAAATCAGCTGGAGAGAATATTTTTCCCACTACTGAAGATTTAAATTAGAAAGATGATTTTTGTAAATATTGTGAGAGGAATTTTTTTTTGTTAAATAAAAGCATTAGCAACCTAAAATCTGATGACACAAAATCTTATAATTAAGTGTGCTGAAGATTTCAATTTTCAGGTGAAAAACTGTGGTTTTAAGAAAAACAATTTTGTCTGCAATTTCCTTTTCAGTCATAAGCCAAACTTTCCACCAAAAAAAATTTCATTGAGAAGTTTGCCACTAATCTTAGCCAGAAACTCTTCCTAGTAGGTGTCCTCTCTTTGAAAATGATGATGTTCAACATGCCTTCAAATCATGAAAGCCATTAGTTATGGCATCACTAAGATGTTACCATCTCCAGGGTGCAGAAAGAAATGTCCTGGTGAAGAGACAAAAGAAGCCAGAGTATGAAACCATGCAGGAAAATTTCAGGAGCAGAGTATTTTCTTGCTTTCAGTGAGGGTTTTCAGGGTCAGGCACTGCTTTCTCAGTGTGATGAGATGCTAATAAGATCCTGCTTTTCAAGAGGAGCTTCAGCAATGGCTTTGTTGAGTGTGTTTCCAAGCTTGCTGGGTAGAAGAAGAAATTATTCTAACTGCACCACTTTTATTTGTGGTGCAGTCACAGAGAATGCAAAGCTGGGTCTTGTATTGTTTATTTATAGTGATGTCCACAGAATGGTCTTTCTCACACGTTCAGCGTTGGGTGAGTCAGCCGAAGTTAAGTGAAGAGGACCCGCAGCAGGCAGTGTCTGTGCAAACTGAATCTGTTCATGGGTAAATAGATTTTCAGAGTCATAAATAGGAAAGGGTGGGAGTATCTGGATGAAGTTGTGCCAAACATAGGGAGTGCCACGTGGGAAGAGACATGCATTGATTACATGAAAGTTGATGTGTGGGTAGATGACATCTAATCAATCCATGCAGTGGTATTTTGGGGTTCTCAGGAGTCAGTGCAGGGTTTTGCAGGAACCCTGAAGTCTTCATCTTCCCTCTGAGTGCGAAAGTCCCTGGTTCACAAACTGCTTTCTTTAATTCTTTTTTTACTGCTTTCAGTAATTCTTTCTGAATTACTTTAAATTATGAGATTAAATCAGTAAGAATGTTTGTGGCAACATTCACCCTTATAGGGAAAAAACCTTTGGGACTTTGTGTGAAAGCAAAGATGCTGCCACCCCACCACCCTACCAAATTTCTGATGTGCAGATGAGAGCTCAGGTGGAAGGTGCTGCTCTGTGGCTTGTACTTAAGATACCAGGCCTGGATAGCTGGGTGTTCTCTCTAAGCCAGTCACTGCTTTGATATGTGGCCTTCAGTGATATGGAAACATTTTCCTGCCTTTTCCCACTGAGAAATCACTATACTTTCTACCTCCCTAGGTACAGTAATGAGCTGCTTGAAAAATGTTTTGGGACACTTGGCACTAAGATTTCTCATTTAGTTGGAGTGAGCATTCATTGTATCTCACGTAAAGGCAACACATGGTATTCAGGGAAGTTGGTTAACAGTTTCTCCCTGTCATCTCTGAGATGAATGAATGTGATGTTCCTTTCATTTTGCTCCCATGCTCAGACACCTCAATGCACTCAGCCCTGCTATGTCACCCTCTCTTCCCCAGTACAGATATTCAGAATACTTTGAAATGGTTGAAGCTGACCAGGTCCACTGCCCTGGCTTTCAAGGAATGGTTCTTCCATGCTGGGTGAGCTGTTGGGATGTTGTGAGGAAGGCAGAGTGCTCATAACCCCTCCCCACAGCTGCATGCTGGGAAAAGGTGGGATTCATAAGGCTACGTGGGACAAGTGGCCAGTGTGATGGTCTCTCCTATGTGTGTGTTGTAGATGGAGCTGCTGAAGGGACTGCCGTTGCACCGTACTTTCCTGGCTGTCATCCTGAACCTGCTGGCTCTCACCCTCTCCACCACAGCCTTGCTGGGCAGCTACTGGTGCACCGGGACCCAGAAAGTACCCAAGCCTTTGTGTGGGAAGAGCAAAGCCTCCCAGTGCGTGGGTGTCCCCATGCCATCTGATGCAGATGCCAGCAATGCTTCGTCTGAGGACACAGTGCACTACAGCTGGGAGACTGGAGATGACCGCTTTGCCTTCAGATACTTCCACACAGGGATGTGGCTTTCCTGTGAAGAGAGCATGGAAGGGCCAGGTAGTGTGTTGCTCAGGCAGCCACAACTTATTGCCTTGTATTTACTCCACAGAAGTTTGAAACTGAAAGGTGGAAGGCTGAGAACACGTGGGAGAGAAGTATTTTTCCTTTTCCTAGATGGTATCAGCCCTGTGCACTGGTGCAGTCAATATATTTCTGTCCTTTGCTGGAATGTTCACAGAGCAGGGAAATGGAGAGTGGTTGTCTCTGGTGTGCCCTTTGGTCTGGAATAGGGTCTGTGAAGTGCAAGTGATGGTGGTGGTGGCAGTGACTTTATGATGGCACTGTCCATCCTGATGGGAATTTCCATGAGCCTCCTTTCCTTTTCCCCATATATCCATTCCTACACACAGCTTACTTCATGCTCTTCAGGGTAAATTTGTGATGTCCTCTCAGAAATCTAAGTACAGTGATTTTATGCAGATGATAATTTTAATCTATCATTGTGAGGACTACAATAGTTGGTGTTCTTAAATCATCAGACTGAGTAGTTTTGTGTTATTAAACAGAGACTGGGCTTTTCTTAAAAAATCAAATAAATAAAACAGAGAAAGGGAATTACTACCTTATAGATACAGAGAAAACCTGGAGGACCTGAACCCAAAGGAACTAAAGCTAGGAGGTAAATTGACCTGAGGATTAGACCTGCAATATTGTAATTGTTTTTAGTTTTTGTGGTATTGTGACAGGTTTCATTAGTGATTTTTGACCATGTGGGACTGGCACTGTAAATCCTGAAGTGCCAGGGACTGGTTGTGAAACCTGTACTAGAACCCTTTGGTGCTTCCCTTCACCCTTGACTTGTTCCTGCCCAGACCTGCTAAAGTCCTTCTGCCGAAACCTGTGCCACGCCAGCACAGGTGGGTGCTCTGCAGTGCTCAGATGCCCTTTACTGCCTGGGACACACATCAAGGGTCAGAACTAATCCAGAAGGTGGTCAACACAGAGATTTTTATCTAAAAATAGAATGATGAAAGTCACTTTCATCAGGGCCATTCCCCTGAGCCCACCACCCTCCCTTAAGCTCTGCCCAAGTACAAACATCTCACCTTCTTTAACCAAGCCATCCTTCCAGTACAGTATTTTTCATCTCTGTTTCTGTCAGTCTGAAAATAAATAACTGGTGAAGAAAAGCAGACAGAAGGTGGGGTTGGAGCAGAAGGGAATGTGCTTGAAACTCTCATGTCCTAACAAGTGGGCTGCTTTTTGTTATGAGCATTTCCAGAAGGGCTGTGGAAGGAGATGTGTTTATTTGGGACTGGTTTGGGTTGGGTTGTGTTTCCATGATGCTTGTGGGAATGAAACTACATCCCTCGACTGATTTCTCTAAACAACTTTTCTGTTCACTGGGCAGTCCGGGAATAACCCCAGTGCCTGAAGGAACAGAGAAAGTATGTAACATCTGGATCGCAGCAGAACACGGGATAGAGCACGGGATAGAAGCACAGTCAGTCTCAGTCTCCTGCTTCCTGTAAATCACCCACCCACTACTGTGCATCTTTGAAGCAACTGCATAGACAATAAAAACAACAAAGAAGGGACTACTCTGAACAAAAGGAGTTTGAGTTGAGCTGGAGAAAGGATTTCATTTTCAGGCTAATCGCAGGATCAGTTTAGATGAGCCATTACTGAATATCCTCATTAAAGTTCTAGGTGAAGTAGCAAATTGCAAGTTAATGAGAACCGCAGATGGCACTAAACTGGGTAGCATCCTGAGAGCTGTGGATGACAGAAGTAGCACAGGAGATTTGGAAAGATTAGAACTGGGGATAGAAATTAAGAAAATTAGATTCTTACATGAAGTGGAAAAGTCTAGGAGAAAATACTGTGCCAAATGGAGGCGAGGACCCTCAAATGCAGTAATGCAGTATGCAGGGACAGACACTTACAGATAATAATGATAGACCCTCAGCTGAGACAGTAGTTTGCCAAAGCAAATATTAACAGTTTGTTGAAATAGCATTCCTAAAACGTGAGGATCAACGACCATATTTCTGTATGAGTCTCTGCCACAGAAGGGGAACTTACATCTCTGTCACAAAGTATTTCACTTGGGAAGTTCTTTTTTTGCCTTCTTCTTTGAGAAGCAGGGCTAGAAATGCTCTTCTGAGATTAGGGTGTGTGGGAATTCAGCAGAAGTGATGGATCTGCAGTCTGTTACAAGCTACAACCTTAATAGATCTGATCATCAGTAATGTTGTGAATGAGTAGCAACAGATTTTTATATTCAGTAGAGGCTAGAAAGATTTACGAATTGCTGAAGCTTTTTTTTTCTGAAAAGGTAATTTCTAGTTTTGCAGGCAAATGTTGCCTTCCCATCCTTTGCCTCAGTGAAGGTCTCGAAAGATGGAAAAAGTCTGGAGGTGAGAAGGTCTGATGGGTAGATTCAGAGATGAATGGATGTGTGCACCGAAAAGAGAGTGAGATTAAGAGATTTTCTTTCCCCCTGTATTCCTTACATTGTTTTATAAACTAAAAGCTTTGGGTTTGTGTTTCAGAAGAGAAATGCCGCAGCTTTATTGAGCTTTCGCCACCAGCAGAGAGAGGTAAGAGCCAATCCCTGTATTTCACTGTAGCTGCACAGTGTGCCTCCTAGGGACAGGGGACCAGCAGCATTTTGCCTGTGTGGGGACAGCAGGGTGAGTCCCCAAAGAGCCAGGAATGAAATCCTGTCCTTGTGGTTGCTAAAAGAGCAAAGATTTCCTCCCAGATGTTCACATAAACCACTGCCATTTGTGAAGTCAGTGCTAGAAACCTGAGTCTCTCCAGTATTAGGTGGGATTTGTCTCATGTAGTGAGTTGCCTGGTCTGGGGTTATCATCTTGCTTGTAGTAAAGGGGAAGAGGATGGATGCAGCCTCAGGGCAGTCCCTCCCACACAAGCTACATGTTAACTCAGTGCTTCAGTTTTGGGGTCTAATATGATGAAACTGGAAGCTGAATCACCTCTTACTTTGTGGTAAGTGAACAGGACATGTGAAAGTTAACGCTTTCAAGGTGAAGTCCCTGCCTCATTAAATACAAAACTACATTAGGGTAGGAGACATCACCCCTTCTGTCACTGTCACATGTTTCAAATCACCCTGTGGATAGCTTCAGTATACTTTGATGGAAGTGTACATATGCTACAGAGATTCTACTTAATGAAGGCTTTTCAATTGGTGTGGGCTTGCTAACTATTCCCTGAGATGGAGGCTGGAGTAATTTCAGAAGATGTTCATATATGAAGGGAATGGCCTGGGGTGCAGAGCCTTCAAATCCTGAAAGCAAGGGTGTAATAAATGCTGGGGATTTGCAAGCACCATTTTCACCCCTTCCTGCACAAAGTATCATCTTAACATGACCGGTGCAGGTGCCATTGTATGGCTGGGTTAGCACTGCACGAGAGGGTGTGACTGCCGATTGTGGGATGGGCTGGCTGAGCTGCGTGTGTGCAGAGCAGCTCCACAATACACAACATTACAAGACCAAATTACACATCATCAGTGGGAAGCCTGGACTCACAAGGAAAATGATGCAGAGGTCTCTGTGTATGTGTGGTGCCTGTGACCTCCAGAATACTTTTGACAGTCTGACCTTTAATGAAATATTCTTCTTGATGGTGCTGCAGCAAGCAAGCCAGCTCCTTTAAACAGGGAATGCAGCTCATCTATTTCTGCTAAAGAGCTGGTTGACTCTACGGCACTAATGATGTTGAGTATTCAAGTCAGTGCCACATTAATGAGGGTTTTCTTCACACTCCTTTTCCCCAGCTGAATGTCTCCTCTACAGCCATTAATAGTTGCTAACAGTAGTGTTCACAGTGCTGCTTCATTTGTCAGATTAATGTTTCTTCCTCAGTGGATCCTGTGCTTTTCCACAACCCCGCATTACAGAGTGCCTTTCTTCATCCTCCTTCAATTCTTACTGCAAAGCTGTAGAACTCAGCTCAGCTGTGGACTCTGGTATCACTTAAATCCCACTCAAAATCCCAGCATGAAAGTACCTGCACTCTGTTCAAGAAGCAGGGTGAGCGGTCAGTGTTACTGCCCTGGTTGGATATCAACCCCAAGGAACGTACTTTCATTTTAATTGGGGTTTCAGTGAGAAATACAGACTTGCAAGAGGCTTTCTGAATTCCAGAGGCCATGTCCCAAACAGTCATGGATGCACCATATAGTTCTTAAATAGGTGAGTCCCAAGGTTAAAAGTTGTTTGCATTTATTCTGATTAGAGCTTGGATATGTTCAATGTGGCCAATCTATGACCATTAGATTTTATGCTAATAGTCAACAGCTTCCCCTGTCTTTTTCCCTTTGCTTTCCTCTGTGCTGCTTAGAAATAATGCTGGCTTGTTTACAGAGGACATTTTAGATCCCCTCAGCTCTGCCATGCTAGAGGAGCCAAGCCATCCTCTGTGACATGCACTCTGTCCCTTACAGCATCCATTGATCCCTTGCTCACAGGCCGGGGAGATTGCTTTTGGGTGTTTGCTGTTTTCCTTCGTTCCCTTCTGTCCAAAGGACATCCTTTCAGGACTGGGTTGAGAGATGGGAGTATGCTTCCTTGAACATGGTTTCATCGTATTCCTGGCAGGAATCCTGTGGCTGTCACTGGGATCAGAGATGCTATACATCAGCTTGCTGCTCATCAGCTTCATCCTCATGATGGTGGAAATTCTGCATACTGGCAATCCTGTCTGTGGGATGAAGCTCAATGCCTTTGCTGCTGTCTCCTCAGTGCTGTCAGGTAAGTGTATTACTGTAGTCTTGGAATCTCAGCACTGGAGAGCCTGCTTTTCCACTCAAGGCTGAAGTATGCTGCTGTGGCTCCTGCTGTAACTTCTTTGCTTTGTCCTTTGTGTCCAGGTCTCCTTGGGATGGTGGCACACATGATGTACACTCAAGTCTTCCAGGCAACAGTTAATCTGGGACCAGAGGACTGGAGACCACACACATGGGACTATGGCTGGGCATTCTAGTACGTGAGCTCTGAAGCCATTTTCACCCCCTCAGCATTTAGAGCTTCAGCCATTCACCCGCTTCCTCTTCATTTCTTGACCTTCTGTGTGTTCCAAAGACAGGTGTACCAAGGTTCTCCTACTACTAATCTCCTCTCTTTGCCTCACCCTGTTTTAATAAATGGTGGCTGAGCTACTTAAATGAATAGCTACCAAAGGACTGGGAAAACAATGGGGTCACACCTAAACAATTGCCTTCAGCCCTGCTGACTAATTAGGCTTGCCCCTCTGCTGGTTTGCCCAGTTTGGTCTCAACTCTTCCCTGTGTGCAGAGGCCAGTGTCACACTTGTGTGCTCTCAAACACACCTTGTTTTTCTCCAATTTTAACAAGTTGCATGCTAGCTTGGCATCTTCATTAACCCATGTTGGGCCAAAGGGTTTGTTCCTGCAACACCAAGCCTAGACAGGTGCCTAAAGATGTGGGCACAGCTCAGCCCCAACCAGCTGCCACACCATCTTCTCCAGTGCTGGCCCAGCCATACAATGGCAGCTGCACTGGACGCCAAGGCCCTCTTAGGCAGGTACTACGTGCAGGAAGGAGGGAAAGCAGGCAGTACACCACAGGGCCACTTACGACCCAGGAAGAGGAGCTGCGAAAAGCAGGGACTCAGTGTGCCTTTCTCTAAAGGATAAAGCAGCCAAGCACAGCAGACATGACATACCTGACCTGAAAAACATTGGATGAGCCTTGCAGGTGCCCATGGAAAGTGCAGGTTCAATTTCCAATGCTGTATTGATGACGACCACATTGATTCTCAAACACTCCAGTGCCACATGCCACCCATGGACATCAAATGCCAGGATGGCAATTTGGTTACGCTCAGGTAGACGTCTCATGTGCAGTACGACACTGAGCAGCCCAGCAATACAGAACTTGCTTCCTAGCTGTGCTCTCCTGCTACAGCTTGGAAATTACAGATGTTACAGATGTTCCTGCTGCCCTTTTCCCTGTGTCACTTCCTTCCCTGTCATGGGGATGACCAATATTTATCCCACTGATCTAAGAAGAATCTTGTGGTGGGATAACCCCTAAGAACTGTAATGCTGTAAGCCTTAGTCAATCTAGTTCACATCTGTGCCCAGTAGATTCTGCCTGGCAAATCAGGGAGAATTGGGGTGTGTCACGGTGTTCCTTACCCTACGTGGCTTTTCACAGCATGTGCTTCTTCTGTGTGTCTCTGGCAGCATGGCCTGGGCCTCCTTTACCTGCTGCATGGCCTCTGCTGTCACCACTCTCAATACCTACACCAAGACGATACTGGAGTTCAAAAGGAACCACATCAAGGGATACGATGGGAGCCTCAAGGATCACCCTCAGCACCACCAGTGCTTCATACAGCAAATAAGCAGCTACTATGAGCCCAAAGGCAAGGTCTTCCATTCAGTTTCTGAGGGAGTCGACTTCTACACTGATCTGCAGCAGAAAATACTACAGCGGGAACCAGAGCTGGACCTGGATGAAGTCTTGGGCCAGACAATCGGGGAGGATCGCTGCTAGGGATGAGTGTGCAGGGCCAGAACAGTGGGGTTTGGGAGGAACAAGAGCTCTGAACCAAGCACTGGAACTACTGTTAGGAGGCTTTGGGGAGTTCTTCCAGTCTCTGAAGGGAGTAAGGAGGCAGGCACTGGGTCAGGGCAACTAGAGTAGAAGTTTGGGGGGTCCTCCCTGGTCATACACAGTGTGATGGGTGCCCTCATCTGACAAGGGTGAAACCAGAGGGACATGCTGGTGCCAGCTGTCTCCAAGCACTTTCAGAGTTGAGTCAGATGTCCTAATCCCAGTATTGCACTGGGGAACAGATAGTCAGCACTATCCAGTTGGCAAACTGTACTGCTGCGTGGTGTCACATTGACCTTCTGTCAACACCTCCAGTTCAGTGCTATGGTGAAGGCCATCAGTGTTCGTACTGATCAGCTGTCACCCCCTCTGAACACCCTGTTTATTGTTAATTTCCAGGCCCAGACTCCTCTCCCTGCCCCCAGATGAAAAGTCCTGCTGCAAGTAGGAATAGGGGGTAGCTTTCAGACATATCTCTCCTCTTTCCTATCTGTAATGACTCCCACATGTTCCCTTCATGCTTTTTGCCCAAAAATTTCCCTTTCTGAGATACTTTGCCTTCTGTGTCTTTTTACTGTTTCTTCGCAACCATTAAGATTTTGGCAGGACTTTTGCTTTTTATGTCACTTCTATTCATCTGCTCCTTGTTGTCCATTGTAAAAATATTGCAAACAACCCCTGAATCAAAACCCCAAGCAAACTCATAATCTCTCAAAGGTGAAACACTGGTTCACATGGCACATGACGCTGTACACAGTATTTATTTTGTTCCACTGCAGTTCAAATACATTTTTCCAACAATATACAGACAGACTCTTTATTCACATTGAGGGTGTGGGGGGTGTGTGGGCAGGGTGAATTCACATTAAGGAGGAGCTAACATCACTGCTCTTGAATATCAGTTCTCTCAGGAAGAATCTCAGAAGTAACTACTTAGGTAACAGCCAATTCACCTTTCCCAGCAAGGTGGTGGCTGGACAGGAGGGAAGAAGCACTCCTGTTTAGTCCCTCATATGTTACTGGTCCTCACACTTTCAGTCCTATTATGCAGCTCTATTAACTGACACTAACTCTATTATAAACACTAAACCCTGTCTAGAGGAAAATGCCAGGCCTAGAGCCGTTGCTACAGTTGTGCTAATATATACAAAGCTATATACACAAAAATACCATTAAACATATACAAACTGTTCACAGCTCTGACATTAGGAGATCAGGGCCCAAAGACCAGCCTTGGGGCTTGCAGCTAAACCTGAAGGGCTATCCTGGAAGCTTTATATAGAAATGTGGGATGATGGAAAGGGTGATACAGCAAAGAGAGGTGTCAAGGGCCCAGGAGAGCAAACCCATGGCTAATGTGCCCATCTGGAAGGAGGGTCAAAGTCTGCTGTCACCTCATAACTCCTAGGAAAATGTGGGGAGGATGGAAGGGCACATGCTAGACAGAAAAGTCCTTTGCAGTCCTCATCTCAGCCTGGCTCTCTTTAATGTCAAAGGCCAGGCTTAGAATGGCATACTAGGAAAGGAGTTCCTATTTTGTTACTCTAAACTGTGGGGAACTACCAGGGCACCAAATTGTTTCACTTTTATATAGTCTTTTCTACTACAAGAAAGTTCATACAGATGGTCCTCAAATGATAACAGAGAATGATGGCACACTCTGGGACACAGCGTGGGATACACCTAATGCACTGTGAACAAATATGAACAAATGTGCTTGCTCCTCCTGGAGCTGCACACAGGGCTGGACTGGCAAGGGAATGGCAACACTGATCTCAGAATAGGGTTAAAATGCACAGAATTCTATCTCTGTCTGAACCTCTAAACCCTGGAGCAGCAGCATAAGAATCAGCTTTTCCGTGACAAGACTGAGTGACCTTTACAGTGACAGTCAGGGTCTGCTGGACCTCTTATGCCAAGGGGGTTGTGATACATTGGAAAAGGGAGAGTCTGCCCATTGGACTGCAGTGTGATGTTACAGTGACAATGTGGGTTCATACAAACCTTAAGGAGAGAAATAAGCTGCGAACCTTTCACTTCTACATCACCCACATATGCCCGAACTTGGTGTCCTGAACTTGGGACTGGGAAAGAAAGACACAAGTGCAAGGGGCTGGCAAATGCTGTGGAGACCATCTTTCTCTAGATCAGGTAATTCAGCCAGAGAACTAGCTTGTTTGTGAGTCTGGCAACAGCATGGACAAGAGAGCTGAGAGCACAGGAGAAATCGTAGATAAGACTAAACCTGCAGGAGCCAGAGGCTTCTCTCCAAAAATGAAAAGATTAACGGTGTCCTTCAGCCACACCACTTGCCTTGACTCATCATGGCCCACTCTAGGCATAGAGCTTGTTAGACTGCTTGGGAACACTGTTTGGACATAAAAAGATGTGTCCTGAATCTCATTCATAAATTAAACATACAAAAAATATACATACATAGTATAAATTAACACATATATATATAAAGCCTGATTTTATATATATATGTATATAACCTCTAAATTCACATTTCTGTGTTACCTGGAAGGAAGCATGCAAGAACAGCATACGGAGAGGGAGTTGCTGAACAAGGTTTCTCTGGGTCTGCCTAGGACAAACCTGCCTCCAGCAGCATTCCCCAGACAGCTGAAGAAAGGGGAAGTGCTTTTAGACCCTGTTCCCTCTATATAGCCATTTTCCTGAAGATACACAGAGCAGCTTCCTATATTCCCAACACAGGCCACAGGTCCAACCAACATCTGAGGAACCACCAGGCTAGAGCTGAAAAGGAAGGCAAACAAACATTAAAGCCAAAATCTATTATCATCCAGTCTGGTAAAGTAGTAATTTGTAAGTCAGCAACAGAACCTGGGCACCACTATATGGAGGACCCTTGCTTGCCCATGTCAAAACAAGTGATATCAGCCCCACCTCTCTGATCCCTCTGTAAGTCTCCCAGTCTCTTATGACCACCATCCCTGTTCCTTTCTAAGATCCTGCGCTGTGTTCAACAGCCTAAGTACATCTTTGCTTCACAATCTGTCCATCATGCCCAAAGGGGTAGCCAGTCATCTTGCAAGCAGTAATTTTGCATCCCACCATTTTCTTTCCATCCCAAAGAACACCTTAACTGTGTCTGTAGGGAAGAAATCACATGTTTTCAATGTCTGGATTTCATGAGGGATTCCTGGACAATCTCACCTTCTGAGGAAAGTCAGCAAATTTCATCCGGGCAAGAAATCGCCTCACTTCTCCACGGCTGATTTTTGGAGTCCTGCTGTCCTTTAACCACACCATTCGCCCTTGGCTCATCATGGCCCACTTCAGGCCCAGCTTGCTGACCGAGAGAAATCCTGGCTGTTTTTCAGAGGTTGCAGTTGTTGTCACAGTGATGTGAAATGCATCCTTTTGGAGATCATTAATTCCAACTGGTCCATCAGAAAAGGGCAAGAAAACAGTGGTGAGAAGGAAATGATTATGTTTCTTCCAAAAGAAATCTTATAGCCCTTACTCAGTCAAAACACCCACTAGACTGATAGTATATACAGTCTGACTTTACAATTCCATGCACTTTAGTTGATAAGGGAAAAATATTTTAACCTTTTTCCATGGAAAGAAACTGAAATATAGATCAGAAATGGAAGGGTTTGGTTCCAGGTTATGCTTTTTGGGCTTGACATAGGATATGAACATATTTCAAGAATACAGTTCACTCTCAGCTTTCCTTCCCACACCTGTTAGTAGCTATTATTTACCTCTATATAACTGGAAATTTGTAAAGCACTGGCAAGTCAGGTGACTCCAGTCACTGCAGAATGATCTGTACAGACCTCAGAAATCCTAGTTTCTAAAAAAAACCCTGTAACAATACTATTCTATTTGTTCTTGCCTGAACTGTGTTTCTGATACAAGTCCAATTAGATGTTTTACTATGCAGCAGTTTTTCTATGCTTCCTGGCCTACTTCTCTTAGTTCTGGATGAACTTTGCCTGAACTTTGATACAAGTCCAATTAGATTACTATGCAGCAGTTTTTCTATGCTTCCTGGCCTACTTCTCTTAGTTCTGGATGAACTGATCCTTTATCCCCCACTCCCATGCACAAGAGGGTGGTTATTTGCTGAACTGCTTTAGAAAGTGCAAGGAAATTGAACAGGGACTGTACAATCTTGTATAGATGTTAAATCCAGATCTACTTTTCCCTGAAAACACTTATATATTTTGGATTCCCCCTTACAAAAACAAAGAGGAATTAGAACAGCTCCTATCCCAAAGATTGGGAGATGGCCAACAAAAGCAGAAGTGTATCTGAGGTGACAGAGAATAGTGATTTTTTATGCATGGCATTAAATTAAAAATAGCTCCACGGAAAGCGACACAACTTCTCTGGTGTAAAACATGCATTAAATCAAACTTAAACCTGTCATTGGTTAAACATGTAAGAAACTTGGGGGGTCTTTTATTTGCAAAGTTGGGGGTGGACATGATGCTCCTTCAGAAGGAAGATGAATCTTAATTCCCATTGTTGTGCTATGTGTTGTGGACCTTAGGTGCTACCTTTAAAGGCACAACTACAGCCCATTGTTTCTCATAGCTACTTCTCTCTCCATATTTCTGGCCTAGGTAGTTTTGCCTCCATTTGTACTCACCTGCTGAAGCAATGACTTTGTCTGTTGCATTGGTGAGGTCCAAAAGGACTGTAGGAAAAACAGGATGGAGGAGATAGAGATGGTGCAGGCCTGGGCGTTCAGGTCTGGGACCAGGTTGCTGTTGCAATGAAAGACAAAAAACATAGCAACTGCTAGCAAAGGGCAGTCTAGCTTTGTCAAAAAAATAAAGGTTTCTGACACTGTGTTGCTTTTACATGGATCAAAGAATAAAAACATGTGGTTTTACAAAGATTAAATCCTGAAACCCGTTTTTTCCTAAAACAGAATTTGCTCTACAACTTCTCTTTGGTAAGGTTAAATCTAGCTCTGTTACATGCAGCTTGATGGGCAAAGCTACAGTCTGGAAGTTTGAGTCTCCATGCCAAACTGTATGCCTGCATGGACAGAAGGAGCACCCTGGGCTGGCAACAAATCTGCAGTTATAAGTCCTCAGTGCTCCATGAAAAAATGAAATTCACAAATTTTGGGGTTTGTGGATGCAAAATTTCTGTCGACAAAGCTTTACGATGAAGAATTTGCACACAAAAACTCCTGTGCTCAGGCTCAGAGAAGTCAGAATGTTGAAGTAAGAGATGACAGCCTTCTTATATGTTAGGTTCAAGTTCAATAACAATAGGAATAAATGACAGAGACTGCATGTGCTTCACAAAGAAACTTCAAAGTGAAGAAAAGATGTGTGCTCACCAAACTTCGTAACACAGGCTGCATTTCATCAGCCCAGAAGAGAAAAACAGACTTCTTGTCCAAAGTCATGACTGAGAGTGCATCGAGCTGTTGTCGCTGCCATGGAAATTCCTGGTTCCAAACAGGGAGGCCAGATTTGCCATCTATCACCACCACCTCAAGGCAGGGAGAGATTGAGCATTAATGGATGTCAAGGCATGGGTATGCAGAGACCCCTTGCAGAGGAATGGCCTGCACTGTTCCCTTTCATGCCTGTGGCCAGACTCTAATGAGTGTCGGACAAGAGATGGGAAAAGCAAGGACCAGAGAGTGTTTGTCTCTTTTTACCCAACCTTCCCCACTGCTGTAAGGCCACCACACTTCCTGCCTCCACCTGTTTTACCTTTTTGCTCCCATCTCCAGTCTGTGCTTGCAGCATGAAGTCCAGAGTTTGGTCAGCACCGAAGTAACCTGGTACAGGTTGGCTGTAAATTTGGAAAAAGAAACACTCAGCCCCATGGTAGAAAAAAAGTCATTTCAGATGGAGGCAGAATAGTTGCCTTCATCCTCCATTCTGCCTCTTAAAATGGCAGGATTTGTCATGCTAAATAAGGTCTTTAATTCACTCAGAACTATTCTGACTGTCAGGAATCATTTGTTGGTGGATCAGAAAAGTGAAAAATGGTAAAGTGGCCCATGGTGCTTGTCAGCCATTCTTCAGAGTTGTCTGTGTGGGGGGCATCGTTTGATAGGCTGTGTAGACATCTGTTTATCTCCCTGTACACTACTCTATCATCCTTTCCTTTGCATGAGAACCTGTACTGTTGTTGCTATAATTATATAAAATTACCCAGCCCTTCCAAAATGCATTGGCACATTTGGCCTCCTGCAGAAAGTGGATTTCCCAGGCTGCCTTAGCTGTGTGAAATGGATCTTAACAAACTCAACATTAATGTCAGCCCATGATTCCCTGTATTCTTACTGCTGGCAGGTTTACAAGCCTTTTTATGACCTTAAACAGGTTAAATGAAGTCCCTTCTCATCCTCTCACTTCTGGGTGACATAACACATTAATATCCCTCATTATAACTATTTTTTAACCACATTCCTTGCTTTTGGCATTCTAAGCCTTGCCTCTGTCTTCCTTCAGTTCACCACAGCTAGACACACAATTCTAAATAAGCACAGTTGAGTCCACAAAGTTCACAGAACCAGAGATTTTATGGCAAGGCAGGATCAGAGTATATCCTCTCTCTTTTTATTTATGACAGACTTCTGTATCTCACCCAATTAACCAAGTATCAGTAGGCTGGCTTTGCCTCATCTTTGATGAGATGAATTCATCACTTCTCATGACAGTCAGTTCTAACGATTAATTTCACCCAAAGAAACATTCCTGCATCTTCATTTTCCTGAACGTGAACGGCTTTTGCTCCAAGGCACTTTTTCTTGCTATGCTTCTATTAGCTTCTATTTCTTACACACGCTTATGAACTCACCTCTCAGGCTTCTCTTTGATCATACAAACTCAATAATTAAAATCTTCCATGCCAAAGCATTTTTTCCAGAACTTTTCTCAATTTTTTTCCATCTTCCTTTTTAAAACATGCATGACAGAATGGTTCCTGAACAGTAATACCACAGCACAGCAGTGGCTTGACTTTATACTTATGACATCAAACAACATCATTTGCATTACACACACCTCTGGCAACCAGGTGTTGCCTTCAAGGCAGTATCACGAGACACTCCTATAGCTTGAAAGCTCTCCAGTAGCAAAAGGAAGTAGCAGACAATTCTATCCTATGACCACAAACTCAAAACATCTCCTAAGGTGCCTCTGCCCTTATGGGTCACAGTCAGTGGCAGATCCCACAAACTGAATGCACACAAATTTAAGTACATCGGATGCTACCAATCAAGCGAAAAATCCCCTGGGCACTTTCTCAAATGAACCAGAAGGCTAGTAATTATTCTGCCCAACAGTAATCCCCCCAGCAACCTGCTATTAATCCTCTCTCATCTGAAACATCCATTTACAACACAATTTGCAACTGCTTACTCAATTTCATGGTCTCTGAACTTCGCCCTTGTTTTATGACTACTGATTCTCCTTTATGGTTTTCCAGGGATCTTGTCAAAAGCTATCTGGAAATGCAGCACATCTGCAGTAGCCATGTTGGTTTTCTCAGAAATTACTCCCACAGGCCTGGACTCAGACTGCCTGGATGAAGTGGTGTGCTTGGGGCAGGTTTACCCAGGAAAAGGGCTGCTCACAGCTGGCTTTGTAAGCTTTTTGTAACAAGGAATTCAGTCTGTTTGACTTGATGTGGTAACATCCCTGACCTGAATTTGTCCACCAGCCTGTGATGCTTAAGTAGAACTTAAGTTCTAAAAAAATCCAAACAAACCTCTTAATTAAATACTTGCCCACAATACACTCAGTGTAGTAAATTTTGTCTTTCTTAACTCTGAGGAAACAGGTAGTTCAGGACTTTAGCACAGTAGCCTAGAACAATAATTGCTTTCATTATTTTTCAATGATTATCTGCCATCTCCTCTACATGTATTGTGCTCTGTCCCTTGGGAGGTCAGGGAATGGGAAAAAGCAGCAGCCTTGAATACTGGCTGCCCAGAAAAGTTGTGAAGTCTACATCCTCGGAGATATTTAAAACCTGACAGCACACAGCCCTGAGTGATTTGCTGTAGCTTGTCTAGAGTCTGCTTGAGCAAGTAGGCGGGATTAGGAAATTTCCAGAGGTGCATTCCAACCTCAACCTCTTCTAGTAAAGAAGTTTTCAACCCTTCTTGATTTGTGTATTCCAATTTATTACTGCATTCATTTAGAAATTTCTTGTGTATAACTGATTCTACAGCACCTGTGAAGTGGCTATGTTTAGTCAGTACACACCTACCCTTTAAACTCGATGCCAGACACATTCAGAAGTCTGCAGATTGTGGGCCCAAAACACTTCTAGTCCATTTCCTTTCCCCATAGCATGATCAACTAGCCATAACTCATTCCTAAAATTGTGGCTTATGTCACCCATCAGCCCTTGAATGTGGACATTACCTCAATATCAAAGATAGCTGAACACCCTTTTTTTTTTCCTTAATGAAGTTCCAGTGCCTTTTTCCCATTTATGCTCCTGACAGTTGGGTAGCACAGAGCTGAGAGATGCTCTCTTTATTCTCATTACTAGAGCAAGCAATTGTTTCCCATGTAATTTCCCTCAATTGTGCCCAACTGTCCTTTGCAAATATTTAATACTGGGCAAGCTGAAATTGCTGGTTATTACCAACCCACAAGATCTGGAAAATTACTTAATTTCCATGTGTGAAATTAGGGGATGAGCAATATTATTTTAAGGTTTCCATTTAGTATAGATGATGTGCTGACTGTCATCAAAATGCTCATTTTCAGCTTTCAAGGAACATTAAGATCCCTGGGCCATACTCATTCACCTGCTCTAAATTCTTAACATCACTAATGTAACTGATCCTCTCCACTGAAGCCCTGGACAGCAGGTGGGCTGAATCACACATCAGTAATCCACTAAATTCCAATGCAACATCATTCCCATGACTTCAGTGTTGGGTACCTGAATCAAGCCCCTTATTTGTGATCACTCACAAGCACACAGCTCAAGTTCCCAGTCTTCTGTTCCTTGCTCCCCCTGCCCTCCTCACTTGGCTCAACAACACACACCTCCAGTACTTAAGATTCCTCTTCAGACTTGGGGAATTACTGTCAATTGCTTTCTAAGGAACTAATGTGCTTAGAACTAAAAGATGAGAAATGGTACAGGAAGAAATTGGACAGAAAAATGTTGCCAGCAAGTAACCTGCTGATATTCTGCAGCTCCAGGGTCCAGCGGCGCTCCAGGTCCTGTCCCCTCAGCAGGATCAAGCTCTCTTTGGTTGTGATGAGCAGGTTGCTGCAGTTTGTGTCAGGTGTCTTCACTGTCTGCAGAAAGTCAACACCCCCACTGGGACAAATGGAAAACAGAGGAGATCAAGGCTTGTATCTGCACACTCAGCACTAACTGCCTGTCCACGTGGCAATTCCTACAAAAGACGCGAGTTATACTTGGAGAAGTTCATCTTTTCCCCAGTGATGTGGGTTCCTCAGTTAAGTGAACTGAATTCAACTGTGGGGTCTTCTGAATATCATGAGTTACTATAAAAAGCATGAGGTTTGTAAGTTGATATTTGCTCCCTCCCTTTATTCCTACCGAAGCCTGTCCCACAGTTTGGCAGTAAAGAAGAAAGAGCTGAGAAATCCAGGCCCACACAGACTGAGCTTCCCAAAGAGACTCCACTAGCTGGGAACGCCTCTTTTTTTCCCTTCAGCAATGCATACCGGGCTGAAGAAAGGAACAAGGAGCAGGAGAAGCTAAGAACTCCCTTTTATTACATTCTGCACTTCTTTGGCTAGGACAACCAGAGGACAGGGAGGAAATGACAGGTTCCCCACAGTATTCCCCAGTTATCAACTGGACAATGAAGAGAAGGACAGTATTGAAGTAGAAGCAACCCCCTCTAGGAGCACTAGTAAGTGCCTACCCTTCCCTTCCTCTCCCAGAAGGAGCAAGATGACAAGTCCATCTTCTACCTGTAAATGTCAATGAGCTCTGACAGGTTGACAGATCTGCGCTTTTCCCACTCTGGCTCCTCCTGCTGCAGCATTGCAGGAAAGTTGTCCCGGTTTCTGGCTTGAGTAAAGATATCCCTCAGGGCAACTGCTTGAACATTACCTGCCAGGAAGAGTAAAGATGAGGAGTCCTGACTGCAAAAGATAACCCAGTAGAACAGAGGGCAATTGGGACCACTGCAGTTGTGGTAGAAGGCAATGAAATGCCCAGAGTTGGAACTTCCCTGGCATGATGTGCTTTTGGGAAACTCCAAAGTATTTGAGACTAGCAGGTATTGGTGCTCCTGTACTTTTCCACACCATGGCAGTGAGACTTGTGCTTTTGCCCTCTTAGATTTTACAGCAGAAGGCATCCCAGGGACATTCTGGACCATTTTAGGTAAAAAAAAAAAGGTTTTTCAGGAAGGTGAAGTGCTGCAGAGGCAAGGTGCATCTTACCAAAACCAAACAGGATGTAGATCGCTCCCCGGCTGGTGATGTGGACTTGGGGGCCAATCACTTTCCCCTCTCCATTGGTGCTGTACCTGACAGGCCCACCCAAAGCAGTTCCAGTCTTCCCTGATACCAAGATGAAAACCACATCAGGCTACAAGGAGAGAGAGAGAGAGATATTTTTATTGATGCTTTCAAGCACCTCTGCACTCAGAATCTTCTCCCAACCCCATAGCATGAAGCTGCACCGACAATTTCCCCCTCAGCACGGTCTAGATAGTGTTTGCTTTCTCTTTGCTCAGTCTGGCTTCCTAGGCATCTTACATTCATGTTTTTCTCTTGACACAAATGCATCAAATATGAAAGGGAATTAAAAAATTGGAGCTCCTCTAACAAAATCTATGTCAGAATTGTGGGGAGGGATGAGCATAAAGGAAATCTGCATCTGAATTAATCACACAATTAATCTGAATTAATTAATAAAAGAAAGTATTTCCTTCTTTTGGATAAGCTAAATGCCCCTTTCTCCAGAGATCCATCCCTACACTGCTGCTAAACACTCACTTCAAACCACACATTCACTGAACAGAAACAGATAATTCTCAAGTCTCAGTCAGGTGCAAATAATGACCCTTCTGTTCATTCCCAGTTGTCAAGAATGCAGGTACTGTCATTACTGTTTGATCTCACTGCTCAGAGCTACTGGAAGAAAAAGGGTGCTTTTCAGCAAAATCCAAGGGAATGAAAATTAGGGGCTCTTGCAGTTCTGGTTACAGTCCTTCCACATCATTCTATTTTTCCTCTACATAAATAGTAAAGGTCCTTCCAAACCATGCGTAGGGATGTGCTGTACCTGTGTCTCTTTGAGAACCAGAACAACAATATCCCTAATCCCATCTCCATCTACATCTGGAAGAGTTGCAGCTGGTGCAGCCAGGATCCCGCTTGAAAGATGAATGGAGTTCAGTGTCCAGATGGTCTTGCCTATGGAAAGAACAGGATAAAAGAGACCTGTACTTGGGGAACCAGAGGGCATCTCTAGAGAGTTCCACAAAACCTTCTTGAAAAGGGAGCAAGAGAAATTATTTCTCCCATTCTGTGTGAAGGGGAAAGACACATCTACAAACTGAGACAAACTGCAGTGGGAAGCAAAATTCTTCTCCCAGCATTTCTTCAGACTGCCTTTGAGTCAGGCCTCAAGTCCTGCTGTGCTTCCTTCTTAGCATCTCTATAAAAGACCTGAGCCCTAAATAATTTCTGAAATAGCAGAGAATATTTAAGGTTCACTTTACAAAGGAGAACCCAAATGAGAGTGCTTCTATGCAGGACAGCAGTTGTTTGCCTCAGCCAGCAGTAAAGGCTAGGTGGATGTGAGGAAAGGAAACAGATGGACAGTTCTGATATTCACAGTGCAAATCTGTGTCTCAGTTAAATTCCCAGCAGCAAATTACCACTCCAGCATGACATGCTCACTCCACCTCAGGGGGAAAGCATGTTAACAGACGTGATGTCAAATGGTTCAGCAGTCCAGCATGGACCCAGCTGGAAACACAGTAAAACCAGACTTGCAAACTTGCAAATAAACATTAAAAAAAAAGCAACAATTAAATTTTATGCTTTTAGTTTTTCATCATTCTTTTGCCAACATTTCTGCTTTTACAATCTTTTAAAATGTTTTTCTGTTGCTGATGCTCTGTAGGATAAGGTTTGCCCCTGAATGATAAAGTAAACCAAGGGCCAAACTTGTACATTACTACTGCTGGTAAAGGAGGCAGGTCATGGTCCTGACCATGCAAACACTGTGCAAGTAACCTGGTCCCTAAAAGCATTTGAAAAGTGTGGGAAGATAGCTGGGGGGTAAAATTAGAGAAAACTTGAGAAGTTATATTCACATCCTAACAGATGTTCTAACAGGATGGAAATTATAGGGTAAAATACAGTTGCTGCTCCCTGGATGGAATGTGATTGGCATGGCTGAAACCTATTCCACCATGACTCCACACACCCACAATCTGCAACCACAGCACTTGCTAAAGGGGTTGGAACAAAGAGTGGAATGGGAATACCACGGCCAGACTGTAGAAATCCTTGCAGATAGAGGAACTTGATGGTCCTTTGCAGCTGATAAACGGCACAGCACCCATCAGCCAGGGGAGACAGGAGAAGGTGTCTTGCTGCTGAGCCAGCAACTGTGGTGAAGTTGTTGTCCCTGGATGAACTGGATTCATTAAAACCTAACTGTAATATTAATACACACCTCCATCCCAAAGTTACACACCTTCAAGGTACCTTCTGGTTGATTCCAAAAGCAACCCTGTACCTACCTATGGCTATTTCTGCCAATGAATTAATGTGGGAGAACAAACAGCAATCAGAAAATGAAGGTGCACATGATCAAGTGATTAAAAATGCAACATTCATTCACATCTAATCAATTCAACTATGGGCCTAACTTCTCTGCAAGGTTTCCTGGATGTTGTGTATATCCTTATGTAACTTCTCCAAGAATGCTGTTCAGCTTTGCAGTGCTGGTAGGTACGTCCTGAGTTGTACCAGCAGCTCAATGCTAATGAGAACAGACTTTACATATTCTTTATGACATGGGGATGCTACAGGGTAAGATTAACACTTTGAAATATTCTGAGATGTAGCACGAAGATGCTGCCACAGAGATGAAATGTTTTGAATTCTCTTATCCTGTGTAGCTAGAAACACATTAGTGTTTTGACTCCATTCCATGCGTCACAAAGTAATAGCCACCATGATGTGCCAGAACCAAATTATTCATGCTTATTAGTCCTTTAAAGTAAACAAAAAAGTAACAGCACATTTCTAATATGCTGGTAGTTGACTTTACCTGTGGAGGCACTGAGAAGGCTGAGGAATTTTGATGTTCCTGTAACAAGGCAGACAGGCCCTGCAGCTGCCCCCAGTGACAGCCCATTGCACTGCACACTTTGTGTCTCCTCTGGAAGCTGGATGGACCACAAGGTGCTGCCATTCATACCAGAAAGTGCCACCACAGTTACAGAGGGTGTAGAGACACCTAGAAGAAGCAGGAAAGAGATCATGTAATCCCTTGGTGTCAGAGGGATTACTATGGCCACATTGCCTTGGGTCCTTGTGCTGGAGATCCAGCTTTAACTCTTGGAGCAGAGCGGTTCAAGACAGACAAATCCACCCTGCCTGAAAGCAAAGGTCAAATGTCACCTCATGGCTGAATTTCTCAGCTGCAGAGCTTAACAGTGATCTCCAAACAAGGTGGGCTGAAAGTCAACAGCCCAGAAAATCATTAAAACTTGAGTTCATAGCAAGAAACGTGATCAGCTGGACAGAGAGAACCAAGTTCCTGGGGACAATGTGCTCAGTTGTGGTGTCTTCCTCCTGTGAAATTTACTGCTGTCAAATCAGACTGATTCTTGTGATCCCCTCTTCCTCAACAAAAGAGCTAGCACCAAGGGGGTACCTTAACTGACTCCCAAGTCAGATGTCACGTCACATGAAAGTCCTGGTTTGTTTGTAATTCTGGAGCAACTGAAAGTGATTGGTGGTCTGAGAGCGCTTTTCTTTGTTTTCCAAAGGCATTTAATTATTGTGAAAAACAGATTGAATGCAACCAATTGGTGGAACTCACCATTCTTTTTCCAATTCACCAGTTAGCATAAAATAATTGTAAAATACAGTAGTAAATGCTGTTTCAATTGACTGTTGACTCTGATTCCAAATGTGATCAACTTTTAGCTCAGCCTGCCCTCAGACTTCACTGTGATTATTGTAATTAATCTCCACCTAGTATCGTCATATCACAGCTTAAGATGAACTCCTACACATTTCAAAATAACAACAGACCTAGCCAACTTCTGTCTTACTAGCAACACATGCAACATGTGACCTGATGACAAAAAGGGCATATACAGGCCACTGGCTAAACACAAGGCTGAGTCCTGTCTCTAAACCAAACTCACTCTCTTCTCAAACTGAAAATCACGTGGCTTATGCTAAGGGGTTGCCCCAGATCAAGTTACCTTTGTTACACTGATAGCAACCAAGAACAACTAACTCCTGAATGCAGCTCACAGCTGTTGTGTGTACAAGCCAGAGAAACAGTTAAGGATGTTGCAGATTACTCCACTGGGTGCCTATGCCAGGCTTATCTCTACTTGGCACTGCGTGAATGCTCCAAGCACAAGCTACAGGTGGGCTGATATCCAGCTATTTGAGTTTTGGATTGTTTTACCTGACACCTGTTTTAGTGTCTGGTTTTTGTCTTCCAGCACAGCTACAACCCAGAATGCAACTAGGTATGACTAGTTTCATTCAGAGCATGCTGCCTATATGTATATCTGGGATAAAAAATAAAAGCAATGTAATGGCAAAAATACAGAGCGCAAGTAATTTCAATATAAACAGAATACAGCCTCTATGTCAACCGTATCTTCCTCTCTCACTTATTTTTAAAATTACTTTACAGTTTTCTCTATGTTCATAGGTTTCTTTTTGTAGGACTTGCTCCTTGCCTGGGCCATGGAGAAAGGCATCTTCCCTATCCTCTAACAATATTTTTATTACCTCTTTGAAGAGCCAAGGCATTTTGCTCCAACAATTTTCTTCAGGTTGTGCCACGTATGTTTGCTCCCTGAATACATCTCTGAGGCAGAACAGATTCAGCTGGTACCAGGCGATGCCAGGACAGGCAGCTGGGAACCTCCAGGACTTCAGAAGCCCAGTACAACAGGATGCCACCAGATTTGGCAGCCCCTGTGTAATGGTGGCCAGCATCAGCAGGTTCTGCTATATTATCTGAAGGGTGTGAGGACTAACAAAGAAAGCAAAGCAGCCAGGAGGAGGAAGCAGGGCAATACCTGCTAAACAGCCAGGCACAGTAGCTTCCCCATTATCAGACTATTATTTGTGAATTAACAGTGATTTGGAGCCTGGCAAGTATATGGAGTGACCTGGAGAAAAAGGCAGCAAAGTGAGGGTGTTTCTAAAAACAAAGTGAAGTGTGCACAAATGCAGGACAAAGAGACAGAGTTGCCCCAAGATAAGGTAAGGGCAAACAGATGATGCTGACCAAAAGGTATAGGGACACAGGCTTGTAATGAAAATTTTAAGCATGACCAACCACAGGCAAGTACACCAGCAATTTTAAGGAACTCTGAAAAGAGCAATGCAGTGAATCTGCAGTAGCAGGGACTCTTCCTGTATGTCAGACAAACATGCAAAGGTTCATACTGATACATTAAGAGGAATGGAAAGGAGCTGCAGCGCTTACCCATGACACTGGCATTCATCAAGGCAGTGAAGACAATGAGGATGTCAGGGAGGCCATCACCGTTCACATCACACAGTTCCAGTGGGGATAACACACCACCTGCAAAAATTAGAGTCACTGCATGTCAAAAACGCCACTCAGCTCATTTTTCACACTGGGAGAGGAGGGCTGGCCCAGAAATGAGATTTGTGCATAGACAAGCCTCACAAAGTCTGCCAAGGAACCACCAAGGGCAGGCAGCTCACACCATGGTAAGATTGCATGAAAAGGCAGAAATGTAGCACCTGGGTCAGAGAAAGGGAAAGGAAAAATGGAGACACTAACAGAGAAAAATTCATGTGTCCCACTTCAATTTCTGAGGCAATGTGGAGCCATGTATCTTATGAAAAGCTTGGATTTGGAAGCCAGCAGCAGAAAGCAAGGAGGCAGAGACATATGGCAGACCTGGCAGAAATTACTTCACAAAACAGTGTTACTTTATTGCAGAAACCAGAATGGGAGATTCCAGTGACCCATACAGGATAACAAAATATCTCAAATGTTGATTTATGGATTCAAGCACGACTAAAGGACAATAGAGTAAGATTAGTAAAGCTAGTTGGAAGACAAAAAGACTTCTATCCCTCTCCTATTGAACACAACCACATACTTCAGCATGGAGGTACTGGTAAAGTCCAGGCTGTAGAAAGGGAGGCACTGTATTTTAAAGTGAGCTGGGCCATCTACATCTGGAACAGAGCACAACATCCAGACAAAAAGGCAGGATGGAAGAAGAGTCAAAATAATTTTTGATGTTGGCAGAAACAAAATTTTGTGGCACTGTTATGTGCAGATGCCAGATTTCACATGCCTCAGCTGGACATTCAGCTGGACACTCAGCTATCCTGAGTGACCAGGACACAGCCACCTGTCTATTATTTTGGAGCACCTGTAGTGGTGAGGAAGGGTCTCTGCCCTGACCTGGCTCTCCCAGATACATCTCTCCCATCAATGCCCAGCCTGGGAGCTGCCACCTCCCCCATGCCAGATGCTGTTCCTGGGGCTTTCTCACCTGCTCCCTGACCTAGGTTGCGGTTCCAGGTGTTATGCAAGTCTCTAGGGGGACAGGGAATTAGAAATGCGCACACCAGCACAAGAATCATCGAGATCACCACAGTGAGCAAAAAGATGGCAGTGCGCAGGTATGGCATGAGGGAGGGAGCAGCCTTCTGCTCCAAACTCCCAGCCGTCTCAGCAGGATAACCCTCAGGCGCGCTCTCTGACGTGCGCTGCTTTGTCATCCCAACCTCCACATCGGAATCAGGGTCCTGTATCTCTTCAGGGGGGCTCTTCCCATTCTTGACCCCCCCATTCTTCTGGATGTTGAGTACAAGGTCATCTTCACTTTCATCACTGTCAGCCTGAGTGAGGGGATCATATTCCCCAAGGTCTGGGCTCTTCTTTCCTGAGAAAAAAGATGGAGAGAGACAATAAAGCATGAGTTTTTGCAGGATCTCAGTAGAGAAAAGGCTGCAGTGGAGAGTGATACAGAAGGGATGACAGAGCAGTGTGCATTTTGCATGGCTCCAAGTGAGAAGTGTGAGAGAAATGACAGGGTCTCTCTCTCCATGATTCACAGTAGCATCAGTGGGAGAAAAAATGCTGACAGTTTATCTTCCTCAGCTAAGTGTGTGTGTGTACATGTATGTATGTGTATGTATATGTATCTATATGGAATTCATGGCTGATTTAATTCTAATACTTTCTTGATTAGTAATGAAACATGAAGTCTCCCTGAAGATGAGGGGAAAGTAATTTTGCCCCTTTGGGCCAAGTACCATGCTGATGTCTGGAGGAATCAGGCTGTTCCTTCAAGACACCACCTTCTCTGCACGGCTCAGTTCTACCAGAGAGAATGCTCGTTGGAGCATTGCCCTGCCTGAGGCAACCACAGTGCACCTGCTCTGTTCCTGCTCCCACCAGAGCCCACAGGCTGTGCTTAGCCTGGCCAAGATAGATAACTTGGTACTGATCCCTTCAGGTGGTGGTGCAGGAAGGTAGCTTAGCTTTAGGTGTCTCCTGCACAGGTGCCGAGCACACACGAATTCTCCCCCAAGCCCTGGATAGCAGCAGGGAGTGTGGCGAGGGCAGGTGTAGAGGCCAGTCACACACCCTGGCGTTAGCCCAGCACCATCTGTTTGTGGGGACAGAAAAGATCAAGCAGACTCACTGCCCCAAGCTACGAGTGGAGGGTCACGTCTCAGGGAGCTGCCCTGTGCCACAAGGCTGGGCATGGAGCCATGGCCAGTGCTCTGAGGATTCCAGAGTCCAGTCTGGTTCTCTCTCTCCGATTACAAGGTAGGACTTTGCTATCCCAGGTATCTGTCTCATTTCCTTTTGTTTAAAGCTGATTTGAAACATGAACCAGCTGGTGCCTGAAGATTCCTGAAGTGGTACATGTAAGGCATAACTAATAAGCAAAAATACGCAAGCTGTAACCCCTCTCAGACACTAAGATGATGGGAGGCTTTACAAAGCAGAAATTTTAGGGCTTTCATGATTATTCTTCCTAACTAAGATAGTATACCTTACTCCTGGTTTTCCTGAAAGACACTCAAGTGTTCTGTAGTACCTAGTTAGTGCAACACACCTATTTTGCATAATCTAGAGTGTATTTTGCAGCACGTGTATCTAATTTTTTCCTTATTTCTTATCTCACAAAAGGGCTTTCACTTTCCCTTTGTCTACCACTTATAAGTGGTATTCAGCTTCATTTTTAGGATTTAAGAAAAACTTTCAATCCCACTAAAAACCAAATGCCCCACATTAGGTGGAACAGCGAGGACAACTCACCTACACTGAACAGAAGAAAATAAAAATATCCAACATGTTCACATATCTAAGACAGACTCTTCCTTTCTGAATTAGGACTACTTCTTGAATTCTACTCAAAAAGACTCAAAAATCTGGTGCACATATACACTCCAAAATATAGCTCCTTGTGGAGGCAGGAACCAAGAGATACTGCATTCCTATGGGTTTGTCTGGTGTATCCCTGTGACACACTGCATTGTTGCACAGGTCTGCTCTAAACATGTGCTCAAAGTGGGGGCTTTTCAGGAAGTCTTGATAATCTTGGCTCCACCCCATAAGTGCACAGAAGGCCAGCGATCCTGGCGGCACACAACTCTCTGCTGAGAGGTTGCAGTGTAATTTCACAGGTGTGTAATACTGTAGGTTGTGCTAAAAAGTGACTTAAAGACCACTCAGTCAAAACAAAAAATTCCAGAGAGGTCTCACTGCCAGGGTACTTGCAGCTTGTCACAACAGATCCAGATGTGCCAGTTCAAGACAGGTCAGAATGGCAGGAAAAACAAATGTGGCTGGCCCAAGAGTAAATGGCATTAAGCCTGGGAAGTCAAAGCTGGACAGTTGTGTTAACTAGATTGCTCCCAATTTTGGAAACTGGTGACTTTCAAGTAAAACAACTCAAAGAATAATTATGCTTCACATGTACTATGTTTTATTATTTTAATTCCAAACAGTCAACCAAAAGACTGGAACCTGCTGTTCACCCATGATGCAGCTGAAAGCATTGGTATCAATTAAATTTATCATTTAAATTTTGTTCTGGATCCCTTTCTGGAGACAGAAAGGACCTTGAAAATATGGCTCACCCACTCCTTGAACTGGCAGGGACTGAGATGCTGGCAACATCGACAGTGGTATCACCCACAGTTTGTAACAGGAAGACCTGTCCTACTGAGAAGCACTGAGCAGTGGCTAGAAAACAGCTACTACACAGCAGACAGCTTCTGGTGATCTACATGGTTAAGAATCTGGAGAAATATAGAAGAGCTATAAGGCAGAGAGCTGCTCAGTCTTAATTCATGTCTAAGCCAGAGGAGGAATCAGAAACCAACAATCCTTCGCCCTATCTTTCCCAAAAAGGTTATCCAGCACACCCACAAGGCACAGCCATTCAGTAAACTCCTTTTGGGGGCATTTTTAAGCCAAAAGGAGGGAAGATATTGCCCTTTAGGAAGGACTGTTGAAGCACTCATCTAGCACATGTAAAACCCAATTGTATAGCTCATCTCAGAAGATTCAAACACTTATCTCCTACTGTTCAGAGAGAACCTTAACCAATCCAAAGGTGTTTTGGGAATGCACTTGGAATGCTGGCAAGCATGTGCTCACCTCAGCCTCCCAAGGCTGTTCTGTGGTGCAGAGAACATGTAACTCATGATTCACCTGGCTGGAGGGAGAGCAGAAGGAACATGACTCCTCATACAAGTTTTAGGTCACTGGCTGTGGGAAGGAGGGGTAACACACCTGGCTTTCATCAATCACTCCCAGATGATTTTTCAGCAGAAAAGCACAAACAAACATAAAAACCAGTAAAGAATGTGTAAAAACACAGGCACTCTCACACCTTTTAGAGAATGATGATTTATTTTTAAGTGCTTCACAAGTCACATTCTTTCCTTTCTGGTCAACAACAAGGCTCAGGCTGAAGGAAAACAGTTTGTCCATCAAGAGAAAGCTAAAAGTGCCTCTGTCACAAGCAATCAGCTGCCAGGGGAATACACACAGTTTTCCATCATGGAAGTAGAAATGGTAAGATCTGAGCTGACCTCTTGGTGAAACTCTCACCATATGTCCTGAAAGGATAACCACTGTGTAGCCTTCACAAGAAATCAGTCTCTGTGCTAAAGCAAGCTGCATTTCTGTGGCCTTACGCACGTACCAGATCTGTGTAACTCACACTTTGTTATCTGTCTTCCAAAGAGACTCCAAGTCTATATAAACCTTGCATCCACTTCACAGGCATGGAGTTAGTATCAGCAATGCCAGTTTCCCTCTTGCTCTGTGTTCCCTCCCTCCTACAGGTAGAGTCAACAAAGCATCTTCTGTTCTGACCTGCTCTAAATAATATTCCATTTTTTCTATGGCATCAGTGATAAAACAGAGGTTCCCATTCAGTGGCCTGTGGTTACAATCAGAGCAAGTTACTGGTCACATCACCCTGGATTTTCTTTTTCTTTCTGCAGCTACTGGAAGAAAAAGCAAATACTGATAATGGAGGCTTTCAAAGACAGAACTGAGGGAAAACACCCCAACTTATTGGCTTTCAAGGGCAGCAGGTCTCTAAATCACATTTTATGACTTTGAAAATCCCCCATGTATTTGCCAAATGCTATTTTCACACAGGCAGCTATTGCAGTAAAAGAATGTGACCAGTCAGTGAAGAATAGATGATCACCATGAGATCACGATCTGGAAAGAAGGCACCCATTAGGTGATCTGTGTTGAAATGAGGTCCCAGTGACAATAAAATATTCATTTCTTGTGCTGATGGCTTCAGAGGTATTAATTGTAATCTTATTTATATCTTCCTGGTTTCGACTGATGGGGAAGACTTTTCTTTGCTTCTTTTCACTTTGGAGTGAAAAGAGCAGATTGTGGACTTTAGAAGAGTGCAATTTTCAGTGCATTATTCCAAAGATGGCACACTGGTTCCAGTACCTGTTGTACTAATTTCATGTTCTGTTTATTTTTCTGGCAGTTGGCAGGCACCAGTCACTGGGTACTGCAGACATAGCTCTAAGCCCATATTGATTTTTAATTAATCTAATGAGATGCAGCAAGAAAAACAGATATAGCAATAGGCCTTCTGCTTTCTCATTGCTGTTGGAACCTGCATTTCTCAATAATTAAGCACACAAGAAAAGTATGATCTCTGCAATTTAACCTGAGGATTGATGCAAGAACTGTTCTCTTAAATGCAGCTGCAAGGCCTGTTACAATCCTGTTCCAAATCAGTGTTTCCCAACAGCAGACATCAAACAGATCATGCTGGTTCCAAAGGTCCCAGAAGTGATCTGCACTTCTTACTGCAGTTCCCCAGTGGTCACGCCCTAATGCACACACCTACACCTACCAGTTTGCACTCGTCCTAAACAGACCTCATGGTAATTTATTCCTTCCCATTTCAACAGACAAACACACACACATATACATATATATATATATATATATACATACATGTATAAAACAAGGAAGGAACCAACTGGTAAGGGTTACGGAAAGATGGCAGGAAGGACCTTGAAGACATTACTGTGACCTTCAGGGACTGATGGAGGAAGAAAGGATGACCAGTGAGCCTCACAGGATGGGGCCATGCAGGACCCAGGGGCGTGTAGTGCCAAGGAGAAGCCTCCCCAGCACCACACAGCTGGTGTCTTTCTCCCAGGGCTGTCCTAAAGGCAAGGCTCCTTAGGAAGAGCAATGAGCTCTTCCCATTGGAGTTAATGCAGCCAGGTGCATTGGCACCGTCTACAGTACACCCAACAGTAGCTAGCATGCTCCCAGGATCTGGTTTGGTAAGGTATTTTAATTCCTTTTTAATCTCCTTACTGAAGAGAATGGCTGTTTGACTGCTGCTCACCGCACACAATAGCCCCTTATGCTTGAATATCCTTTCATCTCGCTGAAGATCTCTGGCTGGAAGGTGCAGGGGCGGCAGGCAGGCTTTAAACATTTACCTGGGTAATTGCACTGGCACTTACCGAACTCCTGGCCAGGCTTCTGTGGGTAAAACCCGGCAGGAGCGGATCTGAGACGTCTGCGCTTCCTTTCTCCCGCGCAGACCCCTCACAGGGCCGCGGCCCAGGCCCCCTCTGCCACACACGACGCCCTCCGAGCCCCGAGACGCTGCCCCGGCCCCTGCGTCCGTGCCGCGGCCGCGGGCCCCGCACGGAGCCCGCCGGCCGCCCCTCACCGCCCGCACCCCCGGGCCTCACCCCACATCGCCACATCACCATGGCAACGCGCCCCGCAGCCCTCAGGCAGCGGCACCCGCGCCTCCCGCGATCAGGGCTGCCCTGGCCGCGGCTGCCCCTGCCCTGCCCTGCCCTGCCCGGCCCAGCCCGGCCCGGCCCAGCCTTATTTTTATTTTATTGTTGTCGTTGATTAATTACAAAAGACGTCCAGGTTGTTTTCCAAAGCTGTCCTCAACCGCCACCGCAGCCTTCCGAGGTGAGTGAATAAGTGAACTCTCCCTTTCCCACAAGGGGGAAACTGAGCAAGGAGGGTTTTGTGGTTTCCCCAAAGCCACAAGGCTTCCTGATTCCCAGGGCCCTCGAACACCACCACTTCTTCAAGTCATGATTTGTGTGAGAACTCGCAAGGCAACGTCCTCCCAGCCCGGCCCGCGGTCGGTCCGTGCCGCGGGCGCGCAGCCCTTACCCGGCAGCTTCAGCGCGCGGGACAGCACCGTAGCCATGCTGGACGCGACAGTGCGCTCGCGCGCCGCCGCGCGCCCCGCGCCTCCCCGCGGCCTGCTGGGAATTGTAGTTCCCAGGCGGGAGAGGGGCCCAGACCTTTGGCGTCCCTGATGGTGTGAGGGGCAGAGAGCCGCGGGGAGGGGCAGCCCGGTGGCAGCGAGCCGTGACCGGGGACAGCCCGGATCTCCGCAGCCTGAGCGACTCTGTGGGCACAGATGGAAAATAGGTTTGTCATCTTGAGTGGTTTGCACAGAAAGTGCCAGTCCCCTTAAATTGTTGTTGCTATAAATATATGCCTTCATTCTTGGAAAGTTTTTGGTTGGAAGGAATCTAGGGTTTTTTTTGTTTGTTTTGTTTTTGGTTTTTTGTTTTTATTTTTGGGGGTTTTTTTTGGCATTTTATTTTTATTTTTATTTTTATTCTTATTCTTATTTTTATTTTATTGTTGTCGTTGATTAATTACAAAAGACGTCCAGGTTGTTTTCCAAAGCCGTCCTCAACCGCCACCGCAGCCTTCCGAGGTGAGTGAATAAGTGAACTCTCCCTTTCCCACAAGGGGGAAACTGAGCAAGGAGGGTTTTGTGGCTTCCCCAAAGCCACAAGGCTTCCTGATTCCCAGGGCCCTCGAACACCACCACTTCTTCAAGTCATGATTTGTGTGAGAACTCGCAAGGCAACGTCCCTGAATGAGAGGAAGGAGTATTGGCCAAATACATCAAGAGACTCTGCTTGGCTAATGAACACACCACGTGTCCTCAGCATCTGCTGCTGCTCTTGCTTTCCCCCGTTTCAGGTGCTGTTTCTGCAAATAATGTACTCACTCCTTCACGTCCAGGTCTGTCCTGGAACTCCTGGAATTGTAACAATAAGGAGCAGAAGAGAGACACCAAGTGGTCTAGTTGATAAAGAGAGTGGTTTTTTGTTGTTGTTTTTTTTGTTTTTTTTTTTTTTTTTTTTTTTTTTCAGATGTGAACAGGAAAGAGAATAGTTCTGATCCAAAATCTTTAGGTATCAGAGAGGTTTTTTTCCACTGATGTCACCAGGCTTCAGAGAGAGACCTTCCTGAGAACGCAGCACTTGCGGGGGCAGTCCCAGGTGACAAACTCTGGCGAAGCCATCACAGTTTTTGTTACTCTTTCCCTTCCAGGTCTTTCTGAATACAGAGTCTTTCTGTTCCATATGCCATTTCCTGTCCTCCAGGCTTTGATTTAAGAGCAGTGACAGTCCTGTATCTATGTAAATATTTACAGGATAGATCCTGGATCCTTTACAAGTCTCAGTTAGCAACGCCTGTGATAGACAGGGCAAGAGCTGTCCAGCAAAGTGACTCCTTCTAAGAAAATGCTTCTGGTACCAATTAGAGCTGGGAGCAAAGGAATGGCAGAAAACAGCCAGAAGCAGGAGCTGGGATGTCTGGTGTCCTCATTTGTGATCTTCTAACATCTGGCACACACACACACACACAGTGCAAAAGCACATAGTTTGCTATGTTTTTACATTTGTTGTGCAGCACAGCCCTTAATTTCAGCACAACTCTTAATTTCATGTGTCCCCACAAAAATGGCTTGTTCCCCAAGCCCAGAGGTCTCTGTGAGCCTAATGGATTTCAAGGACAAGTGATTTGTGGTTAAACTGATGCTTTTGAGGAACATATGACTAAGCAATATGTTCAGAGGATTTAATGACTTGCAAAGGATGAGAAATTAAGTTTTCCTTCTTTACGCTGTGAATGTAAGCTGATTTGCATATAAATTGAACCTGTCAAGTGTTTGAATATCAATCAAAAAGCTGCAAATAGTTCATTAATTTATGTGAATGTCACTGTTCATTTTATTTATTTTCTTTTCCCCAAAGCAGTTTGAAAAAGCCAGATGCTGAAAAGTTAGATACTTGGGGTTAGGCTCGAGAGCTTTGTGTAGACAACGTGGTCATTTAGAAAAATGTTACAAGAAAAAAGCGTGAAAATACACAGCCACCAGCCCCTCATCAGTGTTAAGCCTGTGCCACTCCTTGCTTCTTGCCACCTGTCTGCCAGAGACTGCAGCCTTTTCCAGCCTGCTGGAGCTGAAACCTCTCCTTGCTCCTTGACCCTGAAAGGAGCCACATGAAACACTGCTATTTAAGGTTCTCAGGCTGGAGAAGATCACTCGTGCAGAGCTGCACAATGGAGTGGTTGCACACACAGCCCTGCTGAAAGATCAGAGGGCAGTCACCTCCTGATGAACCGCTGAGGCAGGAGCTGTTCCCAGCTGTACCTTTTTCCAGGTGTCCAGAGGGAAGAAATAACCTATATCTTTGCATTCCTACTAGTGTTAAACCAATGTTTTTACCAGTTCTATTCATCCCGCCCTTCTACTCTGCGTGGCTACATGGCAAGGCCAGGAACACCATCCTCTTTCCTCCTGTGCCTGGCTGAGTCCTTCCATGACAGGGTCATCACACAGGAGCAGATATTGCAATAAATAGGAAATGCTTGTTCAAACAACAAAATAAATACAATCAAGCAGTGAAGGACAACAGTAAGTAAAGGCAGGTAAACCCAGGAAAAGTAATAATAACATTTCTAGCAGGTGCAAAACAGTACACTTTAGGAAGTTTTAAGTAGTGCAGATGACCATGGAGTTTCTAATGAACCCATGCAGTAAAGCCAACAGCAGTTCACCTTCGCATGAGAAAAGGCCAAAAGATGGTCAGGACTGTGCAAAAGTTTCATCTGTGCAGCACCTGAGGCTGTGGGATGTGCCCACATGCTGCCTTCACGGGGTGTTAGTTGAGAGAGTTACTGCAGGGGTTGCCCCAGCCAAACTCCTGGTGGCTCTATCTCTAGTCTAAGCATTGTTCTGCCAGCGCTGGGCACCCTGTGGCTGAGAGCCCAGAGGGAAGTGCCCAGTCCTTTATGAACTGGAGATGCAATAAAGAGAAGGAGAGGGTAGATAATAAGGTGATATGTTATACAAAAGGGAAGGCAGCACCTGCTGCAAGATCCCACAAACTGCCCAGCAGCAAGCATACATCTTAACGTGCCACTGGGAATTGCCCTCTTCCCTCTGAGCAGCTGGGTTGGGCAGCACTGGCTCAATGCACGCTGTGAAGTGTCAGGTTTCCTCACCCAGGGCTCTGTGTTGTGCCCCCGTGGAGGAGTTCTTGCTGGGAACATTCAAGCTGGTGTCCCTGTTTCACACTGACCATCAGCAGTTTGCTTCCTCTTAGCAGGGAGATGCAAAGGCATAACAGGACTGTTTGCCACATGGTGAATGGGGAACAGCTGGAGGCAGATGATTGTTTGGGTTATTTGCCTGTTGCCTGGACATTTTGTTTGCTTGTTTGAGCCCTGAAAAAATATGTTTCCAGTTCCTCCAGAGGCTGGTCTGTGTTAAGCCTGTATATTGTGTGTTGATTTTAAAAACTGGTGTTTTATAACTTTGCAAATGAGTGTCCTGCTGTTTCAGTGGCAAGGCTCCACAAATAAGGCAGTCTTCTCAGAAATTTCCCTGCCACAGAGCCAGTGGGACTGGGGGAGCAGGAGCAGCCAAAACAACATGCTGCTGGTGTCAGAGAAGCAGATATCCCTGAGTCTGGTTCCAGTGGAACCTCTCTCTTCTTGACTGGATTTAAGTGGCTGACTAAAGAATAATGCTAGCTGATGTTGATGGACTGTGCTTAAAAGCCACTCAGCTTCCCTCACAATCAGCTCAATCGGTTTACGCCAGCATCTGTTGTGATCACAATACTGCATTTTTAACTGCTCTGTCTGTATCACTTGCACATATCCCCTGGTTCCTTACTTCTGGGTGTTTGCTTTTATTCTGAGTGGCTGGGCAGTCCTTTGCCCTGTGAGAAAAGTGTCTTTTTTCTCACTGTATAGTGTAGCGTCTTGGCTGTGGAAAACTGAATTAAGTAAGAATAGGCTGGTCAGGAAGCAGAGAGGGTGTTCTTGCCAGTTGATGCTGGAGAAGTAATACTAAGAAGAATGCAGATTTGGCCAAGGCACTCACAAGCAGTGCCATGGGTCTAGTCATGAGAGATGTGTGCAGCAATTCTCCAGCTTCGGGCTGCGGTGGCTGCACATCTTCTCAAATCACAGCACAATACCAGTTTGACACAGACATGAGACCAGAGTCAGGGGTTCGCCCCCTGCTTCACAAAATTCATCCCTTTAACACCTTGCATTTGTTTAGAAATCTTTTTATTAAGTACTGACCAGACCAAAAACCTGTTTGGTTTGGCAAATGCAGACCTGGGGGAGGGGATCAAGGGAAAAGAACAACAACACTGCAGCCGATTCATCTCTCCTTGTTTATTCCACTAGAAATAGATTTGGCAGAATGCATCAGGAATGAACTAATCAGCAGGGAATTAATTGGCGTGTTAGTTAAAAGGCAGGAAGAAGGCAGTGAACAAATTCATGACTGGATGGCTGGAGGGTTCAAGCAGCCAGAGAGAAGCACTGCATCGTGGAAACTGTGACTAGTAGGAGAAGTCATCCAGCTGCGCCGGAGAGCCAGCGGTTGAGAGCTGCCCAAAAGAACCGGGGGCAAAGATAACACCAGTGTCCTTGGAGACAGAGCTGTTTTTGAGAAGGGCTCCATCGCCCTTCTTTCCTTCCCATAAGGCTCCCATGTGTGGGGAGAGATGGCCAGTTTGCAGGAGTGGGAGGGAGGGGTAAGAGAGGTACAGCTGGAGGAGGCTCCACGGAAAGACTGTGGAACTGTGGAAAGCAGGGAAATGAAGAGGGACACGTCACTCGTTGCAAGCTGAAATGCAGAGGGGTGGTAAGGGGAAGAAAAGGAGCAGGGAGGCAGAGATTTGGAAGCTTCATCACAGAAGGACTGGCCTCAAGAGCAAAGGTAATGCTTGTATACAATTCTCTGCCTTCTTTCCCAGGAATGTTTTGTTTCTTCCTCTGGAGGAAACAGATCCATACACCTCAGGAAGAGGCTGTTGCATTGAGGGACTCTAAAGGCACCTGTGGGAAGAACCAGGAGAGGAAGGAATAGGTGCAGACTGGCATGGACGTGGAGGTTGGAGGATTGCTACCTACAGTTCCTACAGAGAACAGGGGTGTGCAGAGTGAGAGAAATAGGGAGAAAGAAAGAGAAAGCAAATCCTTAGGCAGGCAGACTGTCAGACAGACAGACATGGAGAGTGCAAGGTCTGTTAGTGTCTAAGGAGAGAGAGAGGAAACTTCCTAAGAGGAAGGACCAAGTACAAAATGAGGGAGAGTTGAAGATAAGACATATCCTGAAAAAGCATGCACTCCTGAAGAGGAAGCAGAAGGTGAATATTACCTCCTCAAAATCAGCTGTACTTTACAGATCTATTGCAGCAGATGTTTGCTTTGCACCTGGATGGCTTTTTGGTTTTGTTTTTTTTTTTTGCAAGTAGAGCTTGCAAATACTTTGATTGTTCTGGACTCACAGGCTTGGCAGCTTTCTCCTCTGAAAGCTTAGAGACCTTTCAAGATCCCAGGCTGGGAGTCTCACAGAACTGGCATTAGAAATTGTATGCAGCTACAATATACTTATTTTTTTTTAATAAGAAGCTGTTTTGGTTTATATAACTTAAACCTTCTTGAACCTAATACATAAAACAGAACATTTCAGTTGGGTGTGTGTAAGTAATACAACCTTAAAATATTGCAATGGAAATAAAAGAGATAGAAGGAAAAAAAGACAGAAAGGAATTCCAACAGTTTGCAAAACTAGCTTTATTATTTATTGAGATCCTTTACAAAATAGAGAATCTTAAACATACTTTGATGTTTAAATACCCATTATCATTGGAGTGAGAGCTACATTTTACATATTTATGATTCACCTGAGATCAAACTCCCTGAGTCACTTAGAACTACATTTTATTTCCCTGTAAACGACCCAAAATCCAGAATCACTCTTCAGCTTCAGTCTGAAAGTAGCTCAAAAGGAACTTGAAAAAGTTATGAGAGGAGAACAGACCTCAAATGAAAAGCATTAATGTAATTCACTTGCATTTCAATGCTCAAATGCAGAAAAAAAAAATCCTTAATTTTAAGTATCACTGCAGGGATTGATAACTGTAATCAACAACATCCTCTTCTCAAAGCAAGCATGGGCTTGAGCTGACACACTGGGATGCTGATGCACTCAGAGAGGGCATGTGTTTGGAGCAGTCAGAAGTACAGGGGAAGGTTTCAAGCCCTCTTGATGTACAAGGGGCAGGCAAGCTCTGCATCGTAAAGCAACAACTTGCGTGTCTGCAATAGGATGTGTGTGTTCTCCTCTGGCTCCAGGGGAGAGAGGGCTCTCTGAAATGAAGCTGTGTTTGGTACTAGAAGCAGGTAACCTGGGCAAATCCCCCATATCCTGTCAGTGGTGCACTTCACTCATCATGCTCTACCCCAGTTGTCAAAGTCTGAGGCAGATACCAAGGAAATCTGAGAGCTCTGTTGTGATTACCCACTGCATTGTGAGGGAGGATGAGCACTGGAAATGGAGCAACAAGAAACCAAAGGGGTTAATGGGAGAGGGACAGTGCTCGGAGTCCAAATACTGGCAGTACTCCTTTGCTTTGGGGCAGGGATTCTGGCTTGGATGGCACAACTGCTGATCCCAGCAGGGCTGTGCTCAGGGTGTTAAGCTAGCTGAGCTCTTTTATCATGCTGAAGTGAGGAATCAAAAGGTTAAAGGATGAAAAAAATGTTGTGTAATAATGAGACAAATATGTTGGTCTTCACTGCCTGCAGATGAAGGGACTGTCCAGTGAATCACTGAGCCTACTCTGTTCCAAGGGCAGAATGTGATGTAATATTCTGACAGCACTTCATATTATTGTAATTAATAGTAACAATGACAAAGCTAATATGTTGATATTGTTATTCTCTGCATTTAGGAAAGAGTTTCCATCCAAGGATGTGAGAGAGTTTTCCCTGCTTGTCCATCTGTGTTCTACCCTGATAAGTACTTTCCAGTGCAACTCTGCAAAAGAGCAGAAGACATATTTGAATCGGCTGGGGATCTGGTTCCTGTTACAGAGGAATGACCCCGCAGACTTTTTCAGCTAGGAACTTTGTTAGTGAATATCCATTTGCTGTCTACAATTCCACCTAAAAGAGGGAAGAGTGCTCATTTTCTGTGTGCCTGAGGTATGAGAATCTACTTCAAAGATGATTATAACCTGATGTTTACTGTGAAAATAAATTACAGTAGACCCCCAGGAATTCAGGGAGCAAAGCTACAAAGAAACTGGTCTGTGAGGGGCCCTGCAAATAGCACATGTGGGTATTGTGATTCATTTGGACACCTGATGTCTTAAAAAGTTGGAGCTCAAGTAGCGTGGATTTTCAGTGTAAGATGTAGGTGGAATTTATTACCACCCTACTTTTAACAAATAGAGAAAGATCAAAGTATCCCAGCTGTGGGGTATTGAAACAAGTGGGAGTTGGAAAGGATAAGGAATGGACAATCTCTACAGGAAGTTTTCCAATTAGCTTGGAAGCCACACTGTCTCCTTGATGTTGGCAGCATTTTCAAATCATTTGCAATTAGACACATGGGTGTCTGGTAAGTCCTTTCCCATCAGGGAAGATTAAAAAGGCATGTGCAGGGCACAGTCATTCAAAGAAAGGGAGAGAAAAAAAAAAAACTGTAAAGGCTGGCGCATTTATCTGGAAAAGCTGAGAGGTGGAGGAGGTATGGTGTCAATGCAAATAGCTTCAAGAAGGTCCATGAAGACCTTTTCATTATGAGCCTGGGTGATGTTGTCAGACCTTCTTAAAGATCTTTATTTTGGCAGCTCTGAGTTAGCAGGAAGAAAAGGTGTGTGCATGTGTGAGATAGGAAAAAGGTAATTTATTTTTCCTTTAAATGAATACTGCAATTAGATGAAGAATACTAAATACAAATTACATCCTGACAGATGGAAAGTAATGCTTTTAAAGTATCATGACATTTTCCATTAGTATGGTTATATTCATAGTGATACTTTAAATAGTGGAAAAATAAATGCAGTTGCAATTAAAATGCACTAGTGATCAAATGTAAGAAAGGCACAAAGTGAAAGGAATTATTTATTTACTGTTTTATCTGCTACAGCTTCTGGTAGGTTTTGAGGAGACTGAATTCTTCCCAGATGGCTATATTACATTAAAAAAGAAATTTAATGTCCTCATATTTTGCAGTGAGATCTTAGGCTTTTTATGCATGTACCTGAACAGGAGAATAATTCAGATTTTCTGGATGTGACTGCTTCTCACATGAGCCACTCCATCACTGTGACTACAGATGACCAAAATCATCACTAAACCCCATGAACTTGGCAATGCATTTTTTCTGTTTGCTATGTGCAATATGTGCATAATGGATATTTTCAGCCAATGTCTAGCAGAACAGCTGTTTGTGACTTTTTTTTTTTTTTTAATTAAAGTACCAGATTCAACACTGTGGGACTAATTTATTAGGAAAGAATAACAAATCAGCATGAGTAAGCTGTGGAGAGACTGATCTATCCTCTTACACTTAGGGATGGTACTTGCCCAGGAGGGTGTGTAGGTTAGGGTTGGCTTGGGAATGATGGTAAACTTGAAAGAAAACAAGGAGTTAGGTAAGTGTTCACATCAGTTCATATACCTGTCCTGTCAACTCTGCAGCTTTGCTCAGGAGGAACTGACTCCATGACACCAGGGCAAGGTGGAGATAGTACATGGGGGGTGGGGTTACCTTTGAGGCTCCATCACCGGGCAGCATCTAAGATGTTGCCGCTGGTTAATGGATCAGACCAAAAACAACAATTTTTTTTATTCTGACCACTATGAAACACTTGATAAATTGTTCAAAGGTTGTTTACCTTGTGTTTCCCAAATACAAAGTAGGGATGCAGTGATTTTCACACTTTGTAGAACCTCCTTCTGACACAGCTAGAGCAATTGTAGCTAGAAGGTGCTATCCCAACACAGCTACATAGCTAATTCCCCAGCTACTGCTGTTTGATGAAGCATCTCAGTACCACTCTGTTGCTTGAAAAGGAAGTAAAGTTCATACTTGAGAAAAAGAAAAGTCCCTGTGCTTCTGTAAAACCTATCCTGAGCAACTTGAACAACATTTTAAGTAAAAACATCACCAAAGAGAAATTTGGTGTTGTGATGACAGATGGGAAGTGAAGAAAGAGAAGAAAAAAGAAATAAAGCACTTAGCAAGATATTTTGTCTCCACAGAGACAGGGGGAAGTCAAGATCCTACAACAGCCATCATGGTGACTCTTCCTCTTTTCCTCCTCTTCATCCTTTTGCCCTGCAGTAAATCTCAGGACTTTCTGGACCAGCATCAGAAATGGAACTACAGAGAAGGCGGTAGGAGGTCACAGGGGTGGTTCAGCATGCGAGGTGTTCAGTAACTGAGAGATGCAGATTCACTTATTTTGTCCTTGGAGTGAGATAGACAGTGCTCATTCATGACTGCTCTTTCTTGATTCCTGGGTAGCTGCTGGAGACTTCTGGAGAAAAAAATGCTTTTAGAAATAATCAGCTGGGGTATCCAGTAAGAGCAGAAAACCTGGGCACTTGGAGGCAGAGAATTACACTGTGAGGGAGAGTTACCTGCTTTTTAATTTAGATCCTCCATATGTTTAATATTTGGCATTTCATCGCAACTGAGTTGTGATGGGGAATGGAATCAAACTCGGAGCACTGGCTCGTATTGCCTTGTGCTGACACATTTGTTTTCCTCTCTTCCATGGACATCCTGCTAACCTAGCTGACAAGGTCAACATAGAAGGTGTTTACAGCATTACTCAAACCCTCGAGAAATGGGGAAATGACATCTTCTGGCAAATGAAGCATACCCTGCTGAACAACCCAAATGCTCTCCTGCCAGAGTTCTCCAGGTAATTCCTCTCATCTGGAGGTGGGATTCTGTTCTTTCCTGGGTGTCCTTCCCTGAGCAGGATTCATCTTCTTAAAGATGAATTTTTGTATTTCTCAGTTGGAAGGAAATAAGACACACTATCTCAGTACCTGTTTTGCTAGCAGCTCTGATTAGTAAACTGAATACTCTGCTAACTATTTATTGTGAAACACTCTCAACAGCTATCATTGTATTACAAGAATCTTCCTAAAGAAAATGCCCTTGGCATTTCTCACACTTGTGAGAACAGGCTGGAAAAAATTAATTGTTCTACAAATCCACACATGGGCTTGGCCACAGATCAGGGAAAAGAAGCTGATTTTGTCTGTGATGTTTTTTTATTTCAATCTTTAACACTTAAATCTGAGAAAGCTATTCACTAGTTCATGTCATCATATTCCCCCTTTGCATTGCTGAAGATATTAACTGTTGAACAAACTCACAAAATTTACTTCAATCCCATATATCCATAGGAAGGGCTGAAAGAGAGGGAAAAGGAATACTGGGAATTGCTAGAATCCTAATATCACTTAAATCAGAATTGTTCCTAAAGCAAGTAAAGTGGCTGTCTTCCATAACTAATTGTTCTCTTTTGTAACAAGAAAAAAAATGTTTGCAAATGTTACACATTGAACCAGTTGAGGAGGAAAGGTTAGAAGAATAAAAAAGGCATTGGGCAGGTGGTCACATGTAATTGTACAAATTAGGGTTTCAGGAGAATGCATCATAGATTATACATTGGCCTTTGGCATCGTTATACATTGGCCCTGGCTGCATGGTGGCTGTTACTAGCACAGAATTCATCACAACGTTCCCACTGACAGTGCTGAAATTCATTGGTGCCTCATATTATCAGGGACGATATTAAGTCTTGTATTTGGAAAGTTCTAACTTTAGTCCAGGGAGATGTGATGAGAGTGTCCAGCCATATATCCTGTACTGGGCTTTGAATTACGAGTTTGCTGGCAAGGACGCAGACTGGTCCATTAGAAATGTTGAGGACTAACAGTACCCCATGGAAACCACTGGCCTAGCCTCCAGGTGTACTCCTAGTTAATTATTACTTATTACTATTTTTTACTAATTATTACTTTTTACTTATTACTAATAAAAGTTAGTTAATTATTACTAATTAAAATAAGGTAGTGGAAAGACCATGTTGCTCATGCTGTTCCTGAAGCTTGTGCTTTCCAGGATTCAGATGGGGCACCTCAGATGAACTCCCATCACTGAAGAGCAGGGTAGATTTGAAGCATCTTTTGGTGCTTCAAATGGCTGCAACTCTTTCATCATCAAGGGCCCTTACCCAGCAAGAAACAAAGGTCATGGTAAATTACTTTGCATGCTCAGAAACACTCCCTAAACCGAGTTATTCTTCTGTATTACTCTCTTTGTAGTCTCCGCCCTGTCTCTGCAGCTGTGGACAACCTTGTAAGGGAAGTCCAGTTGATAAGGAAAAGGCTGGAAGAACTGAATGAACGCCTCAATGTCATCAGTAAAACTGTCTTTCCCCTTCGACTGAATGCTCTGCAGAGCCAGAGGCGTGGCAATATTCAGCTCCGGAGACTCCCGACACACAGGAGAAGGTTATATGCTCGCAGAAGACCTCAGAGCACTTAATTCTCTACCAGAAAAAGGGGAAATCTTTTCTTTTTTTCATCTGCTTAAGCCTTTCTCAATGGGACATTGCTGGAGAGAAAAAAAGTAAAGCACACACACAAGTCAGCTTTGCTAAGGAGACCAGAACTTCTGCATTTTGTTCCTGCCTTCCAAACCTAGGTCAGGAGGCAAAACCTGACCCTGTTTTTTAATGATGGCTGTTTTGTGTCCCAAGCAAAAACAAGTTGACAAGCTCAGTCTACTTGAGCATGAATACCTTTATTCTATACAGGCACTCTTTTTGCTTACCAGAGGAAGGTTTTTCTGTAAAGATCAGGTGAATTTCTCTCTCTGCCCTATTTTTAAAGCACTCCATCTGAAACAGCTGGGGAATTTGAACTTCAAAAGTGCTGAACAACTGATGAATGCAGAAAGATGGATTAGTGCTTGGCACTTCCAACTGGGCAGGGAGAGGGAGAGGAAGTTATCTTTCAAAATATTGCCTTAACCTATTGTCCACATTCATATGTTCAGAGGGTGAGTAGGGCTGGATAACCTTGGTCTGTACATCATGCTTCAACACTGAAGATATATCAATTGCTAGGGACCAAATACGAACATCCACCTTCTGCAAAGAGTCTTTTTCTAGCTACCTGGAACTGTGCACTCAGAATGGTTTTATTCATAATTTCCAGCACTCTGAAACATACTTAACTGATTTTTGCCAAGACTCGTAGAAACCAGAGGATTTTTAAATTTTTTTTTTTTCCAAAACTATTTAGATATCTAATGGCAAAGACAGGTGTCTGGAAGGATTTTCCAAAATAGCTTAAGAGACTCTTCAGTCCCCAAAATCACAGATTCAATTGGTGTCTAGTTCACAGAGTATTTTCTCCACATGCCAGCACTGACCTCCAGACATTTCCCAACATCCTTTAGCACAATTAATATCTGTAGAAAATTAACAACCACACTTTCCAAAGACTTTGGTCCCTCAGGGATTACCCAGAATACCCTGCCTTCAGCTTGTCTTTGCCTGTGTCTTCCTGACAATAAAGCTGGTGATAAAAAAAGAGTGCATAAATCAAATTATGCACTGAATGGAGGATAGAGTGGCCTTGCATTTCAGGTCTCTAAAGATAAATCCAATACAGAGATTTCCATTCAGCACTGTAGTCAACTGTGTATATTAAATGTGTTGAAACATAAGAAAGAGAGTCAGAGAGGAAAAGAAACAGGTTGTCTTTAAGGTCTGGATGAAGCAATTTATGAGGACACAAATAAAGAATGGATTATGTCTAAATTATTGTGGGGGTGTCTGGCATGTCAGTTGTTTTGAAAACATTCTCCAGTCACAGTGAGGATGCAGACTAGCTATTTAAGGATTCCCAAAGCCTGAGTTTATGGAAAGAAATTCAGTGACAGTACAACAACCTCCAAAAGGAAAGGGGTAAAAACTAGTTTCATATGAAATCTTTCAGAATGGACCAGAAGAATTAGCACAGTAAGAATGGACCAGAAGAATTAACACAATAAGAATTCTAGCTTCAACATGGGAGTTAGTTGAGTGGGGGAGGTATGAGACAATCTGGAAATAATTCCCGGATGTAAGTTCTCTGAGTTCAGGTTTTCAGGAAATAACAAAACTCGATCTTGGCTCTCTTTGGCTTTTGCTTGGGAACTTGAAATGCTGCTTAGCTAGAGAAGGGGAAAATCAAGACTGTGAAAAGGCTGATAAAAAGATACAGTTGTGCCTTTGTTGAAGTTGTCATCATAATTTCTCAGGAAATGTAGAGCATTTTGATCCCAGAATATATTTACATAAATTACAAGGAATAACAGGAGAGAAAGGCTCCTAACTTCTTGTTATTCTGCATTCAGAGTTTCTAGGTTGTGCTGTAGCAACAGCTGCATCCTTGCACAGACTGCTGATCCCTCCAAGGGATGCTTTGCTTGGGGCTGTAGGGACTGCTGGTTATTTTTGCCTATCTGGAGGAAGAGTACAACATAAATGTTAGCTTTCGTGGTCATATTTTAGACACAAGCATTTTATCAGGCAACCTGAAGTTGTATAAATTGAGGACTACTTAAAACACAAAGATGAGACTTCCCCAAGTTCCTCAAGTTACAAACGGCTGGTGGTGGGAGGCCAGACCAGATCACTGCATACTTTTACTTTATACCTAGATGTCCACCACCAGCTTGTGCCAGAGACAGAGGACAGGGCAAGATGGACCTCCAGTCTAACCGAGTCCACATATTCCTACGCTGATATGTGCAAGTTTGTAGTCTTGGCAAAACCTGCTCAGCACAATGGTGAAAGTCACCATCTACTTTAAAAGAGAACAAATAAGCTGCAGCATGCAATGTATATTACAATTCTCCAATTTCTTGCATAATGGTGAATAAACCAAGTAATATAAATGGTTAATAAATGACTAGTCTGTGACCTTGTCACCAGTGACACCAGCCCGGTCATTCACTGTGAAAGCCCATGCCAGGCTCCAGCCCAGCTCCCTGACCTGGACACAGCCTGTTTGATCAGATGATAACAGCCAGCTTCTTTAATCTCTTTGCACGACCCTCTCTCTAGATGGAAAAGTTTAGTGTCCTATTTATCTTATAATTTTACTTTTTGCTTTTTAAGAGTGTAGGAAGGCTATGCGCCAGCCTACTTCTGCACTGTTCACCTTCTATTTGAGGAGGCAGCAGTCCAGCTGAGCAACTTGAGATGCCTCTACCCCATCTGCCTGGGAAGCTGGCCTGACTCATGGGACTGATTCCCAGGGACTGGTATTTGTATTTCTGCTTCTGCTAACCTCTTCTTAAAAGATCCTGGGTAAGGCACTTTCTCTAGCTGGCACTTGTCCTTAGAGGCGGCTTATACAACAAAAAAAACCACTTGTCTCAAGGTGTCTAAGTCTTCTATGCATATAAATGTATCCAGCTACAGAAGCCATCTAAGCTTTCTGCTGTGTTCATTTACATTTCTGGGAAAGGATCTGGATGGAACTTTTAAATAGAGGTGACCAGGTGGGTGGTCAGTGGAAGGAGATCAAGTATCGTTAGGAACTTCTAAAATCTACCCTTCACCTAAAGCTTACAATATCCAGTGACCAGACCACCTCCTTAAAAAACAACTTATGTTCCTCTTATTTATGTTTATTAAAAACAAACAAACAAACAAAAAGAAAAAAAACCCAAACAAACAAACAAACAAAAAAAACCCAACAAAACACAAAAGACCAAAAAAACAAGAGGCTATGATTTTGCAACTCCAGGACCATGGGGCCTTCCACTCTATGCATGACACACTTTGCCAGTACTTCCCTGTATTTCATTCCTTTCACATCCCCTCTCACATTTCCTGTCTCCCAGAGATGAATACCATCTGTTCCCGCACTTCATGACTCCTCGCACTTCTCGGCGCCCTCCACACTTCACCCTCCGCCGCTCCCGGCCCCGCGCCGNCATGCTGGGCATGGTGAAGAACTCGCTGCTGAGCACGGTGGAGGCATGGCCCTGCCGCCTGCTGAGCAAGGGCGAGAAGGTCTGTGCGGGGCGGGCGGCGCTGCTCCCGGGCCGTTCTGCGCCAAGGCGCTGCGAGGGAAAGCGGGGATCGGCCCCGGGCAGCGCCTTCCTCCTGGCAGCGCCTCCATCCCCATCTCCTTCCCCAGGATCAGGTCAGCTACGAGGAGAGGACGTACGAGGGCGGGAGGTTCGCGGCGGTGGAGCTGGTGGGGAAGCCGTTCGACGAAGCCTCGAAGGAAGGGGCGGTCAAGCTCCTCAAGTATGTCGGAGGAAGCAACGACAAGGGTGAGAGATGCTGCCTGCCCCGCGGGGCTTGGCGGGTGTTTGTGCTTGAGGCTTGGTGAAAGCAGGATGGATGGAGGCAGTGGCACTGCAGGCCCGCCTGGCTTGTGGCTCCTGGCACTGGGGTCTTGGATGGGGATGGCTCCTCACTGGTAAAAGTAAATTTGCAACAGGATAAGTTGTGCCCAGCCAACTCATGCTATGAGTCCACATATAACCCATCTCTGTGTCTCCACTTATAACCCATCTCTGTTTCAGGATGAAATCTCAAAAATTATTTGTTTAAACAGGAATGAGTTACCTTGCAGCTGGGATAGCATGAGGACAGGCAGACATGTATCTATCACAGCTCCCTGGGTGAGCAGTAGCTGATGAAATCCAGGTTATCTGGGACACCGGTTCTATGATGTGCCCTTGTGGGCAGTGAAATAACAGTTACAACCTTGATATTTTATCTGGTTATTTTTATTCATGAAAGGGTAAGGAACAGTGAGCTTCCTTTTTAATGGTTGTATTTTAATGTTTTATGGCAGTGCTTCCAGATGATTTCTTCATCTTACTAAAATGTGCACCATTGAATGTTAACCATTCATAGCAGGAGAAGACTACAGAGTAGCTCTGAGGCATATATATTTCTTAAACACCTTTCTCCAGCATCTAGTAGAGGGACTAGTGTAGTCTCTGTAGGAGGTGGATGCAGTGGGAAATGGTATTTGCAGCAACATTTTTGGAAAGGTGATGATTGCGGTTGCTGTAGTAGAAAGGTGCCTTCTATAACATGTGACACAAACACAGGTATGACATCAAAGGAAAATAAATGAGAAAGATGGCTTGATCTCAGCTGTATTTATGGCTGCCTGGTAATGAGGTTTAGAGGTTCCCTACTGCTGCAAGAAAAGTGAAGAAAACTGGTCTTCAGTGCCATGTGGTACTCCTTGGTGGTAATGAGTGGGAAAAAGCCATGCTGTTCCTGGAGTGTGGAAAGCATGGACAGTCCTGCTGAAAGCCATAACAGCACAGAGGTTTGGGACACTGGAACTTGTAGGATGTCTGGAAGCATTTGGGAGGTTTTAAGAGAAAGCTCCTGTCAGCCAGTATTGGCTGTGGGCTCACGACTAAGTGCAGATAGTATTAATTTAAATGCTGATGTAGATTTATATGTGCCACTGGCCTGCCCTGGAGCTACAGACCCTGCTGTCTTACAGCTGACTTGTCAGAAGAACAGAGTGTCTAACAGAACCACAGAAGCAGCACCATTAATAAAAAGCATTCCAGAGGTCAGCTGGGACACTTCTTTCCCTGGCTCCTGGTGTGGAGAGGGAGCTTGGCCCAAGCAGAAGCCTGATGATGGCTGTTCTGCTTCCCTAGAGGAGCCCAGTCCTGACAATGAGCTTGCTCATATGAGGAGTTTTCCAAAATTAAAATTAGCTTTTGTGAATTCCCTGTTAATTTTGTGAGTTCCTGAGAGCCTAGACTTCTTATAGTAATGTTTGTATGTCTGTTTCAGGGGTTGGAATGGGCATGACTGCTCCTGTCTCCATCACTGCTTTTCCTGCTGAAGATGGCTCCTTCCAGCAGAAGGTGAAAGTCTCTCTGCGGATCCCGAGCCAGTTTCAAGACAACCCTCCATGTCCTACTGATGAAAGTGTTAAGATTGAAGAAAGACAGGGGATGACCATTTATTCCACGTAAGGAATGCATCCTGGGATCTTCAGTCTCTAGTGATGAGGTCTTTAGGGTGCTCTGATAAGCAGTGTTTTATCAGGTGACTTGCTGTACAAGGGGTGCATGTGGCAGAAGGAGATGGAGGAGTATGTCTAGACTGAAGACAGGTGTTTTATGTCACTTCTTACCCCTGGTCATGCTGCACTGATGTGGAATATGGATTTTTTTCCACTGGGTAAACAAGTGTGGAGGCTAGCCCTGAAAGATACTGTGCCATTTCTATTGTATGAATCTATGGTTTTCCCCACTTTCTGGGTTCCAGATTGTTCATAGTCATTAAGAATGTTCTTTGGTGCAGTTCACAAACTGTCCACTGAAGCCCCACTTAGATGGACTCATACCAGACTCCATCATGGAAACAAGGAACCACTGCATTGCTTCAAGTCACCTTTGAATGTCTTGGGGTGTTGACTGACAGGCCTGGACTCAAACTAGCATCACAATAAGTTCTTCACCTTGTCCTTACCCTTTGGAGATTCCCCTGCCTACTTTCATGAACTATTTTGGCTGACTCTAACTGACTTCTTTCTTGCCTCCAACTGCTGCTTGGCCTTTGCTCTGGGTGTGGGCCCTTTCTGCAATATCAGCCTGTTTTGTCTCAAATTTCAGCCCTGAGGGAGGGTGGTGAGGTGCAGACTGACGTGGAAACAGTTCCTGTTGGTGGGAGGTCGACATAAACTAGACCCATTTCAGTCCACACCTTTTAAAGGGCATTGTGTTCTGTAATTGCCAGTTGTGTGTTCCTACCTCCCCTTTTTCTTGGGCTAGCTCGAGTTTGGCTTTCCTTCATGTTCTTTCCAGCAGACGGTTGTTCACACCACAGTGAACGTGGTTGTTGACAGCATTGGTGGGGACTGCGGGCTGAGCTGACTTGGAGATAACCTTGTATTTTAGAAAGTTGTTTCTCTGATATGGTGCTGATTGACAGGGCAGGGCCATTCTGCTGGCTGACATACGTGGGGCTGCTTGGGGGGATCCCTTTGGGACCTCCCAGTGGATGACTACCCAGGGACTTTTGTTATTGTGCTTGGTTGGCCCAGGTAGATTTTATCTCATGCACTTGCAGGTTGCATGTCACCCTTGGCTGTGTCACCCATGAGATTTCATCTGTCCCAGATGAAGTGTGCTGCTTCACAATGAACAGTGCACACATGAGTGCATGTTGGCAGGGCCTGGATCAAAATGCATGTCTAAATATACCGTGGCTATTTATTGTTCTCTCTTTCCTCCTTCTGTGCTTTTCCAGGACTGCTCAACACCTCTCTGGTTTCTTTGCAGGCAGTTTGGTGGCTATGCCAAAGAGGCAGATTACGTGAGCTATGCTGCCAAGCTGAAGGCTGCTCTGGGGAGTGATGCTGCATACCACAAGGATTTCTACCTGTGCAATGGTTACGACCCTCCCATGAAGCCCTACGGACGCCGCAATGAGGTCTGGTTTGTGAAGGAGTGAACGTCTGGCTCCCCTTGGTGCTGCCTTGCTCTGATAACCTCCCCACACTATGTCCCTGTCCTCTTTAAAATAAAAAAAGAATTCAGCAGAGGCAAAAAACTATCACTGCCTTTTTCCATGCCTATGCCTTAGTCTTTCATGGACCATAAAAGTAATTTTAGAAGAGCACTTGCTGACCTTCTGATAGTCCTGCTCCTTCATTCCAGACCAGGTCTTCAGCCACACAGACTCTCTTGATCTCTCCATGGCTTGTTTTTATCTCCTTTGTGCTTCCAGAGTTCAGTGCTGAGAAAGCCAAAAGTACTTAATTGACTGGTGCCTGACAGGAGTCACGTCCAAGTGTAGGCAAGACTATTAGTCTCACCTGAGACGGGCAGGGGAACATGACAAAAGTGCATACAGAGACTTTTTTTATCTCCTTCAGTTTGCTGCAGCTGTAAAATGCTTCTTTTATCTGTGCCATTCCACAAACAGTCTAAAGGGACACAGGCACTGCTGCCAACACAGCATAGAGAAAATAAACATCCTTTACATTAATTCAGGGCATGCAGAAGATCAGCGCTTCTGTCATCTGTCTGAGAATGAAATGCCATTCAGAGAAAGATCCAGATTCTGTCTGCAGCTTTCTTTTGTTTGAGGAGAGATGTTTTGGCGTGTGCTGTGTCTTCATCTCAGATAGCAGCTGGACAATGTGACCTGGAGACCTCAAGATTGTTCCTTCACCTTCCTATTACTTCTGTGTAACATTTCTTTAAAACTAGCCTGTGCAAGGACCAAAGCAGAAATGTGTGTGGTTATCTAATTGAATTAGAGAAATGCAAGGCTGGGAAGAAAGCAGATGTTTATTACTTGTGATATGAGGGTGCATTTGAAGAATGGTGAAAATACAGTGAAAATACCATGGGTGCCAATCTAAAAAACTTTTCTTAAAAGGTGTCAATTTTTGAAGGGCTACTCCGACCAGCTGTTTTCTTTAGAGGAAGAAAAGGAAAACATGGCTGTCCTGGAAAACAGGGGCTTGGGTCAAATAATGAGTAGCCTTTGGAAACTTCAAATATAATAGCAAGTGTGGGTCACGTTTCAGGAAGAGTGGTAATGTTGAAATGTCAGGCATCAAACCAGCATTTTAGCTGTTGGCTCTGCCAGGGACACAGTAGAGTGCCCACAGTGGGAACACTCACCCTGCTGCTGGGTGTGTATAATTCACTACCTGCACTAAAAGAGGTGTGCTCCTCTGGTGGTTGAGTGCCCCATAGTTCAGGTACTTTCCAAAAGCCATTTTCCCCTGGAGCTGAAAGAGACATTTGTCAGCTGGCATTGTGGCTGCTGGCTGGTCAAGCTGTTGCCCGTGCGCCTGCTTTCTGAGAACAAATCTCAGCAGGAAAAGGAGAAAACCTGAGGTTTTGATGTGCTTTCCTTTTCTCTCTTGCTGAGCTGTGTAAGAGCTTTGCTGTGAACTTCATGAGAGTTTCAGTCACCTGTGTGCAAGAGCAGATAGTTCAGGATGGTAAAAAGAGCAGATATCATTTAAGTAAGCAAAAAACCAAACAACAATGACAGGGAAAAGATATTGGCTGTGGTTAGTGATTGCAGTGCAGGGGAGGAAGAATAAAAAGAGAAATCAAGACAAACAAAGAATTGGGCTTTTGAAGGAATTTTTGAAGCAGCAAATGCCCTTTTAAGCTTGTCCCTTTGTTCGAATCCAAAGGGATCGTTCATGTCCCAGATTATTTTAACCTGTATGGGCGAGGAATGGAGGAGCACAGTATTGTCCATTTTGTGCCTTCCCAGGTTAGTTTTGGGCTTTTGTGGATACAGTCTGGTGACCTGTGGTGAATGCCTTTCAATGATCAAAACCTTGAAATTTCTCAGAGTTTATCTTGTGAAATCTCAGATGTTAGGGATGTCAGTAATAAACCTGGTATAAACAGAGCTGCACAGCTCAGCAGCATGGTGGGGTTCTTTTATAAAGTGCATACCCTCTGAACAGAGAGTGAGAGCTTCAGACCCAAGAGTGAGAGTAAACATCTGTAGGCTCTGCCTCTGCAGCCCTGATACTGGCCTTTTGCATCAGGCAGGCAGGATAGAATTTCATAAACATTGTTATATAATGTCAAAGCCTTATGCAAACTGAATTGCCTTTTCTGTACACACAAAGATGCCTGTGTTTTGTCTGCATTTTCTAGTTTTGAAATAAATAAATAAATAATAATATTGTGATTTACAACTTCTGTTCTGATCACTGACTTTGTGAGCTCAGTGGGAGTAGTTGATTTACTAGACCGTAGGTTGCCAGTTTATCTTTCTGTTTGGGGTACTAATCATGTCACAGCATTTATAAATAGTCATAATGCTTTTTCCAATAAATCACTATTTTGGGTATCCTGGTGTGGCTCTGCATTATCTGACTGTGAGAGACAGGAGCTGATGAAATAATCTCCTTCATTTGTTCCAGCCATTGAGAGGCTTTGAGCGATGTATTTGTGTTAATGTAGAAACAATGGGCTTGCTTACCTGAGGAAGATTATGTGTTCCTGTGGCTGGGGTTCACAGGCAGTGAACACATTAATGTTCAGGCAAATACTGGTGACTGATTTTCAACATGATCTATGATCCAGAAATGTTTGACATGTTGTCCCATTGAGGTCCATCTAGCTTGGTGCCCTGTCCCTGTGATGGACAGTAGTGGACACCTGAGACAAGATTACAGGAACAGTGCAGCTGTGGGCTCAGACCTCCTTTAAATATTTCCCTATCTCTAATATGATGTGACCCAGGGATTTTTGTTATTGTGCTTGGTGGACCCAGGTAAATTTTATCTCATGCATTTGTCAGGTTGCTTTCTAGAAATAATGTAGTTACTATCCGTGGCATCCTTTTGCCCTTGGTTGTGGAAAGGTAGAAACACTCTTTGTCAGAGTGTTTCCAGCAGGCTGTCTCTTTGCTCCTTAGGCAGCTTTTGATATGCCTCTGTCACTGCTAGTGAACGTTTGTTTGGACAGCCAGAGTTGCTGTTGACATTGGAGGATTTCCAGCCACCTCTTTGTGCTGGGGCCAGAAGTCAGAGGTGCGTTCTGGATTTTGACCCAAGGCCTGCATGGCCACAGACACTGTTACGTGCAGTTGACTCCTGAACTGATGTTAAAACAAAAAACATTTTCTCCATCCCCTGCAGTATCTCTGAGTGCAGCAGATTACCTAGAGACTTCCTTGCTTCTCTTCTGCACCTGTGCAATGTCCTTTTCTGTCTCCAGTGAATGTTGAAATTGAGAGATTTTGGTGCTTTTCAGTCGTTCCACAGGGCACCATGACATTTCCTGTTGTGTGTTGGTTTAAGAAGATAGTGCCAGGGAAACTGAAAGGTGGATGTTTCTCCGTGCTGAGGCCCCTCAGCGCTGCCAGAGGTCGCCTTGCTGGGTTGTTGGGATGTGGTGGGTGTGTGCATCACACCCTGCATTGCTGCCCGTGGTCCCTTTCCCATCGCCTGACTTGTCAGGGCAGTGGAGCAGCTCCACACGTGCCTGTGCTGCCTGCTGGGCTGGACGGGCTCAGCAGGGCAGTGCCTTCGGGAATTATCTCTGCCTCCCAGAGACAGGAGTGCCCTTGCTGCTTATTAGCCGCTGGGCAGGTCCCTCTCAGTGCTATGCAAAGCAGTGGTGTGACGGCGATAGGACTGGCCACAGGAACGGCTGCATTTAAACACAGCCAAATTTAAAAGCATAATTTTGATGGGAATTATACACATGCCCTGTAGATTTATCTGTGCTGGATATACAACCTTCCTAAGCTACTCCACTTGTTATTAAGGAATTTTCCTGCTGGTATTAACTGTGGCAAACCCTATATATTTATATACATGTGTATATGGTATAAATGTAGTATATGTAGTGTGTATGTAGACCAGTTACTTTGATCTGTTGTTTGGCTTCTGTAGTCACTGAATAACTCACTAGAGCGAATGCAGCCACAGGGTGAACATTTGCAGACTGAAGTTTTAAGACTGCTAGAATGAGACCTTTGTTAGCTTCAGAAAGGAATACTTTACTTTGTAGACACATGCCTTAGTATATCTAACACTGCATTAAGAGGATGACAGCCTTTATAAAAGAGCTAATTGGTTAAGTTGTCCATATACATCTTGCCAGGCTTATAATACTCCAGTCACTTTGAGGGTGTGGGTGATCTATGGTGAGTAAGGAAGTAACATCATTATTTCCCCATTTTCATCAATCCCCGTGGCAAAGAGTGTGTGAGCAGCTTTTGTGCTTATGGTCACAAATTTTCAGTTTTGCAATGCTACCCCAAGGCGATGGGTCAGAGGAGGGAGATTGTGGCTCCTAGCTCACATTGTCCCTCCCTATTTAATTACAATAATACTTCTTTTAGAATAGCACTCTGAGCAGCAGCTCTCTTTCTTCTGTGACAGCATTTCAGCCACACTGAGCTAAAAAAGAAATGCATCTCTTTTAACAGGACCATAAGTAGCTTTGGATGTATAACGCCTCTATAAAACTGCTTGGCAACATGATTTATTAGAGCAGGATCAGTGGTAAAAGTGACTTCTCTGACAGTAATGGATGAAACACTTCCAGCATAGCTACTCTGTCTCTGCTTGGTGCCTATGCCAACAGCAGGCTGGTTTTGTCAGCTCATTCATAATCTCTGCTTTGCTCTCAGCAGAATCCGTTGCACAAGACAACGGTTCAGCCGTGGCAGATGCTTTTTTCCTAGTCCTCTGTGGGAACTGCTGCAGAAGATGGGTCAGTGCAAATGCTGCTTGATTCCTGAGACTCTGTCTGCTTAATTCTACATCCAGACCCTATACCTAGGTGGGAGTTGGGTGCATGCCACTCCCATACCCCTCACTGCTGCCCACCCCCATCAAGAGAAATTTGAGTGACTGGGGTGAAAGGAGCTGTGCTGTTCTTAGACTGAGTGTGAAGTCTGACTGATCGGCAGCCCAAGGAAGTCTCAGATGTATCTTCTGTGCACTCCCTGTGAGAAGACAGAATTGAGCAGCCTGAATCTAAGGTGAAGATTTTTAAAAGTACCAGTGGAAGTGAAAGATCCCAGAAACCACATCCTGCAATACACCATGTGCTGCAGCAGCAGCCTGATCTGCATTGTGACTTGAATGACCTTGGGTGTGCAATGTGTCCCTGGCAGTGTGACCTGACTCTGGGGCTCCTTCGGCTGGGGCAGCAGAGCCCAGCCTGTGCCACGTGGGCAGCTGCACCACCCACCCTGCCCGAGCCTGACTTGGAAGCTGGGTGGGTTCTAAGAGACCCACCTGTGTTTGGGATGTGTCTTCTTCAGCTCATGAAGGCAGAGAAGGATTGCCATGGCAACTATTCTTGAGTATTTTTCCAGTGTTTTTCAATCTTATTCATTTTTTCTTATATCCCTAGTGTTTAATTTAAGGCCTTTCCTAATTGGAGTCCAAAAAACCAATTGAAGTGAATTCTCTGATTAGACAAAAAGTTCAGACACCTTCCCACACAACTTGTGAAGTACAAGATCAACAGAATTTAATGTTGCTGTGACTAAGAGGAGATCTGAAATTTGAAATGCATTGTACCCAGACAAATGAAAAAAAAATGAAGCCTTTTACTTAAAGCAAAACATTGAAATAAAAGATAGAGTACAGCATGACAATTTTGGGCACTCCCTTGCTGGTAGATCTTTCTAGGCTGTTTAAACACTGATTATAGACTTTCTCAATCTTCTTTATGACTCAGCTTTGTGAAGGAACATCTTTCAGAATCAACATGTGCTGGCTCATTGAAGTATCTTTCGTGAACTGTAGTATTATTTACTCTGGGTACTTTGAGGGGAATGGTTACTGCAGTGGTGTTTCTTTGGGGTAATTACCATGCCTCTCATTTTCCAGCACCTTGCTTCCACTTTGTGTATGTTTTGGCTGGGATAGAGTTAATTTCTTCATAGTAGCTGGTGTGGGGCTGTGCTTTGGATTAGTGCTGAAGACAGTGTTGATAATACAGGATAGTTTTGCTGTTGCTGAGCAGTGCTTACACAGGGCCAAGACCTCTTCTGCTTCTTGTTGCAAGTAGGCCAGGGGTGCACAAGAAGCTGGCAGGGGAGAGAGCTGGGGCAGTTAAGCCCAGCTGATATTTCATTCCATACGGGGCCACACAGCATGTAAAGTGGGGGGAAGAAGGGGGGCGATGTTCAGAGTGGTGTCATTTTCCTTGCCGAGGAGCTGTTCCATGTGATGGGGCCCTGATGTCCTGGTGTCCTGAAACTCCTACCTGCCTATGGCAAGTGGTGAACTCATTCCTTGGTTTGCTTTATTTGCATACGAGGCTTTTGCTTTACCTGTTAAACTGTCTCTATCTCAACCCACGAGTTTTCTCACTTCTATTCTTCTGCTTCTGCTGCCCATGGCACCCGGGTGGGCGAACCAGCGAGCAGCTGTGTGATGCTTCGCTGCTGGCTGGGTTAAACCGTGACCCACCTGCACACCATACCTGTGCGTGGCAAACCCAGGCTGGAGGGGAAGAAGAAATCCTGTGGAGGTGTAGGAAGGAGAAGGCTGATGCCATGGCTGTGCTGTGTCTGAGGAGGGCAGGGTGAGGGTGGGTTGGTTGAAGGCAGTGTCTGTGCTGCCCCGTGCCTCCCTCCCTTTGCCTTGCTGGATGCTGGGTGGGGGACTGACAAACCCCTTTCAACAGGGCTTGTGCTGTGGTGGCTCAGCACAATTAATCACAGAAGAGGAACCAGAGATTCCTCCCAGCTTCTCCAGCCCTGCCTTGAGACAGACTATGTCTCCTCCCTACAGCAGGGTCCAGGGAACAAAGATCTCCCTGGAAATTCACTGCCTGACTCTTGTCCTGCTGTGTTGCCATCTGCTTTGCACAAGACTCGGGAATACGCCTTTGTGGAAAGCACTGCTCTTCCTCTGAGGACATCTTTGGCTTCCCTGGAGGGGCGAAACCCTGAGGCACGAAGTGCAGCTGAGACTGATCTGAGCACTCCTCCCTGTCCCAAGGCAGGGAGGGAAACAGAAATGACAATTTTATGAGATACTGCATCTTGAGAATCTGGTCTAAAACACCCTCCAGTTGGAAACCTGCCCAGCTGATTTCAAAATTATGAAAGCAGTCCTGCAGGTTTTGATCCAAATGGGTTAACAGGGCCTGGAGCAAGCAGAGGTGGGAAAAATGGGTGCAGTTTCAAGCACGAAGGGTGCCCAGGTGTGGTTTTGTTCCTCCCAGGTGTATTTGTTGATCTGCCCGTGTGCTGACCCCTGTGTAGCTTCATGCCACACCTCTCCCATCTCACTGGGCATGGCAGTGGCACTGCTCACACGTGGGGCAGGCAGTGCCCTTTCCCCACTTTGCCTCTCAGGTGCAGGCGTGGCTTGTATCAGCTTCTGAATGGCTGCACAGGACATCTCTCTGAATCCAGGAATGAAGGCCAGACCTTGAGCCAAGGGAGTTATTTGGCTGGAGACTGCTCTCCACAGAGCTGGTTTGTTAACAGGCAACAGGAGTTCATCTATTTTTCATCATGATGATGCTATTTCTGAATAAGAGAGAAAAATGCAGGCTTATTTCTGAAGCATATGATTTAGGTTTTGGCCTTTAAAGATTTGTTTATTTTGAATGGAAGCCCAGAATGCACATAATGTAGCAAAAAACTGCAGATACAGACAGGGATTTTTGTTTCACCTTTCAAGTTACTCCCACTCCTGATGCTAGGCCAGTAGCATTTGAAAAGGCTTTGGATGTTTTTCCTTTCCCTGCAAAGAAACAAATGAAAATAACGATCCTGAAGCAATACTGAAGGCACCTGCTTCCAGATTACTCTGCTGAAAGCAGCAAGGTACGACCAGGCACCCCAGAGAAATGAAGAAAATATCTTGGGAGCTGCACCCTGACAGAGTTTCCCTGTGACTGCAGTTCCTGCTCCAGGGACATGTAGCAAGGGGATGAATACGAGCTCCCCAGACAGTCCTGATGGGAAGGTAAGCACAATTGTTTTCTGAAATGTTTGATCCCATAATCCACAAATCCATTTTTCATAAATAGCCTTTCAAATTGTTGTGGCAAACTCTTCTGGACTGATTCCAGCTCCTGAATGATGAGAGGCTAAAAATGGTGTCTATTCCCATGGCTATAGACAGAGAGATGCTACTCAGCAACAAATGCACCACCAAGTGCCTTAAAAATAGCCCCTGTGGAATTATTCAGTGTTTGGGACTTGTCATTTCATATGGGTAAAAATGGATTCATTTTGGCACAAAATATGCATAATATGTATCCACAGCTTTATAAATAGCATTTATAAAATTATGTGTATAATTTTATATTAAATTGATGCTGAGCGAAGAGACAAAACAATCAACAGGAACTTAACACGAGTTTTATTCTTAGACCTTTTTCTTAGAAATGCAGGTGTCAAAAGAGACCTTCCTCCCTTCACCTCTCTTTCCTTTCTTTATTTAAGACAGCTTTAGGGAAAAAACTTGAAATTGCTGCCATTATGGCAAACGTGATAGCTATAAGCCAAAGAAGCCTAGCCCAAAGTTGTCAACCCACACAAATTAATTCCATGTCTTTAGCAATTCTGGTTTTCAAAATGTAGGCCTTTATATCTCTTGGAGTTCCAGGTTTTGCAAGTGGAGTCACAAATATGGTGGAAATTCAGCTGGTGAGAGGGTGCTGTGAGAAGTAACTGGGACAACAGCTGGAACATAACTTGAATTGACTCTTAGAGGAGCATTTGGGGACCATGCTCTTTGTCTTCCTCTCTTGTTACTCTGCTTCCTTTCATCTCACTTGCCCTTGCAGTGGTACTGGTGGGTGGGGAGGATAAGGTCTCATTGCAGGCATCTTTCCTTATCCACTTATGGGCTCTGCTGAAAGGGGGCAGGTACAAATAAGAAGGCTTTGCTGCTGCCCTGCTCCAGGCTTTCCTGTAGAGCCTGGCTGAGGCTGAATGTCCTTCTTGCCTCTAAAGGTGCTCAGTAACAATCTGCAGCAGCCTAAGCCCTAGGAAAGGGTGAAAGGTAGGGCAGGTAAACCAATATCCTGGGAAAACATTTTGCAAAATTGGAGCAATAATGCAGCAGAACAAAATATGAGGCCTTATAGGCATGGACAACAATTTTGTCAGTGAACAGAAGTGGTTTTGTTCACTCACACTTGCACTCCTGTACTCAGGTGCAGTGGATGCCAAGTGTGGTTCACTCTGGGTCACATTGCCACAGGCACCACTGATAGTCCTGATTGGGTGGGGACCACCAGAGCGGGGAACCATGGCCTGCCAGGGAGTGCAGGATGGAGAGCTGGACCTGTGAGCAGGAGGATGTCACCCCATACAGCATCGTGCCTCGGAGCTGTGTTTGGGAAGCCTCAGGATATAACGTAGGAGCAGACTTGGTTGTCCTGTCCTGATCGGGGGATGAGATAGATTAAAAATGGGATTTGGCAACTGAGAGAAGAGAATAAAACAGACTTCCCAGAACAGAGCAATGGCACAAGACAGCAACTTCACCTGAAAGAGATCCTTCAAATTGTAATGCTTTTCCTTAGAAATCGGCATTTAAAAAACCTTCTAAATGAAGTGCATAATTTTTTATTTGAAAAAACTCTTAGAATAGTACACTTCCAATAAAGGGGTAATTTTTTGTATGATTTCACAAAAGTCAGTAATATTTTCTGCTTAAAATTACATCCCTTTTACCATTTTACTGAAATTATTAAATGGTTTCTAGGGCAACTTACAAATAGCATTAGGGTTCACTTTTCTGTTTCTTGAGGGGTCATGGAGGTCTTCATCAGAGAAATCAAGGGATAGAGAAAAATGTCAGAACTGTGCTTTGATGTTTTCCCACCTCTTGCTGAAGCAAAAAAAAATTGCCTGTTAATGTGATAAAAAGGAGTGAGGCTAGCTGGAGATTTGTGCCCTCCTGGAGACATAGTGTGTCAGCTCTCCTCCAAGTTCTCTCATGCTATTTCCATGGCAACTCCATATAATGATAACTCCCACAGATTTTCTCCTTTTATCTGCTATTTTGGTCCCAGATAGTGATGGAGTTGAGGCATACATTTCTTTCACACCGTTTGATGCCCATCGACAACCAAAGTAAATAATGTCCTCATTCTTCAGGTCTTTAAGAAAACACAGTTAGTTCACAGCCCTTTCAGGAATTCACCTGCAGAGCTGGACGGAGCCGAGACACGAAAAGCAGTGCTACAGATGCTCAGAGGAAGCTGCAAAGGATGAATGCTCAGTGTCAGCACAATGTGACAGGATTACATTCCACTCCTGCTTTTCTCCTCCCCTTGGCCAGGGTAACAGATGGACACTGAGGAGGAGGCCATGGTGTAATGGGGGGATGGATGGTTTGGGTGCAGGGAGCTGCATCTCAGCTGTTCTGCCCAGGGAGACAGGAGGTCATTCTGCCTGACTGGGAGATGCTCCCTTTCCCCCTGATGTCTGCTTATGATTGCAAATCTGGTCCAGCTCATGAGACAAGGATCAGGAGTTTCAGCCAGGCATAGTGCAGCCAGAAAAGCCCTTGACCATGTGCCACTAACCCATGACTTCCTCCCTCTTATGAAATCTCTGCAGCAAGATGCTGCTGGTTTTACACAGCAGAAGTGGCAGGCATGCAGCTTGTTTTGGGAAACTGCACTTGCTTCATCTAGCTGGTAGGGCAGGGCAGGCCAAATGTCAGTGCTGGAGTGGAATGTCCACAGAGATCCTAGGGTCCAGCTGCCAGCGTGGGCTGACCTGAGCTTCTGGTTTGCAATTGAGTGCCAGGGACAACAGGACAGTTTGAATGTGAAGACCTATACCAAACATCCCCTTACTTTGTGCCCTGAGAGCATCCAGCTATTTTGACCCTTGTCATTTCTTCCTGCAGAGGCTTCCATTTAAGCAGATGAGCAATGCTAGGTGAAAGGACAGCCTCCTCCAGGAAGGGCTCCTAAACCTTATACTTGATAGTAGTGTCCCTTCTGAGTAAGGCTGCTGCTCAGAAGAGCTGTCCTACCTGTTTAGTCCCCTCTGTCCTGTAAACCAGATGTTGGTGGGAGGTTTTTGCATTGCAGGGAGGGGAAGGACGGCACAGTATCATAGGGTCATGTAGCTTGGAAAAGAGCTCTGAGATCATCAAGTCCAACCTTCGATTGAATGCCACCATACCCACTAAGCCATATCATTAAATTCCATCTCTACTTGGTTTTTGAACACCTCCAGGCATGGTGACTCCACCAGTTCCTGTAGTTTGAGTCCTTGCCTGGAAGCAGCCCAGGTGTGACCCTCTTTTCTGAATGACACAGAGCAGTTCACCTGGGCGTGTGGGTGAGCAATCACCTAGGCATGGTGAAAATTTGACCTTCACCTTCTGCCCCGAGTGTAGGAAGTATCATTTCCCCATCCTGATGGAAGGATAAACATGTGGATGTAGAAGACCTTCTGAAAGACTCTTAGCAACTGAAAAGACATATCGAAAACAAGACAGCAGAATTTCTGAATAGCAGATCTAAGGTCACCAATGCAAATTGGTGACTAGTGCCTTGTCCACGTGTATTGTGATGATCCCATCTAATACAAACAATTGTGGTCATCCCATCAAATACAAACAATTTTCCATTCCCCAGAGTAGGACTGGGGTGGAGACAGTGGGGTTAAACACAGTAACAAATCTCTGTTAAGAGGGAGACCACAAAGACATGTTTTTAAAATCCTTATATTTCCAAGTTCATGGAGTTTTTTTTATTTCTTAGGATTGTGCCAAGACACATATAGCTATAAAAATGATTCCTTAGGTACTTAGACCTGTAGATGTCTCTAAGGTGAGAACTAAAGTCAAATAAACTTTTGCCATTGATTGTACCTGTAAGAATTTAACTTTTTTCCCCCCAATGTTCTCACTTCAAATGTACCATCATGCTTCTATTAATTTCAGTGTGTGCACTGTATGCACAGCTGGAGGCAGAGCATGCCCCAAAAGCTGATGACACTTCAAGAGTGCACTGTGAAAGAGAAATCAGGCGAGACACTAGCAAGGGTTTAATCTCTGGGATCCTGTAGAGGAGCATGCAGCTTCTTTCAGCATTTCCTCATTCATTCCATAAAGTTGATTCCAATTTAGAAAATACTGCCAGACAATAAAGACAAACGATATTCAAAAAAAGGCGAAGCTCCTAAAGAAACTTGCAGAGAGAGGACTTTCCCCTCCTCCCACCCCACTTGTCTGAGGATTTGGTAGCCAGAACCAGGGCTACCTCAGTAAATCTGGCTTTAGAACTGCTGCTGTCGGATGAAAAATGTGATCACCACCAAGAAACGAGCTACTGATCTGGTGTGAACTCACCCGAAGGCTTTGAACAGGTTGAAAACTGTCGGTGGTGTCTGTCCGTGCGCTCTGGCAGGCTCGGCGGGAGCGGAGCCGCGTGCCCGCTCTGGATGCAGATCCCGCAGTGCCCCCGCCCGGCTGCTGCGCATCCCACGGCACAGACGGCTCCTCAGTGCGCCTCCTCACACCGCACAGGTTTTTGAACTCAGAGAGTTCACTAAAGCTCAGCGGGCAGTAGTAGGGCCGATGTCCTCCTGGGACAGGAGCAGGGTAGCATCGAGGGGGACAGTGGCACGGCAATGCTGCAAAAACTGAGCAGACAGCTCTCGGATCATTTGAAGCAGTGCTACGACTGTCCCACAGGTCTTCCATCAGCCTCTGCCCTGAAGAATTGTGCATGCCTTGGCTCAGCACACACGTCCTTGCATCAGTGAATCCCTCTGCTTGTGAGCTGACTTCTGCTTAAGAACTGGGCATTTAATCTTGGCCCTGTCGATGTCTCATCTCACACAGATCGTTTGCTGATTTTGACCCAAAAGTCTGGATGTAACAAAGCAGAACCACAACACAGTCTTTGTACATAGTACTGATGGTGGTGATGAGAGAGGAAGAGAAAGGACAAAGACCTGATTCTTCTTTGTGTAATAGATTTGTCCACGTTTTTGCCAGATACCACAGGCTTTGACACTGGGGGTCTCCTGGCTTTCTGACTGGCATAGTCCCACCTAGGCAAGCCCAGAAGCTGGTGGCCTCCATCTGGGAGGCTGCACAGAATGGGGAGCAGAGCTGGTGATGCCTACTCTGCCTGGACAGTCAGTCTGACGGAAGCATGCCCACGTGCTGCCCACCCCAGCAATTGCCCATGTCCTGCAGCCTTGTGAAGCACCAGGAATCCGCAGTGCGGGGTCTGGGTGCTGGCTGATCTTCCTTGACCACAGACACCTCACCAAAGACGGGCAGCAGCCTCTCCAAGCAGCCCATTTCCCTCCAGCAGCTGAAGTGCGGACGGTCAGGAAGGGGCTAGTTGAAATCAAACTAAACTGTGCCTAAAATAAAATGAGTTCAGAGACAAGCTCTTTGTGCTGCTGTATAAAACAAGCAGAACATCGCAGTGGACAAGCTTCCTTTTTTTAGCTGGAAAGTTATAGTTGCTTGTGGTTTTGTTGTTGTTTGTTGTTGTTTTGGTTTGGTTTGGTTTGGTTTCTTTCCTTTTTTTTTTTTTTTTTTTTTTTTTTTTTTTTTTTTTTGGTTTTTTGGGTTTTTTTTAATTGGAACATGCTGGGTCAAAGAAATCATTTAATGGTGGCAAAAATGGCAAATTTTACAGAAGTTCAGTGTAAGGCCATGAAATAACATTATTGTTGTGGTTATTATTATTATTATTATTAACAATAAATAAAAATAAAAATAATGATAATGATGATGATAATGATGATAATAATAATAATAATAATAATGTTGTTATTGGTAGTTTTAACACCACAGCTGGGCTGAGCCGCGGGTTTCCCTGCGCGGGCCGGGTTTGGCGGGAGCCGGGCGCGTTTCCCGGCTCGGCTCCAGCCGCTCCCTGCGCGGCCGCTCCGCGGGCCAAGGGCGCCGCCCGGCGGCCGCTGGCGGGATGCCAGGAGGAGCCGCCCGCGGGCTTCCAGTCCCGCCGCCGGCTCCTCTCCCCGCACCGACCCTGCCGGCGTTGCCTCCGCCTCCTTTGAGGAAGCAGAACCCTAAACACAGCCTCCTCCCTGTTTTCGAGGGGGCTGCTTTCAATCCTGCAGGAGTTAGCGCGGTGGGACGAGGCCCACTGCTCTGGGGGGCACCGCGGGTACCAGGCGGGTGCTGGAATCGCTGTCGGAGCCGGCTGCCTCGTTCATTTCGCCCTTGGCACCAGTCTCAGGTGGCTGCGGTAGGGGATGAGGACGGGACAAACAGCCAGTGAGAGAGGGAGGTTGAGCACTGCTAAAACAGAGCGCCTGCAGGAGCAGCCTGCTTTTTGGATTATAGGGGCGCCCTGGGATGATCAAGTGACACTGAGCAGCCCCTCGGTGCCTAACCTCCGAGATTCAAGTGTGCTCGTTCGGTCTGGCAAAACCAGAAAAGAGATTATTTGCAGGAAAACATCGTTTCTTACAGCACTGAGCAAGGAGCAGTACCGGAGGATATTGAGGTCCTTTTCTGTCCGTGACTGGAGATCTCATCAAAAATTATCAGCAATTCTCTATACTCAAGCATATGATCCTCACTACAGACTGTTCTGAGAGAGAAACAGCAGACAGTGACATATGCTGGAGACACAGCATTCTATTTCAGATCTTGACTAATTAGTTAGAGAGCAAGTTGCCCATTTTGTAAGCCACAGCCTTTGCTTTCTCCTCAAATGCACCTGTTACCAGTTTGATGGGAGAAACTGCTCAGCCAGGCAGAGCCCTGGCTGTCTCTGGAGATAGATGCAAATAAAATCAGCCTGGTCAGACAGGAGGGCAGCTCCTGCTCCATGCCTGGCACTTCAGAATGTCTTGTAGAAAATGGCACTCACATCTAGAAGAGTGCTTCACTCGTCACCATAGCAAAAGCAAAGCAAACACCAGTTTCCCTAGAAACTGCCTGTGGCAGCACATGTTGACTTTAAGGGAGGGAAGGAATCCAAAATAGGAAAGTACTGGGTGAGTGTGCTGCAGGTAGGGAGAGGGGACAAGACATGTCGCAGGCCCAAAGGAACCAAGGTGGCTGGAGTGGGGCAGGGACCCCGGCAGAGTCTCGTGTCCATCCATTGTCCCTCCCTGCTCAGTGCAGTGTCAGAGGCTGCCTTGGGGCAGAGGCAGCGGAGCCCCCGGGGCCGGGCACCCCAGAGTGCACAGCTCCACTGAGTGCTGCTCACCCAGCGCAGCCTGGCTGCAGTGACACTCCCTGCTGGCACTCAGGGGCTGGGCTTGCTGCCACTGAGGCACACCTCCTCCACTTTGCACTCAGGGCCCCAGAAAGCAGGCAAATCTGAGCAGGGGCTCTGGGGTTCTCTTCTCCAGGACTTCCTCCTAGGAGAGGCAGCTGCAGGCCTCAGCTCAGTGGCCTTAGGTGCTATTTCTGGCTCCTGTCAAAAACCACCTGCCTTACAGAGGGAAGGACTGTTCAGTCCCTTCTATTTATAACCACACAAGCTCCTCCAGGGCAAAGGGAGTAACTGGTGCTGGGGAAAATGAGTCTGAAGAAGGCATTGTCCAGCAATGCACGCTTATGGCAATGTACACCAACCACATACCAGCCTGTCTGAGTAAGGGTGGAGTCAGCAAGGTGAGGGAATTGGTTATTTGCTGTTATTTAGTGCTCAGGAGGCTCTTCTGGAGTACTGTGTCCAATTTGGGTCTCTCACTGCTACAGAGCTTGATCAAGGGGAACAAGTCTGCCAGGGGAGCTGTTGAGACTGTTGGGAGCTGCTTGGACCATGTCACCACGGGGAAAGACTGAGGGACCTGCTTTGTCATCAGAGGAAAGGCTAAGGGGGATCCAGGTCCTCTTGTCTATTAACTACATGGGTGCTACGGAGAAGATGGGATCAGACTTCTCTCATATGTGCACGGTGAAAGGTCAAAGGATGACAGAGAAGTTGCAAGAAGAGAAATTCTGATTAGACACAGGTTTAAAAATGTCCAAATGAGAGCAGTCAGACACCAGCATAGGGACCCCAAAAAGCTTTGTGATCTCTGCCTTTGGAGACATTCAAAGCTTACCTCAAACTGGTCCTGGAGATGAGCTTTGTTCAGGGCAGAAACTGGACTGGACCTCTCCAGAAGTCCCATCTGACCAAAACTTTGAGACTCTGTAGTGCCACTAAACCTACTAAAATGTAGGAAAGAGCTGGAAAAAGGAAGAACTCTGTGGATTCTCAGAACCACACCTCCCTGCATGTTCTGTGAGCTTACACTTTAAAGGGAGCAGAATATTCTGCTTGGGGCAGAATAGAGCAAGAGGCATCCGATGCATTACTCACACACGACTTTCACAATGGCACCTTTTCAATCTCGTGTTTGTCTTTAAGAAGCTGCAAAATTGTTCCCTCCCTGGGGAGTGTGTGTATGTGTGTGTAAGAGCAGAGTGTAAGTGGAAATGTAGGGTGGGCTGAATGCTGTCGCTTGCTCCCGAGTGTTGTTGCCCTCTAGGTGTTGCTCACAGGCTGTAGTGCAGCTGCCAGGGATGGCTGGAGGAGACTGCTCCCAGCTCTTCACTTTGCCTCTGGCAGGGACAGGAAAATGGGAGACATTTCTCCTCTTCAGCTGCCTCTGGTTCTGGTCCAGTGTGATGAGGACACTGAAACCTACACTGTAAGGTTTTTATGGGGGAAGGTGACTCCTGTAACTGGGCAGTGGACACACCACGTGTACTGTCAGCCCTGAGTCACCTTTGGCAAAGGAGCAACATGCACACTTGGACCAAAAGTTGTCACAAGTTGTGGTCCTGTGATTCTGTTCCTTGGGGAGCAGATCTGATTAAAGTGATCACCTGGCCCTGTGAGCCTGGAGAAAATGGCCCCAGCTGAGGAAGAGGGACTCATGACCCCTGTGCCACAGCAATCACTGCAGGACTTGTAGGAAGAGGGTGAATCCCTCTCAAAGAAAAATCTTGTTTAGGGAGGGTGGCACTGGCACCAGCTGCCAGAAGGGACAGGGAGCACTTGGGATGTGATCCCAGCAAGGTTCCTCCCCATTCCAAATTGTGTTACCACTGGCATGGGTCTGTGCTCCAAGGGTTTATTGCACCCTCCATGTTCACTGCTGGCCAGGCACGTGGAGCCCTACAGCCCTGGCAAGGCCATGGGATGGTGACCCTGAAGGTCCTGGGGCTGAACAGTGTTTTCGTTCTTCTTTGCTCTTTTCCCATGACACCCCTGACCTGAAGTTCAGCAGTTTATCCTGCCTCCTGATAATCCTGGCTGCTTTCATAATCCAGCTCTGTGCCAACCCTTCTCTGGTGTGTACATTTCTGGCTCTCTGGTCTCCTTGAACAGGGAGAGGAGGGACCAGAAACCAGAGGGCCCTGAAGGCAGAGCACCTGCAACTACCACCACCAAGGGAGACAGGGTAGGGATGAGCCTGACTGGGCTTACAGGCCTCCCAGTGAACAGATTTTCAGAAGAAACAGCACAAGGATCCTGCCTCTCCGACTCACTTGTTCCTTTTGGGTCCAGTCTGTCTGGCCCAACCAGTTTAGGATTCCCCTGGGATGTGTGTTTGTGACTAAGTGGCAAGCTGGTTTGGTTTAAGCTCAATTATAAGGACAGGGGAAACTGCTGCTTTTCCAAAAGTCTCTCCCGAGGTGTGAGAAACCTGCAGTGCAGCAGCACCCCTTACCCAGCAGTGCAAAGTTCCACAGAAACTCATGTTTATTTTGGCATTTAAATGAGCTCTCACACAAAGCTGCCTTAATATCAAACAAGTGCAAAATAACTCTGGGCAGATTAGTATTTGTGTCATTACAGAGGTTTAAAAAAAACTACTCTAAAAGGCACTCTTAAATCCGTGGAAGGAGATTTTCATTCTCTGCAAGCAGCATGCACAGTAACAACCAAATAATCGAGAAAATCGCCACGCCTGAATCAATGGGAGTGCATATGACGTCTCTCATCTCTCCTAGTTCTGCCACCTCTGGGCCCAAGACACATTGGGAGGTTCTTTCTGGTCTGTGGCAGTTAGTGAAGGAGTTGGTAAGTGTCTGGGATATGGAAAACACACGGTAAGGCACACTTTACTCCTGTTTCTCCTGTTAGCCTGCTCTTTGCCCACCAGACTCCACTGAAGCGGAGGAGCTGGCTCTCCTTCAACACATTTTTGAATCATCCTGGGACATACTATAGCTATCAATGACACCACATCTGCTTGAAAAGCCAATTTCTTGAAAGTTAGGTGCTGTTTCAAGCATTTCCCTCCTACCTTCAGTCTGCAAGTCAACAAGTTGCATCACAGCTTCACAAACCCTTTTCCCAGCCTGCTCTCCAATATTATATTAGCAGCCTTGAGTTTTCTCCCTCATCCTGTGTGACACCTGTGGACTGTGTAGGTGGAAGAAAGAAGAGGAGGGATGGTTAGCATAATTTCCACCTCAAATTTACTAGAAAAAGGCAAGTTATCCTGTGATACATTTCAAAATAAATCCTTAGGAGGGATCTGTCTCATGCCAAGGGATTCAGAAGCCTCAGATGTGCTTGTGCTGCCCTTCAGTGCTGGTAGGCAGAGTGGGGAAGACCCAGGCTGCCTGATTCACTGTGCCTGAGGAAGGGGTTTACTTGCCAAGCATAAGGGTATGTGGTAGCATAACACATCATGTAGAATCTCATCAGAGAGTATTCTCTAAAAAGGGAAATTATAGCCTCATACTAGCAGAAGGTTTACAAATTGTTATCTCCATTGATATGATTTTGCTTTGATATTGTTTCTACTTTCAAATAAAAATATTACATGTATTCAGAACATCAGAAAGACATCTTTTTACAAACTGAATTTCATACCTACAAGCTCCTATATTTCCTATTCTTGATCATGCAAGTACCCAACAAGAGACAAGTGAATAAATACAGGAGTATTGACACAGCAGATACAGACACATGCAGTGATGAAAAGTTCACATCTTTTCTCTGGCATTTGCTTGCTGTGGCTTGGATTTATATTTCCTCATTTCTTAAGCACTCCTAACATTGAATCAAAGTAGCATGGAGAAGCTACTAACCCTCCTTCTGCACCCTCAAGCAGCTGATCTTTGGTCCACAATGACAGCTTCAAAGAAGCATCTCTCTGCCATTTCTCCTTAAGTGCAACCTCCCAGAGGTGACCCACTCCAACCCACAGAGAGCTATTGCTGTCACCCCACCAGCCATTGCAGGAATCACATTCCCCAGGAAGAACACCAGTTTCTCATAGACAGGCTGTTTGGGTTTTTATTAATTAAACAGTCCATATACAAAGTACTAAATAAATACACAGCTGTGTCAGACGCCAGTGTACCACACACACCCACTGGGAGAGCTCTCTGTAGTTATGTATGAAATACCATGGAAAGCTATTTATCAAATGCAAAGCAGGTTACAGAATGATTCAACTCTGCAGACTCATTGCTCATCACTAGGGTGCAGTCCACACACCACACACACACAAACACACTTCTGCTCACTCATGCCTGGGAAGAAGGGTGTCTGCCCTCTGTAACCTGGATGCTTGGGAAATGTTTGTGTTAACGTCACAGACACACTCAGGAAGAGGCTGAGATCCAGGGTTCACAGGATTATATCCCACCAGGGCATTGCAAGGAGCCACATGGAAGAGGCTTTGTCTTTGGGGATCCACAGCCTGGCATGGCTGGGGTGGGGAGGGAGAGTTTGCAGGGGAGCAGGCACCTTGGGGAGCTCAGCTGAGGCACATGGGCAGAGCCAGAGCTGGAAAGGAAACTGTTAGAACATGAATTGGAACATGTGTCAGTGTAAATTGGTGTAGATGGTTTTATGTCTTTAAGTTTTCTTGCCCATCTCCAGCACGGCTCCTAGATGATGAGGAAGGTGCTGGAAACAAATATGAAAATGAAAAATGGAGTATTCTTTCTCTCTCTCTGCCTCTTCTTCACTGATATCTGGAGGACAGCCAGGCAGGGCTGGGAGTGGGCACAAAAGTAACAGGGGATAAATAAAGATGTCCTCAGTAGTACCTGAGATGTGGGTGGACAGGAGGAAGGAATGTGTAGGGCTGATGCTCCTGCTCCTTCCTCTTCTCCCATCAGATGAGGGGTGCAGGCACCCCCATGAGCTGATTAAAGCAGGTCCTGTCTGGGCCAAAGCCAGTCACAGACCCAGCTGATAATCTTCCTGCTTCTCTAGCATTCCTGCTGGAAATAGGCCAGAATGCTCTTCCATCACAAGAGCATGGAGACAGAGTGAGCAGGGACAGGATGGCCAGGGCTGTGTCTGAAAGCTGTGTCTGAAGAATAACAGGAAGCTACAAAGGTGCCTGTGTGAGGGAAAGAGGATCCCTCTCCTTTTTTGCTGGTGTGGGTTGGTTCTTCTGCAGGATCACCTGCCTTGTCACCATGTGGCCCATTCCCTGGGCCTCTGCTGAGGAGCACTTAGTCTCTGCTCACTGGGGAGCTGCTACTGGGGGCTTTTCCCACCAGTGTAGTCATGGTATGGGCTTGTCCGGGCCTTGGGGCGAGGGATGGAGAAATCATTCTGGGTTTCAATGGCCTGAAAAGGAAGCACAGAACCCTTTACCTTTGAAAACTGGACAGAAGTAATAAAACAAGGCTTATAAAGAAAACAAAGGAAGGAAGGAAGGGGGAAACAGAGCCGAAGGTTTCCTGAGAATGTGACCAATAAGGCTGTGGAAGAGGATCCTGGCAGAACAAATTAGTGATGGAGACAGGTGACCAGAGGGACCATGTGGGAACATGATGTGAGATACTAGGCCTGGCTAGGCTGTGTTCTGAAGGAGGACTGGGGAATGGACTGGTGGACATGCAGACTGCCTGCTCTGGATCTGCACTGCAACTTCCAGTGTCTGCTGGTGGCAATACATTCAGAGCATGGGCTGAGGAAATAAGCACGCTCTCCTGAGGAAAGGGCACAGTCTAATGTAGGAACTGTGCTCCAAGAGAGGACTTCTTATGTAGCACCAAATCCCAAAGTACTGAAATCCATAACCTCTTTACACGGGGCCCCTCTTGCCTTCCCGTGTCCCTGGACACGTCATAGCTCTTTCTTTCCGGCCAGCCACAGGCACCTCCACAAACATGTGACAGAACCACTTGGCTCCATGCAAAGCACAGGCCTGCCTTCACAAAGCCTGCTCTAGGCCCATCTGTCTTTGCCCCTTCTCCTTCCCTTCCTTCCAGCACCTGAACAGTAGCCTGCAGCCTGCGTGTGGCGAAAGGGGTGACGGGGGAATGAACTTACCTTCATCTGAAAGTGAGAAGCATACGGGGAGTAGTTGACATTTCCTGTGTCACAAGACAAAGGCAGGGGAAAGTTAGTGCATTAGTATTACACAGTAGCTCAGAAATACCACATCAAGGGAGATTCAGAGGATCTGTGGCTACATGAGCAGCTGCTTTTAGACTGGTCTAACTATGCAGTGTGCAGGCAGGAATGGGCTAAAATCCGTAGGTGGAGGACATTAAATATTTCCTTCTGAAAGCAGGAATGAATGGTATTGCAAATAACAGGACACAGGTGGCCTTGGAGTTTAGACACCTCCTGTTGCCTCACAATTACTGTCACCACCACCAGCCAAATCCCTCCCACCTGAATGCACAAGACCCCCTTCAGGGTATTCCCTGGGAGAGCACAGCCTTTCTTGGCTATTCCCTCACAAACCTGACTCCAGGTGACCAACGTGACACCAGTAGCAAACCCACACCCAGAAGAATCACATCTCCTACCCACAGTTTTGGGAAACCTCTATTGATAGAAACATTTTGCTTTGTCCAAGTAGGCAAAAGACTCACAGATTAAAGAAAGACCTCCTTGCCTCCTTTTTGGACGATGGATTCATTCTTACATGGATATGGGAACCTGATCAGAACTGAAATAAATAACCTCCAAGGTATAACCTAGATAGGATTGAAGAGCTGATGCACCACTAAGAGACAAAAAAACCCTCCTGATTTTCAACACGGACTTCCCGGATATAGCAAGGTCATAAAGAGTTATATTTCAGCCCTGACATGCAGCAAGTCTCCTACTCAGTCACTGCTCCTACACAACTTCAGCTTTTGCATTGGTCCTCACTCATTTCCCTCATGTCTGGAGATTAATTTGCATGGACATTTCCAAACTTTCATCCGTCTGAAACTTTTTCCTAGCCTCTCATTTTGAATATCATATCATCTTCAAATCTTTTCTTGTAGCTCTCCCACCTCTTTTAGGTCATGAGTGGTGCTTGTGTGCTTAGGGCTGGGGGGGCAGTGGAGTCATTCACTTCACCATACCTTGCACAATTTCATCTTGGGTGTAGGCACGGTTGTCCACTCCAGTTGCCTGCTTTATGAACTTGGGTTGGCAGAAGTCATTTTCTGGAGGGTAGTCCTCTAGCTTCAGAGGAGCAGTGAGGAAACAAATTTCAGGGACAATATACATTATCAGGAAAATCCAGCCATTGGACACCAGAGCAATGGCCACAACAGGATCATCCCACGTTTGTTTGTCCAAAACTGTGTTGCCTTTTATGAGCATAGTGATCCACACCACCCAAATGGCAATGGAGAACAGGACAGTGACAAAGATGTGCGCCCCGTGCCTCTTCCAGCTTTTATATGGCCCACAGAATGTGAACATGGAAACCAAGAAGGTCAGAGCCATCAGGAAGAGCACGTAGATCAGAAGCATGACAAAGTCCTTGTTGGTATTCTCCCGATGCATATTCAGGAATTCTTCTCTCTGGTTTACAAACATGGTGACTAAGTACTCAATGCTGATCACAACTTGTACCAGGGCAAAGGAGACAATGAAGAGCAGCAGCACCCGCCAGGAGAAGGGCTTTCTTCCTCTCACTAGTTTGTTGAGGTTGCAGGCATGGGTGAGGAGGCACGAGAAGCAGAGAGCAAAGATGACTCCAAAGAGGAAGAAGCGAGTGGGGCGAGTCCTGTCATTGAGTTTAATGATGAAGGCAAAAGTGAGACCAAAAACGCCGAGTGTGCCTAAAAGAAAGAAAAAATAGACGGAGATCATGTGCCGCTTGCTGTTGTCTTGGACTTTGCAGATGAGGAAGAAGAGCGAGCAGATGAGGAAAATGGTGATGAGGATGCCTGCTGCAGCCAGCGACTCCAGGACAATCCCCCAGGCCTTCTCTGTGTCACAGAGCAGGTGGTAGTCAGCACCGATGTTGCCGCAGCCTGGGGGAGGTGACGTCGTCATCCTCTTGCCTTCTTGAACAACCTCTCCAAAGCTGTAGAAAAAGAGAAAGCAGAGGCTGTCAAATCAACCATCTGGGTACTGTCAGCAGTGGGGAAGGAGAGGCAGGACAGACCTCCATCCCCACCTTGCTGGGCAAGGACACCACAGTGCTAAAGACACGGGGCAATGGCAGCAGAGTCATCTCAAAGTCTGGCACTGGCTCTCCATCGAGGGCAAGCCAAGCCCCTCAGGAGGAGGCAATTCACCTTGCATGTCCTCTGCACTGTGCCTGATGTTTTAGGAGTGTGGGGAGCAGGGAGAAGGTGAGGCACTGCAGTGGGTACTTGCTTGGTGCCCTGCAGTGCAGAGACTGAGCTGCCTTGTCACTTCTGTGATACAAGAGCAGCTGTAGTCATAACACAGTTTACACTCTTCTGACAAGTTCAAACAACACCAGTACCTTGTACCAGGGAGATTCAGACAGGAACAACGCAGAACAGGAAACTCATTGTTCTCTTTTACATTCATTTTCCCCCTTTTACATTCTCTGAGGCACTTTTGGCTTTGGTTTACCCTTATGAATGAAGGGAGAACTTTAACACCTTTTACCTTGCAGATAACTAACCCGGATGCCTCCAGCACAGCCCTTCTCACTCCAAATTCAACAGCAAATACAGGCCACCAACCACTAGCCCTGAACTAATATTTCTCCTTCTTCACGGCAGGGTAGCAATAAGGAGTGTCTCAAAGACCTCACTCTCCTCCCCAAGACACTGCCTCACACTGACTAGAGGCCTGACTTGTCAGAGCCAACACTATTCATTGTGTGAGAAGTTACCAAACTACTGCATGAGGAGTCCACATGTCAAGGTCTCTAACACATTCCTGCTGCCTCCCAGGGGATAGGAGAGCTTAAGTGGGCTGTTTGGGGGAATTAAGTTCCCTGCTTTCTTGGGAGCTTGAAGCATATGCAGAAACCACAGCACAGGGGCCTCTGGCACATCATGGCCCATTATCCACGCACAGAGGGAGTTTAGACCCTAGGGGACAGGTACTGATTTCTAAATACTAAACTTCTCAGTTAGGCTTGAGTCTCTAAAATCTATCAAAAGAGGAATTTAGATACAATATCACAATGAAACAGGAGCAAACCTGTCCTTAATGGTGACCCACAGTGGAAAAACAGGGGCTTTCTAATAGATGGAAAAACAAAACCAACCTTTCAAAATTTAGACTTTAGTGCTCACTGTGCCATTTGCCTTAATTTTCCTGCTCCAGAACAACATACTGCACTCATGAAGTTGGTTCTCAAACCCTTCCAGCAGGTTTTAGTGAGTGCAGATTGTGTTTTTAATAAATGCAGTTGATCTAACCAAGGAATGAACAAAGGGTGAAAATACCACTGACTCATTCCCAGCCTCACATATGCTTCAATGGACCTGCTAATAACTGAATTGGGAAAATATTTTTTCAGCTTCTAACCTCACTGTATAAAAGATGTGCAGCTCTTCAAAAGGCTGGCTACAATAAAATGCAAATTATTCAAGTATGCAGGAACTTTGGACTCCCATGAAGAGCATGGAATAAGTGGATAACACACGAAGGAGTTTTCACAATCAATGTACACAAAATTTTGGAGATTTATGATCTCTTGCACAGATAGCTGGGTTATCTGGACAATTGTGAGTAATAAATTTCTGAAAATCTAGAGAGAAAATTCTAAAATTTTATCCACAGGCATTTACTGTTGATTAGATTAGCTTATCTGCTCACAGCTCTGGCAGATACAGACTGGTGCTTGCTGTCGAGGCACGTGGAGAGCCCAGAGAACCTGCGTGAGTGACCTGATGACAGCACGGAGCACACCCATAGCTTTGGGTCCTGACCAGTGCTGACAGCCAGTGGTGCTTGCCACAGCCAGCCACCACAGCCAGGGAAACAAACGGGATGGAAATAACCTTCCTGACTTGAGGAACTGGGCCACTTGCAACCATTTTTACTGCCTTCTCTTTTTTTTCCAGGGTAGATGTCCTGCAAGGCATGATGAGGCATGAAGAGCCTCTACCCTGTCTCCTGAGTAAGTGCTGCTCCCCAGAAGGTGTCTGCTCATCCAGCAACTACAGCAGCGTCCAAGAATTCCAAGGGGCTCTGCAGTCTGTGCAAAGAAGCCTGTGCTGTGGTAGCTTATACAGCACCCTCCAAATCTCAACCTCTCGCTTGAGAGAGGAGGAGTCTTCTGCCTCCAACTTGACCCTCCTTTCTCATTGATATTTATACATAAAATACACCCATTCACCCAGAAATTTCCAATGGTTTCCCGGGAGCGTGTCCCCAGCCCCAGTCAGGGCCGGGAGGCACTCTCAGGTCACTGTGGCACCCCGTGCCCGCACAGCCATGGTCCTGCAGCCATCCCAAGCCAGCTGCAGAAGGCAGGCCCAGCCTGGATCCTGTAACACCCTGCCTTGAATTACCTTTCTGGGTCCTGCCTGGAGAAGGCAGCAGGAGGTTCCGTCTAGGAGAGGCACTTTCCCAGCGCACCAGGACCCGGGCACCTCCGCTCCCGCAAGCCCGGCCGAGCAGCAGCTCCGCGCCCGCCGCTCCTGGGAGCTTTAACAGCTGGAGGGCTGAGGAGGTGGGGCTGAGCACGCCTATTCCAGTTCCACCGCCTCTCCTCTCCCACGGGACACGGCTGTGAAAATTCGGCCCCGGTGCCAGGAAATGAAGTAAGGCCTCCTGACGTCAGCGGGGCACTCACCCCGCGTCGGGGTGGGGATGGAGCGCTGGGGCCGCGCTGAGTGCTGCTCGGCCGGGCACCTGATAAGGTGCTCCCCCGTCTGGCTCCTGGCACCCGTGGGTGGGGACCGCGACTATGAATAGCTGTGCGTCCCCTCCCTGCTCCCAGCCTTTTGTGTCTTTGCCTGCTTTCTCCCAGATAAACTGCTTGGCACGGCAGGCGATGAGGAGGCTGCGGCGTGTGAGCGGGCCCGCAGTGCCCGGAGCGAGTGGCAAGCGTGGATCCGGAGATGGTTTGTGTCCTCCGGGCTCCCAACAGGCGCTGCCTCTGCGTGTGGGGACACGGCTGCTCTGCTCGTCCCTTCCACCCGTGCCGCTGAGAGCCACCGGCCTCTTTCCTGAACGGGGCAGCTTGGCTGTCCTTGTGTCTCGCTCAGACCAGCCCTGCTCTCGGAAGGCTCGGTCCTGCCTGCTCGCGAGCACTGAGTCACTTTGTCCAAATTGCTGGCCCAAACAGTTAATGAGCAAAGGCAATGACAAATTCCCCCTTGCTCTACATTTTATGCCTCTGCCTGACACACCTATCAGCACAGCCCCATCTAAATCCTCGAGTATATCCAATGTGTTTGTGACTTCATTTGTTGTTTTAAATATTACTCACTGGGAGTATTTCACTATCCTGATTAAGGAATTGACATCAGGGCCTATCCACATGAAGCACTCAGTCCCTACACACAGCCCCAAACCTAAAAATCCCCCTCACAAAGTTTGTGCTCCTTCCCAAAACCAGGGCTGGGGGTAGAGCGGCTGCATATGCCTGTGCCGAGGTCTAAGTGCCCACAGGTGTCTCATCTGCTTGTTAATTTTGTTTGTTTTAGGGCTTCTGGCTTCTTTCTGGTGCTGATCCTTTTTGAATCTCACATGTGGAGATTGCCACAAAACTCATAGGAGAGTCCTCTCTTCCACAACTCTCAGAAGTACATGAGGACTTGCAGGGATTAGTGAATTGCAGGGATCAGTGAATTGCAGGATCCAGTGAAAGGCAACACTCAGTGCAGTCACTGTAGGGTGGGCCATGCTGAGCCCCAAGACAGTTCTTCATGCCCTTCCTACTTTTATTTCAGTATAAAATCCTGAGGCTTCTTAGGAAAGGACATACCAGGTTTCTCTCCATTAAATTAATCTAAACTTTAAAGCAGGTCCTGGGCTTAGTGAGCCAGTCAGGAAGGAGGCAGTTATGAAAAATGAGAAGAGAAAATAAGTAGAGATAGAGAAGAGTTTAGCATCATCTCAGTGGGACCCAACTTGTCTTAGGAAAGCATCCCAAGACGCTTTCAAAGGTCACTGGTCACTGCCAGCCTATTTGCATCTTGTCAGAGCACATTATGGACTGCCAGCTACTTCCCTACATTTGCACAGACACAAAAGACCTCATGGAATAAACCATGTCAAATTATATCAGGGAAAGAAAAGAAGAAAAGATAAAAGTAACACAGACATTTTTCAGAATGCCTGAGAGATCCATGAGAGTCAGTCATCAAACATAACCTGTACTTTCAGAAGGCTAATGGGGCTACATTTAAAAACAATCCCAAGTGATTTAGGAGCCTGAGGGCTGCTGACTCACTGTAGTGAGACATGGTGTCCGTGGCTCTCATGCTGTGCCAAGGAGGGTGGAGAGGCACCACTGGTCTGCATGTGTGAGCACAAATGGCACAGTGATCACACCAGAAAGGTGAGATGGCTGTCACCTCGCTTTAGGGACAGGATGTAACCTGCAGATAGAGGCACCTAAATTTAGATGTCTGATGGTTGTTACCTAAATGTGAACTGAGTGTTTCAGCTCCCAAACAGCTGTAAGGTCAGGAGGACTGTCCCGGCTGACTGGATGCAGGTGCCTATTTCTGTGTACACTGAAATGCTCCCAGGTGTGGTTGCCTGGATTGCCTGGGGCCTCACTTTAGTTGCTTGCACACCAGCATAGCATCATTTGAGATGCTCCAGTGTCTCCTGCTCAACTTCCAGTGACCACTGCAGGAGCACATGAATTTCCCATACCTTCTCTGTCAGATCTGGCAGTCCTGTGCAGATGTTTTGGATACCCTTAGGCATCTCAAATCACCTTTGTCAGAGCAAATGGATTGAGTGCTCAATCTCCCTGGCTGTTTCAGAGGTGAGATGGCCAGCTGATATGTAGTACCCAGTCCAGTGCAAGGACTTAATTCTGGTACACCAGCATAGATAAATAGTTAATTGAAGGTGCTCTGTTACCTGTTACTCAGTGAACAGCATAGGGGTGGCATAGAAGATACAAGAGCTGTGGGAATCTAGTGCTCTTTCTGGAGCATTAGTTCACTCTAATGACACAGAAGATCCCAAATGACCCTAGGCAGCAGAGTATGGACAATCAAATAGACTCCTAGATGTCTACAGAGCAGACTTCTTCATTGGAGGCGGTCATGTGGATTCCCACTATAGTTGGTGGAGAGAAAGGGGCACTTCCAGGATAGTTGATCTGCTTCAAGACAAACCAAATCACACCTGAGAACTCCTCATTTCTTTCCAATAGAGATGGAGGCAAGGGAATTGTACAGATCATTACACTTGACAGCTGAATTGCATAGCAAATCTCCAAAATAATTTAAACACAATCCAGTAGCAAAATGCTGGTAATGTTGGAAGTTCCTTTAAGTGGGAAGCTGTTGGTAGCAGCTTCCTGCTTGCTTTGGCAATATTGCAGCCCTGGACAAGCAAGCTGGCTGCTGATAGTGGGAAGGATAATTGACAAGGAGAGTCAGGGACAGCAGCAGGGTCTGACCCCTTTGGGGAACAGGCACCCACAACCCCCAGTTCTCAGGCAGCAGGATGAGGGCTGTGCTCTCCCTCTGAGTCAGCTCTGCTCCCTGCACCTTCTTGCTGCTGGCATTGCTTGGCTCTGCTCCCTGCTGCGGGGTGGGAGTGCCCAGCTCTGCCCAGTGCCCTGGGCCAGCCCTTCTCCACTGGCTTCAGTGTCACAGCAAATGGCAGAATGCTGCAGCCCCTCAGCTCAGCCAGGCGTGGGGAAGGAAGCAGGGACTGAGGTGCAGGGACTGAGATAGCATCTTTTATTAAAACGAGTAATAAGGCAAGCAGATGCCTGGGGAGAGATGGTGCATGGCGCTCTGGAATGTGTCTAACTAAAAGGTTTATGTTTGATATTGGCTGCACTGTGAATAGGTTTGTGTCATTCCTTCTGCTTAGCTACCTGTGCACAACAGATAGCTTAATAACATAAGAACAGCCTTGCTCCCTGAAAAACATCCCCGTGCCAGTACTTATTACAGTCATCCTGAGCTAACATTACAGCAAGCTCCATCCATTTTCTTCATCTTTAAATCAGTTCAGGTATAACCATTATGACACTCTTGGAAAGAGCCTGTCACAGAGATGATGAGTCTTCAGCCAGCCAGCTCAGGGCATCATTGCCTTAGACAGGAGAGAAGACAAGGGAAGGGGTGTCATTTCTGGAAAGGGACATGTGGGATCTTTGCATAATACTGGACTTTCTCCTGGGTGTCCTGCCCTTGAATCCCTCCTGTTCTGGCTTTGAAAGCATGTATCCAAGGATTACCAAAAACTCTAAGACTCTAAGAATTGAATAGTTTTCCTTTGGAAATGAAGAGTATTGCACCAAAAAGTAAATATTATCTAAAATAATGGCAGAAGAAACACATTCTGTTGTCCTTCAGAGCCTTTACTTGTCTCTGCAGCTATCAGCTCTTCCAAACTGCATGCTGTGCTCCCTGCCATTCTCAGTCTCAGGAAAAATATAAACATTTCTGGTATGTAACAATGCTTTGCTTTCTGTGCTGATTGCTGCTTCCTCTCAAAGAGGTTCCCTTCTTTAAATGAGCAGGTTTTGACCAACCCCTTTCTCTTCCTGGCTCCTAAATGCCCTAATTCCTGGTACAGGACTTTCATTTACTGGGAAAGGGATAGATTTGGTCAAGGAAAGGACAAGGAGACTTGTTAAAATATTGAAATCAATGTTATTGAGTATATCCTATAAACAGAAACTTTCAAACCTGTGAATTAACTGTTACAGTATTCCTAATTGGTGAGAAGACCTTGCTTACAGAAACGGACTGCCTGGTCCTTCACTAGGAATATGATGCTCTTGCAGTGCTGCAAACAGGATCACTTCTGCACACAATGCCAGGTGTGAACAGCCTGGTACCTGGAAACCCAGGGGCTGGGAGTAGCTCCTGCTGAACCTGGGCTGAGTTCGTGCCTTGGACTTGCTCCTGCCCCATGGGGACAGCTATCACAGCCTTTCATACTCCACAAGTGTGGAAGCTGGAGCAAGAATGGGCAGAAATAAGGGGAGAACAGCTGAAACTGTGACTGTGATTGCTTTGGCCAGGAAGAGCCTTTTCATACAACAAAACTGGTGCTTTTAAAGGTCGTGAACAAGTTTAAAAAATAATTAGATTTATCACCTCCTTTAGTACTTTCACCAGTATGCTGATTGACATTTCACTCATGACAACTGAACCATTCCTCTACATGTAGTTTCCTGGTAGTTTCCTGTGCCCACCCACTTACCAGTTCAGCAAAGAATGCTCCAGCCCTCCTTTATGACATTAATCTCATCTGCTTTTATGCTGATGCATTCCCAAAGCAGCAAGTTGCCCTGGTATGTATGACTGGGTATTGTATATAGACAGACATTTTTGGAAAATAACTCTCAGTAAACAAGGGACCTGAAAACATACCCCTAGAAAGGAAGAGAACCAGGAAGATCCAGGAGGATCTGCATTTGCTTTCTCCCAGAAAAACTGACTCCAAGGCTGGGGTAATGATTTAGGAGAGAGGACATCTGGCTGCGTGTTTAACTAGTGGGACATGATAGAGAGACTGTCAGCAAAGCACTCCAGGAGGAGCCAGCCTTTGCTTTCCTTGTGTCCCAGTCCTGGTTTTGGTACCCTTGTGTGGCCACTAATGGTGTTCCTTTCGGCATTCCTTGCCCACTGTGTCTGGAGCAGTTTCCCCTTTTCCCTCCTTGTCCTCCCCACACTGTGGGATGTGGGGTTGCGAAGACTGGCTGAGATTCTTGCTTGGAGAGGATTAGGCTCCCTCTTTCATGGGTGGCTGTTGGCAATAGAGATTCTGAGATAGCCATCCTGCCCTGGAATCTGATTTCTCCAGCCAGCAGCATCTTGGGTAAGAGGTTCTGCAGGAGACTGCTTCCATGCAAGGAGTATTCCTGGGAATACAAAAACGACCCTGCTCAATGATATTGAAAATTCTTCTTTACTGCTTCTGAATCAAACACCACCACAATAGCACAAAGAAAAGCTGAGATCCAACATAAATCACTCCTCCCTTTTAGACTTCATCAGAAAAGAAAAAACAAAAACATTGATAGATTTTGGATTATTTTTTATCAACAAGCTTCTTCATGCAAGTACAGATCTGTGTCCCCACGCAGCCAGCATAAAATCTGGCATAAACTCAGTATTGTCTCTCCTGGATAAATTAGCAAAAATACAGTTGTGTTTACATGTTTAATCAGAGACATCTGGTTGGACTTGATGATCTTAAAGATTTTTCCAACCTTATTGATTCTATGAAATGGCTACAAGTGGCTACAAGTCTGCTACTGACTGCAGAACCACAGCCTGGGAAGAAGCCAGCAGTTTTGGTCAGTGTGTGTATTCTAACCTTTAATCAATGCTATGATTTTTCTTGACAGAAATTAACATCAGGGGAGAAAAATATAAGAAACAATTTTAAGATAAGGTCAAGTAATTGAATTCACAGCCTATTGATCCCAAATATTTTCTTGCAGTTTAGAGCAGGCCCCCAGGCAGGCAGTTCTTGCTCTCTGAGTGTCACAAATCCCAGTGTCACCTCCTGGAGCTGGAGAGTTGCTGAGGAGCCATGTAGAGAACCACAGTGGGAATCTCAGTCAGGCTTCAGGAAAATGAAAGCAAAGAATGTGATAACACACAATGCTCTGCTGCCAGCCCTACTGAAGGATGTCTTGCTGCAGTCCTGGGAGAAAGAGCTTCTCTTCTGTGCAGTTTCTTCTGGGGTGCTAGGGGCTGGGCAGCAAAGCTCAGGCACTTGGAGTTGGGGGCTCCATCTGCCTGCTCTGCTCTGATCCACAGACACAGGCATCTCCCAGGAGCCATGGGCATTAAAATGTATGGGTGCTCATGATTTGAGGGGAGATGATTTGTGTTCCTGTGGGTTAGAGCTGGAGACTGTTAGAAGTGCCAGGCCAGTGCTTACTTGGCAGAAATGCCAGTGAGCAATAGTTACCAGATTATATATAAATGACTTATAAAGCCAACGCCTCACTTCTGCTTGATAGTTCACTCAAGATAAAGTTTGTTGCTTGGCGCTGATTATAGACCATAAAACTTGTCAGATATCTCAGAAGGCTGCTCAAGGACTCACTCAGATGTCAGTATCCATCAGGGGAGTACTAGCTTGGTCCATGCTCGAGTCCTGCCCCAGCTCAGTGTGTGTGTGCCAAAAAGACCGCTATAGCCTTGCAAATGCTCAGATGAGACAGGAGAACAGCAAGGATGTGTGCTTTATCAGGCTAGGGCTAGGACCATGTTTTCAGTATGCACAAAATGCCTTTTCACTCAAATCCTGAGGACTCGCCTCCCTGTGGCAACCCAGGAACCTGGGGAAACACTTGGTTCCTGGCACAGGTAGATGGTATGTCTTGGAAGATTTGACATCTCATGCACAGATGGCAGTGGGTCCCACCTCTGCTGGGGGAGCTTGATGATTGCTTAGGATGCTCATCCTGGGCAGAGGATGGAGATGGCTGGGCAACAGAACTCAGTATCCTCCATTTAAAAGGCCAGCATATTGCTGGCCACCTTCTTTTCACTTGGCACAAGATTATGCATGCAGGTCTCCTTCCACTGCTTCCTCTGTCACGGTGTGCATTGAGGCGAGTGGATTGCTCTTCCAGCTTTGAGGACAACACAGGCACAGTGTCCCTGGATACTGCCTCACTGGAGGCCCAGGACTGCACTTCAGTTCTTTACTCCTCCCACCAAAACGCTTTTCTTAAATTATTCTCTTAATGCAGCATTTGCCAGAAGTGACCAGTTGTGGCATCAGTATTAAGGTCTCAAGTTTCTTTCCACCCTATTTGCTAATCACAACTGATGCTTTATGAAATCTCCAAGTATCACGAGAGACACTGAGCTCCCACAGGGACATACCAGCCACATGGGTGTGTTTCAGAGGCCTGATAGCATTCCTGTTGGCTTCTGTAAAATGAGGCCTCTTTCTGCAGTTTCTACCTAATTTTGGCAGGCACACACCCACACAAACACACACATACCTGTGTGCAAGCACACACACCCTGCTGTCAGCCACACCCAGCCTCACTCTTGCCTCTGTGGCTGCAATGTCTACTAAAACCAGATATAAATTCTAGTTCTAATAACTAGAAGGACTTCAAGGTGTGAGGGTGCTGTTGGTGGAAGTGGTAGCTAGGTGAGGGAAGAGCAAGAGAAGGCAATGACAAGCCAGGAGTGGAAGTGGCATTCAGGCAGGTTGAGAAAGAGAACGGGCAGTTGCAAGCCAGAAGCATCACTGAAAATGGTTTTCCATAGAAAATTCACTGCAGGATATGTAGCATATCTACCTATTGTCCCTCTGCAAGGGGTCTCCTGTGCTTTGGGGTGCCAGATCCAAAAGATGTGCACTCTTTAAATGCTATCTAGTTCAGTAGCTCCACTTTTTAAAGATGGAGCACTTGAGGCCATAGATTTGAATCCTAACCAGAGAGATTAAGTACTTGAGAACTGAAGCAGAGGCCTAATGTAATCCATTTAATTATTCTCCCTTTAAATCTTTCACAATAAAGAGTGGAAATCTCAAAGGGGAAAGTTAACTGAAAAATGCAGTCTGTGCATAAAATTCCTACTATTATTAAGTTTTCTGATTCATGCAAAGAAAAAAAATCCCTCAAATATATAAACACTCACACATACACAGATACTCCTCCTCACTCATTTGACCAAAAGTCCATTACTCCATTGAAAGTTCAGATGGAAATTTCCACAGACAATTCAGACCAGCTGTCAGAACTCAAAAGTGTTTCTTTATCTGCTGCTGGAATAGTTTCCTTGTCTCACCTCACAGCTTCATTTAGCTCTTCTCCTGATTTCAGATAAGCCTGTGGAAATATTTGCCGTCTCACATTTGCTATGGTCACTAAAGATATTGTAAACTTGACATGTTTACAATGACAAGCAGCAATATTGGATTAGAAAAGAACATTACACTGTTAAACGTGAACTTCCAGACTGGATGTTGTGCCCAGGGCTAGGAGAAGGTGAGGTCTGAACTAGACAAAAAATACAACTGATTGCCATGTCCCTGGCATTGATTATTTTTCTTCCAAACTTCTTGACAACCCGGGAGCTCCCCTAAGCTAGGGAGAAGAACACCAGTGTGCAGTTATTAATAGCCAGACGGAGAGGACTTGGCTGAAATAGAGAAGGTTTACAAAGCTTCTGCCTTGCAATATGAAGAGAAAGAGGTCCTGTGCAACTATTTGGACCAGTAATTCCAGCCTAAGGAGCCCCTTTCTGGCTGTGCTGTGCTTCTTTCCTGGGCCACTTAGCTGGCTGCTGGGTGTGATGGACAAGCCTGCCGTGGGAGCCCCTGGACTCTCCAGACCCAGCAGCCCTGGCTCTTTTGCTTGGTAAACAAAAGCGACACTGTGAGTGGCAGCCATACCCCAGGGAAGGGTTGAGTGCAGGTTTAATTGCCAATTACCCTCTTCAGAGATGCAAACACAGCTTCAGCTAATGGTATTAGCAATCCAGAAAAGCATCAGAGATGAGGGATTCCTCTTGGTATGTGCATGATAAGCCAAGGAGAAGCTTTGCCTCTCTGCAGCAGGTTCTTCTCCTCTTCCAAAGTTGTTGCATTGCCTGATAATCCCTTCCTTGTTCATTATGAACAAGCTGCTATAACAGACACTTGTTTGCAGCCATGAAATACCAACTGGAACACGAGTAGCTCTCTTTAAAAGGCTATATATTGCTTTTTCCAGGAATCCCTGGCTGCTGACGGGACCTCACCCAGGATAAGACCCATCAGCTTTTGGGCACAAGGTAGTGCTGCTGCATTTCAACAAGCAAGCATTGTTCCCTCTCTGGGACCTGTGGGGAGGTTTATTTGACCACACAGAAAATTACGTGCCTTTGTGCCTACATTTTAAAAGGCACAAATAATCACTACAAATTTTTGCACAGACCTTCTACTTGGCACACAACACATCCAATTATGTGGCATGAACTAATTTGAAAAAAAAAAAGCCTATGCTGTATGTGAATGAAGGGATCCCACCCACATATGCTATGGATTTGAGCAATATTATTGCTCCAAGGGCTTTATCAAATTACAGGGCTGTGATACACACGGGATTCATGTTATCATGAGATTTTACAGTACATGGGGTTGGCTTTCCCTCAGTCAGAACTGAACACGCACAGTAGATCTGAAGCTGTGTTGGACCAGAACTAAACCAAACCAGCTTCAGTTCTTAACAACCCAAATGAGAACTAAATCCAGCCTCTAATGATTCACCTGTTTGATCAGAAGTGTGCTATCACTAGAGGTAAAGGCAAAGAAAAGTAGCAATCCACATGCATGATTCTGCCAAACAAAGCACACATTCTGGATGTGTTACATGACAATCTGGTTTCTTTAGCAAATGCAGCATCTGTTAACAGTCCTGTTCCAATTTTTAAAAAAGTCTGCTATTATGTAACAGTTGATAATCCCCAATCTCCGGAGTGGTTAATCTAGATGTGTGCATGGTTAAAACCTCTGCTGGCCAATTGAAATCTGACTATCTTAACTACTCATTTATAATCATGGAGCAGAACAATGACACTGTTGAAACTATTACTGGTTAGGACACATCCTAACCTTGCAGGACAACACAAAATTTTGATTGTTTTGCCCTAAATCTAACCAACCTTCTTGTAATTTATCAAAAGGAGTTGACTACTACAAGTAATGAGTTGAAACAAGTTGTTGAATATAAATAAACCATCTTTTCCTAACAAGCCGTGTTAATTAATTAACAAAATTAAGATTAATTAACAAGAGACTTGCCTAGAGAGCCCAGCAGGATCTCTGTTACTTTCCATCATATACCTACTTGTTTGGTATCTTCCAGAGCACCTGGAAACACAGATTCCAGCCAGTCCCTTACAAGCTGAGGTGGGATATGCCTGCAGGTGTGCAGTGGAGGAACCTCTACCTGCACAGGGGTTGTAGTAGCTTCCTCTGTAAGAGGCTTCAAGGCACACAAGTGTTTCCTAAACTAACATTAAGATGGAGAGAGCCATGTGGGAATACTGAGGCAGCTCACATCTTCCCTATACTCTGGAAAACAAAAGCAGAACAGAACTGAATGCAAACAGCTTGGGCAGACGCCTGTTAGACAGGAGAAGAGCCTGCAGGACCATATTGTAATGCAGTATGAACAGCAAAGCACAGAACCAGCCCTGTTGAGAGGGCCTGGTGCAGGCTATTTGGGGGGCAAGGCTGGGGAAAAGTAAGCAGGAGAGAATGCAGGAGGTGCTTAGAAAAGGGGAGGCATACATGAGACTTTCATGGAGAAGGAAGGGATTCAAACATGTAGGAGAGGCTAAAGGTGGTGTGAGAAGATTGGAGGTCCCAAAAGATCACCAAATAATGGAAGCTTACTAGTGCAACACATTCTGGGACATGTTGAGTAAGAGGAAATCTTGCCTGGGAAGGATCTCAGCAGAACTCAGCAGATCTGTGTCAGCTGAAGAAACAAAGCACATCACTGTCAGTTAATTATGTGAAGGGAACCCTTGGCCAATGCTTCCAAAGAAACAAGTCAGTCCATGTGGAAAAACCTGAAGGCAGGGAGGGTAGCTGCACTCAGGCACTCGTGGGCAGAGGAGCTTCCTTACCCCAGCCTGTGCAGAGATTCCCTGTCCCTCAGTCACAGGAGAGGTGGTTCCCCAACTTCATGCACCTGCAAGCATCACTGTCCAAGACACCAGTCACTGAATGCTTCCAAAGCTTAGTGGAATCCCTTGGTAAGCCTTATCTGATCAAACGATGGGAGGGGACTGTGGGGTGGGTAATGATGCAATCTGGCAAGACAATTCAGGAGAGCAGGAAGAAGCAAAGTGTGCCTCTGGGATTCTGCCGACACGCAGAGCAGGCAGGCTCTCCTGCTCTGCTGTACCAGCACCTTGTGTGTCAGGCAGTTCTGGTTCCTGCCGTGAGGCTCAGCCCATTGCCCATGTCAGTCACAAAGAAAAGCCTTCCAGCTGGAGCCAGAACCCAGGGCAGTACAGAAGCTCACAAGCTGTTTCCCTCTATACAGAATTCATTTTAAGGCACACAGCTTCTGGTTTTAAGGCTCATGGCTCTACTTTGGCAAAGCAAGCAGAAATTTACACATTTGTCCTGCCATCATGAAGGCAGAGGAAACGAGTATCCAGATCACAGCAGTCACTTCAAAGCAAGGTCACCCAACCATGCCTGGCTTCAGTTCTCTATTTGTCAGAAGTCTTTTCCCACCAAGAGAGATAACAGCTTCATGCGAACTCACTATCCTGCTGGAAAAGAGGGCCTCTCCTCCCATCAGTCCTCCTCTTTATCCCTGTATTTTCACATGTCAATAATTTACAGCACTTACAGTCTTTTCCACAGACTTCAGCATCTTTTTGGACATTAATTCACAAGACATTTGAAGCACAAAAGCATCCCCACCAGCACATTTTCTGTTCTGTCCCTATAAATTGGTAATACACAGTCCTGTAGATCTCAGGTTTCAGAGAAACAAAGGGCTAACAAAGCTGGACACTTCCAGCTGAGGCTGCCCCGGCCCAAGAAGTGGAAGCTAAAGAACGTGACAAAGGAGGAGAGCTCTCAAAGATTTTAATCTGTTTATTCTGACTGGAAGAGGACAGCCAGTTCAGGGGCTCCACCTTCCTTTTCAAGAAAGAACAGAGTAATTAGCTTTCCAAAGGGCTTCTTGTGTTAAAATGAAAAAAGAAAAAAAGGAAGTCTTATTGGCTGTATGTGTAAGATGCAGAGATAAAGACACTCACCAAAGATTTAATTGATACTATGCCCTCCAACAAGCTCCCTTGCCATTGCACAACAGGTTCACCAACAACAGAAAGCTAACAGGGCCCTTGCACTAATCAAGTCTTCCCCTACATTTGCTGCTTCTACTAAACCCAAGAGAGCCACAATTTTCTGCCATAGGATTTTCAGAGGACACAGCAGTCACATATTCACAAACAGTCCGTGCAAGGGCAAGGGCAAGACTAGTGATAGTGACTCCCTCCCCATCAGCTTAATGCAACCCTGATGGAGAGGGAATTTCCACACTCATGATAAACTGTTCATCAGACAGACCAGGTGGCAGCATTTGAAAGAGGAGGGAATAGCCTGAGAATACAGAGAATGGATCTTCACAAAGTCTTCCTCTGAACTAGACAGAAGCAGTACAATTGGAGTACAGAAGTCATATCTGAGTGGCAGCTTTGGAAGAAACAAAGGGTCACAAAACACTAGCAGGTTTTTTGCAAGGAAGAGCTCTATAACAGACTCACCCAAGGTGAGAAGGCCTGGCTACAGCCAGCCAGATAACCTGACATCTGCCTGTGCTTATGTCTAAGTTCGATCTTAGAGAGAACATAGTAAAAAATCTGTTTCTGACATTTCTTCCACAGATCTTTTATAACCATTCCTCACTATGTAATCCATTATGGAGAGAAGAGCCTTTTTCATTTTCAAAATTTTGCATTTTTATCTAAACTCTTTTTGAAAATTGGGAAGGCAACTCCACGATTCCTAGATAATACTGAAGAAATTCTCACCAATGGGTAGAGGAAGACTAAACTAAAATACATATATGTCATGTCTGGTGCCCCATGTGTGGAGACGCGAGCTCTGACTCCATGTTCAGAAGGCTGGTTTATTATGCTATGATATATATTATATTAAAATACTACATTAAAACTATAGTAAAAGAATAGAGAGAAAAGATGGATCAGAAGGCTAGAAAGAACAGGAACAGAATGAATAACAGAGGCTTGTGACTCCCCGAGAGTCTGAGCCAGCTGCATCTGTGATTGGCTCTTAATTAGAAACAACCAACATGCACCAATCACAGCTGCACCTGTTGCATTCCACAGCAGCAGATAGTTATTGTTTACATTTTTTTCCTGAGGTCCTCAGCTCCTCAGGAGGGAAAAATCCTAGCAAAGGATTTTTCATAAAATATCATGGTAACACATATACATCCCTTGAATGTATCCAATGGAAAATAGCTCAAAGCTCTGCAGGATCTCCAAGAAGCATCTCAAAACCTGCAACTACAGGCATGGAAAGCTGCTTTGTCAGGAGTCTGTTAGGCTGTCTGCTTCATGTTGTTGTGTTTGGAGAAGACTAATCCTTAATGACCAAAGACAGCCTCTGGCAGGCACCAGGGTAAAGGCTTAACAAGCCTGTAAGCTTGCACATGAGCAGTAGTAATAGGAAATCACTCACTTGTGGCAAATCTATCATTCTGAATACATATTGAAGGATTACTTCAATTATTGAAGTGTTACTTCCCTGCTGATGATACACCAAGCCAAGGATGTCAAGGATGGATCAGGCTGGGTATTTCCTGTTATGAATTCCCTTCAACTGAACTACAGTTAAGACACAAGACCAAGTATATGCACTTACATGGATGACTCTGGGGTACCTTAATTTCTGTTGCTTTAAATATAACTAAATGATCCTCCACACGTTCTGTTCTCTCCCAGGCTTGCTCCATGGATCCTTACATTGTTGCTGCAGGAAAGGAGATACTTTTGTAACTCCAATTTTTATTGTGCAAAAGGCTTTCTCCTACATCAAAGTCAATAAATTTCATGCTTTAGCCTTATTCATGGAATGGAGCAGATGTTGAGAAGCACACAAAGGAGCCCTTTTTTTCTGGAAGCCTGCATAACCAAAGCGGTTCACCCTTATCATGCAGTCCTCCATTTATATCACACAGATAACCTGCAGAGCAAGTTTTGCTATTTGCTTTCCTTTACACAGAGGCATGTTTGTGAGTGAAAAATCTGAGCAGGATTAAGGGGGGGACTTAAGTCTAAATGGGAATAAATGCCAAAAAAACTACCTTCCTTGAAAATATCAAAAAGGGAGGAGGAAGTGATGGACAGAAGCAATGGTGTCTGTGAGATGCAAGAATAAACTTTTCCCACTTTTTGCATAGGAAGCCCACATTACATTTCCCTTTCCTCAGGACCCTTTACAAGCACCAAGCCCAAAGGAAGGCAGAAGCCTTTTACATGAGCTCTATCCCAACTTCACTGAAGAGAGAGACAACAGACCAGCAAGTACATTTCTGCAATGATGAGTATCCTCCTGAAGAGCAGGCAAAGGTAAAGAGTTCTTTTCCCTTTGGGCATGCCAAATTACCCTGTGTTAACCTCTAGGAAACACAGCTTGATGCTTGTAGGTGCTTCCCTGAAAAAGTGTTGAACAAGCTCCAAAGGCATCCACCCCTCCCTGAGGACCTACAATATCAACATCTAAAAACTGCACAGTGCCAGTGTCTTCGATTGCACAACTAGGCACGACCTTGGCACAGTCCAGCACATCCTACCACGAGACATGGCATGACAGATACTCGATTACCATGCTCAGGAAGGCAAACACTGGTGCCCTGGGGGGGCTTCAGAAGCAGAGAGAAAGTGTTATTGTCATCACCCTAAGTTTCTGTATTTGAAAGGTCCTCAGGAAGATATACAGCACTGGGGGCATGGCTGTATTCATCCTTGGGCCAGAGATCAAGTAATAATTTCCATTTCTTATGTGCCAGAGGAACAAAACTTCCTTAGTTCTCCCCTTTTAAATATTGTTATTCAAAAGGAGCTTTCCTAGTCAGACCATGAGAAAAAGCCATCTGAAAAATAAGAAAGTATCTTTCAACCTTTTCTTTCAAAGTTCAGGAGTCAACTCCTAATCTTGGGGCTCTGTCAGAAACTCATATTTCAATTCTCTGTGTTTGCAATTCTTGAGGGTTCCCCCACTCCAAAAAAAAAAAAAAAAAAAAAAAAGAGAAAATTCTACTAAGTACATAAAGAAGAGGAGTAAGAATTCAGAATGACTATATGAACTACATCTGGCACCAAAGCTGGGTTTTTACAGTCTTTACTCTGCAACACTTACAATAATTAATTGCTCACTTGAATGTTTACAGAAGCTCCTTACATGTCATTGCAGGCAAACCACAACTTCACATTTATACATCACCAGAGTGGTTGGTACATGCCTGTGCCTTTCACAGGTCATGCAATGAATTCCATTCTTTCTTAGGTATGTTCAAGAGCTTTTAAGTATCTTTGTTATTTTCCTTCTTCTGTGCTTGGTTAAACTGTGAATTTTTACTAACTTCAGTCCTGATTTGTAAACTAAGGCCTTCCAGATTGCCAGTTACTTCTGAGAATTCCTCCTAAACTGAGACTCTTCTCACCACAAGTTAGTGGTGTTGCTAGAAAGTCATGGAATTCAGCTCTCCCACTTTAGTTGTCTCTACCTTTCTGGGGGCAGGGGACAGGTGGGCTGTCAGGTCCTTGAATGAGTTCATGTGCGCCTCATTACTTTTAGAAGATTAGGCTCAGGCTGCTGCCACAGAAGAAGGTCCTGGATTGCCCACTTTGGTTCCCTGCTGTGCCTTCTGGCCTATGCCTTCTCTTGCAGCCCCTGGGCAGGAGGTGCATGGCACTGACAACTGACACGGCCAAATCCTTTTCAGATGGGTCAGTTCAATGCAGCTTCTGTACTGGGTGGTTGCAGGGACTGCTACTATTTTGCAGCTGTTGTCATTTATCTTGAAGTTAGTTATCCACACTAACATCCATGTTTACTTCTCCCCTCACAAGGGCTGACCCACTTCTGTTAGCTCTAGAACATTTAAATGAAAGACACTCTATCCATATTTGTTACTGCCCCAAGTACTCACCTACACAGTACTAAAAATCAAAACCATAAAACATAATTTAAAATACGTATTACAAATATATAAGTAATCACCTACTCATGATGGACTTCGGAAGTGCAGAACTGTTTCAAACTGCAAACATCCCCACTGAACATTTTTTGAGAACACAGCTTTCATTGAAACTTCACCCGAGTTTCAACCATAAAAATATGACAAATTGTGTTAGCCCAATCCTACCTTACATCATGCTAAGGTTAATCCTCCACTCAGCTCCCTGCTGTGTGAAACTCCAGAGGGTGCAGGGGTGTGCTTCAGAACTGCCCCTCAGAAGCCCTCCTGACTGAACAAACACACTGGCAGCACTTGTTGTACGAAAGTATGCAGCCACACACATACCAGTGCTGGTCTTTTCTGAACATTTATTCAGAGAGAGACAGGTCTCACTTCATTCTTTTCCCCTCATGTTTCATCAGATCAGCTAGAGATTTTGTTTTAGGCTGGCTGTAAATTCTGTTTTGCCCAAATACATCTCCGGACACTCCCTATTACACTTCAGTTATAAAAACACCCTCTGACCCAGCCCCCCGGAGGAGCCACAATAAAGAAACAATTTCCTGCCCCTCCAACCTGTTGAGATATTTTTAGTTGAAACTGAATGCACATACCTGTGGCAGGTGAGGCACCAGTGAGAATGTGGGTGTGGTGAGACCTTTGCTTTTCTAATGTCAAGTGCTTCTACAGCTTGTCATTCCAAATCAAGGGAGGTGGCCAGCTGTCTAGTCACTCCTCTCAATGAGGCTCTGTACTCTTTCACAAGGAGCAGCTCTGTTTCTCTCCACCAATATTCTTGCTACTGCAAAAGAGGGATAATCTTTGACTCCACCAAGGGACAAGACATCCCCTCTGCTGTTGCAGGCTTCTGAATAGGAAGAACAGGGTGAGATGCTACAGACTCCAACAACCTGAAAGGAATTCTGAAAGAAATGACTCTGCCCTACCTCCTCCAGCAGTCAAAGTGCCCTTCACATCACTTTACAAGATTGGTTCAGGACTGACTCTGCATCTCAAACATTACATAGCTGGGAATAACACTCCAGAGGTTTTCCAGGGATCCAGGACCCTCAGATTTAAGCTTTCTTTGCTTGTACTGGAACCAACCCTATCCTGCCTGCAAAGAATTAAAAAATTTTGTTCAAGCTCCCAGCAGGACAGTTGGGAGTGCTTCCATGCTCCATGGGGAACAAGCACTTGCATCTCCACCCATATTATCATTCATTTTGTTCTGTCTCTGGTGCATTCTAGGGCTATTTCCTCTTATCTGTGTGGTTTGCTACCAAAGGGCCCTGTAAAATGTTCTCATTTATGGGCTTTTACCCCTGGCCCTTGGTGCTAGGACCCAGGGAAGATAAACACTTTCTCCTTTACACAAAGGCTCTTAGCAATGAACATACCCAAGATTTGTACACTTATGATCTGCCACTGACTCAAGACCATTTTAGAGCTTGAAGATATTTGGGAGATTTAAGTAAACTGCTACAACATAAACAAAGAGTGAGAACACCGGCACTCTTTTTGCTCTGAAGAGTATCTCAGATCCTCATGAAAAAACAGACCTAGGTTTTCTGGAATTTCTTTGCAAAATCTGCTGCCCCTAACAAAAGTGTAAAAGCATTCTGACTAGCATGCAAGTGGATACTAGATTTATGCCAACAGTGTGAAATAACCAGTGTTCTCATCTTGACCACTGCAATAGTTTCTACTTTCCATTTAGATCTAAAAAGGACTATTTTGAACATTATTTTTCATGTAGAACTAAATCCAGTTTAGGAATGGTTCTACTGGACATTAAATTTTCATGTTTTCAGTAAATTTACATATGCAGGAGCTTCTCACTGTTCTCTGCCTACCAACAGGAACATCCTGTATGAAAATTTTTATTGTCAATGAGAACCTTCTGGTTTTATATCAAGTACATTTATCTCATTCTTGCAAAAGTCTACTTATCCAGCATGGAACTCAGCGTAAGAGTAACAAAATTCCCTGCCTAGGGAAACAAAGAGCTTTCCAGGATACAAGCTGGGAGGTGCAGAAAAACAGGTGAGCTGCTTTCCAACGTCAATACCCCCCTCTTGTGTTCACTCATAAGTACTACGAGAATCGGCCACAAAAACCCCACCCAAAACCCTGACCTATCCTTGATGGTGACAATCATCAGCATGTATTGGATCGAATTCCAGGCAGTGAATGTTTCATCCTGCTGAAGCTTGTTCTCTCTGTGCTGGACCACTCTTCAGCTGACAAATCTAAGGCACTGATGTCACATCTGAATTGCTAGGATTGACCCAAGAAGAAAACCTTCTGGCAGAGCTGATACACAAAGTGACCAGAACAGGTCAATGACAAGACAAGGAAAACCAGGTAGCTTCAAAATTAAGCAAAATATATTTTGAGTTCTCAATGTAACACATCCCTTCACCAAGGCAAGGGCATCACAGCTGTGCTGTGAAAACTCAGTCACTTAAACTTTTTCTTCTGACAGATCTGACTCCAGATGCACTCAGTGAGATTGGATAGTGGGACAGGCTGCAGCAGTGCAAAAGCTGCACTCACACTGCACTTCATAGTGAATGAGCAGGGCCAGACCACAGCTGCTTCCAGGCCAGAGGTGATGGTCTCTGACGGTGTCCCTGAAAGGAAAACTGCTACCATGGTACCAACATGGGCCAAGCTCAGTCTGTAGCTGGTGAAGAAAAGCAGGTTTTTCTTCCTCAGGGACTGTCAAATTTCATATGTAGTTCTGAAAAAAAATCCACTGGAGATGGCTTGGTAGACTGTTTTTGATAGCTCAGACAGCCATAAAGAGAAAAATAAAAAAGTCTGGTCAAATACCAAACTAGAAGGCTTTCCTTTTCTTCTTTTTCCCTCCTGCCACCTTATTCCTGACACCAATAGCCTCTTCTGTGTCATCATCATCGTTCCGAGATCGCTTCTTCTCTCCCTGCTCCCGCAGCTCCTGCAATGCAATCAACAGATGGACCCAAAGTTTGGCACCTGAAGAAATTCAGACTACAACAGCAAGGACAGGGTCAAAAAGCCAGCACCCACCATTCGAGCAATCCTCTGGGCCTCAGCCACACGCTCTGTCAGCATCATAACTTCTTCCTCTTGCATGGGGAATGCTGGCAGCTTCTTGCCAATCAGGTGTTCAATGCGCTGGAACAGCTCTACATCATACCTGAGGAAAGACAAGGCACCAGCTTCAATCAGCCCTCCTGAGAGGGCCTCAGCTGTCAGCACTCACACACTTCAGCCCTTATCTCCAGCCCACAGGTACTGTTGGTTTGTGCTGATGGTCTCACAAGCAGCTCAGCTGCATCCAAATGATGCCGTTTGGCATGGCTTCTCTGATTTATCCAGCTCACCTCATCTCTGTTCAGCAATATTTGGTAAAGATTTTCTTTTTAGACAAATACTTCAGTGTTTATAAAACACCCCCAAAGTTACTTAACATGCATTATATATTTAAAAAATATATAAATATATTGTATAGTCCAATTATAAACCATTCTGCTCAATGAATGCCTGCTTCTAGATTTTTCTAGACTCTTCTCCCTCCCCACTATGGGCTTTGAATTCGCTCCCCCTTTAACTAAATAAAACCAACTGGCACTTCAAAATGAAAATTAGTATTTTGTTCTCACCCAGGATCAGGTCAGATATTTTCTGCTCTGAAACACAGCTGGAAAGAGTAAGTCTGTTAAATTTTATCACTTACTGTGTAACAAAGGTGATGGATTTGCCAGATCTCCCAGCTCGAGCTGTTCTCCCAACACGATGAATGTAATCCTGGAAAGAATTTTCTTGATAAGCAATAATGTATGTTCACCAAACACAGAACAGATCTTATGGCAGATCAGCCTATATATTTTCTCTTTAGCAAAGAACAAGAGAATGTCAAGAACATACTGCCAGCATTAAATGCTCAGGAGGGTGTGCAGCATCAGATTTTGAGAAGAGCCTAAGTGGAGGCACAACTTCACTTTTAACATTTGAATTCTCTTTCTAAATGAGAAGACCAAATCAAATTATTTCAGACTGCAGGATAAAAGTTGCAATACATGACCTTTGCCAAGACTTCACTCTCACTTCCTTTGAAAGCTAATATTCACAGTGATCCCATGCCTGCATTTTCAGACTTGGAATCTAGTGCTCTGCATAGTTCATCTTCCAGAGAAACTCTCTCACAAGTAGACTTAAACTTGGTAAGCATGGTGAAAGAGAGGATGATTGAGAATAATTTAGAAGAGTCTGATCTATTGAGCATCTTTGGTCAGTATGGTTCTAAGCTGTTTTCCAGTTTTTATACTACATTATGGAAATTAAAATACTGCCTTTTCCACAGAGGACTTGCAGAGAGAGGATTGTAAGAAAGGATCTGTTCTGTGGGTTAGGTGAGAGAGAAGAGCACAAAGACCATAATAACACCATTCAAGCTGCTGCCCCCACTGTTTTTTTTTTTCTTTTCTCTTACTTTTGTGCCTTTACAAAAGGAGTGTCTTCAAAAGACCTACCATGCTTTCTTCTGTTTGCAAGGCACAGTATCTTTAATCATTGCAAGCAACAACAGCAATTCCTGAAGTGCAGGTTAATGGCATGCTTTCTGGAACTAAGCTGGGAAACAGTCACATCCCCGAGATAACCCCATACTTTCCATACAGAGTTGGTAACTTACTTTTTTTTCCTTTTGCTGTACTTTTGTGATGTGAAGGTGAGACATATTAAGGACACCTTTCTTAACCAAATGCTTTTTGAATGTCATAATCACAGAATTTAGTTGTTTTTTTTTTTTTTTAGCACTACTTAAAATATGTAGGCAGACCTGGATCATGGACACAGAGATGACTAGTGAAACTAGTAATATGTTAAAATTGTTTTCAAAATCCCTTAATGTAAAAAGGCAAAACATACAGTCTGAGCAGAAATGCAAAGACGCAGAGCATTCCTTACTTCTCCTCTTCACTTACAGGATCATTTCTACAACCCAGGCCATGAGACCATGCAAACAGAGATACCAACTCAATAGCAGAGGCTGAACTACACCTTTCAATGTACAAAATCATGAATTAGGCTGCCAGTCAGCAGAACATGGAAAAGATGTCTCTGTTCCTTTTTCCACCTTGTTCGTCTATCTGCCCCCAGTGACCAGAAGCTCTCAGCTGGCACACAGACATGCTTACCTTAGAGTGGGTAGGAATATCAAAGTTTATCACCACATCCACGTGTGGGATGTCCAGACCTCTGCTTGCAACATCAGTAGCCAGCAGAATAGAACGTGCCTTTGCCTTGAACTTGTTTAGAGAGCCCAAACGTTTATTCTGGAAAAAGGATGAAAAGGGAATGAGAGAATAACATTCATTTTAGTTTCTAGTTAATATCCTCTTGATAAGATACTGGCACAAAAGAACTGAGGGATAAACTACTCAAAAATTTCACTTCTCTAATTTCTTTTTTAAATATTACAGAATGAGCAGCAGCATTCACATTAGGTAAATTTCTGTGGATCAGTCCAGTCCAATAGCTGTGAAATATTCCTCCTGCAAGGCAGGTGTGACTCAGTATGCTGCAGCCCACTTCCCAAGCCCCAGGCCCCCTGCCTACTCTATTCTGAGGGCTCATGCCCATACCTGACTCATCTGCCCATGGAGGGGAATGGCAGTGAACCCCAGGTTTCGGAGCAGTAGAGCAGTCCTCTGAGTATTGTTACATGTGCTACAGAATATCATGAAAGAATTACCAGCCAGTTCATTCAAGATGTAAACCAGGTAGCTGTCCTGTAAAGAAACAGAGAGAGAAGTCAAAACACCTCAGAGATAATCACAAGTGCAACATCAAGTCTAGGACTCAGAAAATGACAAGATATTGGACAGATGTGGGAACAAGAAAAGACAGTAAGAGAGAAGAAACAGAAGTGTCATTACCTTGAATTTGGAGGGGATGAAAATGTAGTACTGCTGTAGTTTTTCAACTGTCTGATACTTGGAAGAAACAGCACATTTAACGGGATTCTTCAGAGCAGCACGCTGGAGTTTTTGAACCTGGTAAGATCAAAGAAATTTAGTTGGACAGAGATCTTGTCAGAAAATTGTATTAATACAGTCTAGTCAAGAGGCTAGCCTTACGGAAAGAGAATTAAAACAGATTAGTCTGCTCCCACCTTCTTGGTCATGGTGGCAGAAAACAGGAATGTCTTCCTGTCTCGAGGAATCACTTTTAATATCTTATCCACCTGTAAAAAAATAAGAAATGGAGATACTAAATACTACAAGCTAGCAAGACACAAACCTTCCACAAATAAAAAGATCACCCACAGGAGGAGTAATGCATGTGCAAACATACAGTAGGAACAAATTTTTTTTCTTCTAAAGGGAAGGTGTAGGCTGATATCTTGTTGACAATTAGGCAGTGTGAACTCCAAAAGTCCAACAACAGTGCAAATATCAGGCAATGTTTCTGCAGGAATGTGTAAGTGTTTTCTACAATAACTACATTCTACATCAGGCACTCCAGAGACACCAGTGGATTTCGGAGTCAAAGTCCCTCCTACTGCCTTGGCAGAGCTCTGCAGAACTCTGCTATGTTGTAATCCCACCACAGATTGTGTGTAATTATGAGATCTTAGTTACAATTTACTACTAATTTCTACAGAACAGCTCAATATTTCCTATGTGCCCGTATGAAATGATTTTAAAGGGACTCATCTGTTCCAAACTCGTCTTTTAGCAGATCCCTACCTCTGTCTCGAAATCCATGTTAAGAATCCGGTCAGCCTCATCCATCACTAGGAACTTCAGAGCCCGTAAGTTGAAGCCTTTTGTGTTCTCCAGATGATCAACTAGACGGCCAGGGGTTGCTACCAACAGCATAACGAGAGTAAATTCAGAATGAAAGCAGAGGAAAAGATCCAAACAGGCAAGACAGCTGTCCATTACAGAAATGGGATTCTTTGCCCAGGAAAAGTAAAGATTGCTTTGTGGGAATAACTCTTTCATAGAGTATCTTCAGAGAGTGTTCTGAAATAAGACTAATGGAGTCAGACTCTCTGAAGAATGTCCTAAAAGAAGTGACACAAAAGAGACTGCAGACAAGCTGTACTGCGAAGGATGAGACCAGCATTTCAAATACTCGAGGAGAATGAAAAAACAAGCCAAAAGCACTCTATGTCTAGCAGGAATGCTTTGGAATGAGCTTGTAGCAACAAAGTTACTGGTGGACGCTTTAGAAACATTAACAGACCAGTACTCAGAGCTTGGGACAAAACACAAATGAAGGATGTACTCTCCTTCCTTTGGTTAGCTGCAGTTTGATAATATTCACACTCCACATCCCCAGCACATCAACTTACCAATTATAACATGTGGTTTCTTGGCTAAGGCCAGAGATTGAGACATCGTGTCAATTCCACCCACAATAACCGCTGCAGGACAAAGAGAGTGGAGTGAATCCCTCAGTGTAGCACCAGCCCTCCCCCGGCACTGTAGTGTTTACTCTGACTGCCCACCACCCACAGCAATTCTGTACAAATGAAAAGCTACTTATTTTTATGAGCATTTACTTTATTTTAGCATATCTGACCTTCCTAGGCTTCTTAAGCCAAGCAATTAATTCCTTACTGGCCACAAGTATTTTATTTTCACAGCTGAAGAGCTACAGGCAGAATCTCTTCCTTGCAGTTTAACTTGGCTGCAAAAATCTAGGAATTCTAAAAATACCCACAAAGCTTTTTTTGAGAGATTATCTAAAGAATCAATACAGACAGCATGAAAGGAAGATTAAACTACATCACACCATAGCAGGGAGCTCTATGCAATTTCACTGGACACAAACCCACTATTGAGAAGATTCTCTTCTACTTCCACCTTTAACTATTTAGACATAGAATGCAGAAGAGCTGTACACCACTCTATAAGGAAAGGCCGTACAGTTACTTTTTCTCAAACCTGATACCAGATCTCTGTCTTCCAGCAGCATATGCTTTTCTCACATTTTGTTCAACCCCTCATACAAATCCTCTATTTTTATCTTTCCAATCTCAAGTTGACAAACTGGTCTTCAGAAAAACTGGCCCAATACCATAAAAGCTACTTACTGCTTTGAACACCAATGGAGGATCCAAGAGCTTCAAACTGCTCTGAGATTTGGAAGGCCAGCTCCCTTGTTGGTGTGAGAACAAGAGCAAATAACCGCTGAGGTGTTTCCAGCAGTGCTTGGAGAATTGGCAAAGCAAAGGCTCCTGTTTTTCCAGAGCCAGTTTCTGCCAGTCCAATGACATCTCTGCCTGCGAGAAGGAGCAAGGGGGCAAAAAACTGTTACACGTCCAGAACAGAGAAAGAAGACTTTAAAGCACTGTGCTACAAAACACAAGAACTCCCTAAGGACAGAAAAAAAGGCAGGCACACAGAAGGCAAAAAAAAAAAAAAAACAATCCACAAAGGGCCAAACCAAAGAATTTCAGAATCTCTCTGAAGCATTTTTAGACTGTGATTTTATTTGTACAATGATTACAGTCTCAACAGTCTATTTTCTAGTTAAATTTCTGTTAATATACAGGGCTTCATACAAAACTTAGGTACTTTATAATGTCTCAAATCTGACATCAGTTTACAGCTTAACAACTCTACCTCACTATTCTAGTCCAAATGTCGTCTGTTTTTTGGCTTACAAGGAAACAGACTCTGCTGCTTGAGACTTCAGTCACACAAACTACAGGACAACAGCACTACCAATCTCACGTTTCACAAGGCACAATTGTGCCATTGATTAACAGGGCAATCTAAACCAGTTCCTTCAGTAGGAAGGGTAGGACAGAAAGTCTTTTGCCCCAGAACAATGCAGGCAAGAGGGTGGAATTCATCAACAGAATCCATTATGATCTCCTGAGCTCAGGCAGCCGAGAAGAACATGCTGTCAACACACCTCACACTGGAAACAATTTCTCAGGCATGCAGTCTTACCTTGGTGTTTGATTTTTTTCCCCCAAGAGAATCTCATATGTGTAGTAAAAGAGTCTGACAAAAGTTAAATGCTAGGACAGAGCAGCCACTGAAAGTTTGTTCCCATTCTGTCACTATGTTGTTCCTTTCCTCCTTGAGAGTGTTTTGGGGGGTTTTGTTAAAAAAATTCTAGAGACAGAAATGTCTGCTGAATTCAGTAATTTACTTTTTTGTAATTCCAGAATGCTTACAGAAAGTCACTGTGGTTTGGTCATTACTCACCTCAGAAATCTAATTTCAAAGAGTTGCCTGCTCACAGCAAAGCAAATTATACACACTAAGGAATCAGTCAAGGCATCTTCACTTTCAGTCACACACACACACACAAACACACTCTGTAGGTCTCTACCAGAAGCAACACAGTCCAAAACATATTAGAAGCTTCTTGTATATCCCTGAGTATTTCAGGAATAAAATGATCAATGTGGACTAGCAATTCAAATTATTAATAAGATTTCTATTTAACATGGAGTGTCAGAACTACACAACAAGAGTGAACCCTCAAGGAACAATGTTTGTACCCATTTGAAAGTCTGTGACTGCAGGCAGTGCTATAGGATAAACTAGTACTCCAAGCCCCACCTGGGAAGGACACAGAATGAATATGAAAACTACTTCTAGACAGAGATCCTCCACAATGAAGAAGTTGGGACACACTCATCCCTGATCCTTCTCACTCAGCAAAATTCCTTCACACAGAGCTCCTGGAGCAGGCCTCAGTTCAGATCAAAGAAGTACACTGCTCACCTTGGAGAGCCACTGGAATAGCCTCAACTTGGATCTTCGTTGGCACCTTCCATCCCAGCTGGTCACAAGCTTCACACAGGACATCTGTCACTCCCTGGACATTAGTGACAAGGGAAAAGGGAAACAGATATCACCAAAAAGACCTAAATTAAATCACAGAGTTAAATTAAATACATGCTGCAACAGAGGCAACCTGTCTCTAGCGGAGACAAACAACACGAGGCCCCAGCACAACTCTCTGAAAGGGCAGGCTGCTCACAGTGATCCCCACTGCCACCAGGAACTTCATCGAATTTGCTCCAAATCTGTTAGAGATGACTTTCACAGGAAGAATATGGTCGGTTTTACCCTCGTTTACACAAGGAACTTCCCTCCCACACACATCTATCTCTTCACCTCAGGGGTGACCCATGACCATAGAAAACAAAAAACACCGTGCCAAGTTAAGACAACTTGAAGACAGCGGCGGCCGGCTGCGGAGCGGCGATGCGAGCAGCAATGCCACCCGCAGCGGGGCAGCGGCCGAGTGCCCGCAGCTCCTGCGAGGGCCCGCAGCTCCTGCGAGGGCCCGCAGCTCCTGCGAGCGCCCGCAGCTCCTGCCCGGCCCGGCCCCGCTGCCCGCGGAGCGCCGCACGTGTCTGCGCCGCGGGCACACGGGCAGCTCCCGGGCCCCATCCCCGCGGGGGGAGCAGGACGCTGCTCCTCGGGACAGGGCAGCGAGCACCGGGGGCGGCAGCAGCTCCGGCCCAGCCTCACCAAGTCCTTGAAGCTCCGCGGCTCCTCCGCCGCCGGTTCCTGCTCCGGCTCCGGCGCAGACCCTTCCTCCTCGCCTGCCGCCATCTTGGCCCGTCCCCTCCGGATGCAGCGCGGAGCACTCTGGGAGCTGTAGTCCTCCTCGGAGCGCGACGGGATTTGTAGTTCCGGAGGAAGAGCCGAGCGGATCGGGAGGGCTCTCCCTCAGCTCCGAGGGGTGCCCAGGGAAGGGAGAGCTGCGGATCTCCAGGCGCCTCTCCTGGGACAGGGGCACCCTGAAGGGCTGTGGGGAAGCCTGCCCGCCTCCCCTCCCGGCGGTAGCCCCGAGCGGCCGAGCCTCAGGCCTGCACTCAGCGCTGCATGGCTTCGGCAGTTCTTCATGCTGTAGCTCGTACCTTCTACAGCTGTGAAAGAACAGGCAAAATGAGCTGGCCAGACACGAAAAGGCAAGAATATGTATAAACTTAGATCCATAATGTGTATAGAGAACAAATTAAGTGCTTCGGATGTGTTGGTATGAAACAATTTGAAGCACTAGTCATGGGAAGAGAGAAAAGAGGTGTCATTGCCCTACATTGTTTTCGTGTTTATGACAGTTGCTAATATGAATTTTTGAAGTATGAATTAAGAATTTTTTTCCCCTCTGTCTCTGGGAAGTCAGTCTGGGCGTGCTCTCAATGGAAATGCTGATACACTGCAGCATCTGTCCCTGGATTCCGAGCGTGGCATTTCCTCTGCGCCCAGAACAATGAGGAAAGCGAGAGGAAATACGAACGAACTCTCTGCGTGACAGGGAAAGAAGAGGAAACCCGAAACAATTCATGGGCAGGAGTAAAAATGAAATGGCTGCATCCCACTGTGCTCAGGAGCAGTGATAAATTAAAACAAAAAAAACCCCCAAAAACCAAAACCAAAAAAACCAACACGTTGTTACCCTGTGTTTCAAAAATTACAGCAGCCTGACCATCAGCTTGCTGTTTGTCATTAGTGCTAAAGGTTAAGCCTGGCCAGCACGTAGACATGAGCCCCTGTGAGGGTCACTGGGATGCCTCAGGAAATGGAGCCAGGGATGTGACAGGAAGTCACTGCTTGTGATTCTTTACTGAACTCCTTGCCCACATAATATGGTGCTGCTTTAGTGGGGAGCAGGGTGGAGCAATTCTATTCTGGTGAAATTCCAGTTTCTGTAGGTCCCTACTGTCAACAGATGTATTTGAATGAAAGTTTTCTCCTGTCCTAAACTGCTGTTGGGAGCATTCATGCATGATAAAATGAATATACAGCTTCTAAGCAGTAATTCCTTTTTTGTGCTTTTCAGGACAGGACACTGCAGATCATACTGGATTTAGAAATTGTCACTCCAGGGCTTTTAAACTTGGCTTTTAAACAAATGAGCTCCTGGCTCTATTGCATGTTACAGTCCTTAGCAGGGGCAGGGTGAGAGCAGATCCCCAGCAGATGAATTTTAGTGCAGATATAACGTCAGCTATTTCATAAGGGGTGCATAAAGAGATGAGATGGACAATGTGTACAGCACATCACCTCCAGGAGTGCAGAGAGACACTGACACAAAAGTGCTTCATATTCATTTATTTGAATCAGCAGTGTGCTTGTTCATTTCTGGCAAACAGACATGGGTATCAAAAGCATTTGAGTCGCACTCTGGGGAACCAGAGCTTTTATTCTTCTTACAACATATTAAAACAAATGTTGATATCGTGAAAAGAAGGGACAAAAAGGACAAGGAGTCAAGCTTTGTGACACGGAGTGCTGCCCCCCCTAAGAATTTGGTCAGTGTTGCAGAATTACAGAGTAGGTTTTTCTGATCACTTGGATTTGTGCCTGCAAAGGGAAGTTTCCCTTATCCACTGGGACATACTTGTGGAGGGAGTTACCTCTGCATTACCTCTTTGAGTCACCTCAAGCTAGTTTAAGGGTCTCTTCCTTGTACCTCTTTCAGGTACTGACATGATCCCCATCATCACCATACTTGGGCACTTCTCAGACACATCCTTGTGAGGTAGGGAAGTGCTACTATCCCTGTTTTTAGACAGGGAACTGAGGTACTGATGGCTCAAAATCACAAAGGGCATATTTAGCAGAACAGTCACTTGAAACAGGGTCCCAGTCCTTGCTCCTGCTTTGTAGGGGCTCTGCCGCTGAATCATCCTACTCCTCTCTACCCCTCCTGAATATTAGTACCCACAAGTATTTCACTGATATGAAGCCTTCCGTGGGAAGCACTGCTAGGAGTAGGTGTAGCTTTCCATGAGTGCTGCCTCCCCCCTCACAGGTGATCCACTCTGGGTCTCACAGGCTGCTCAGCTGCATGGAGCGTGGCACCTCCACCTCTCAGGTGTGCTCCCATCACGTAACACCAGCCTACCCTTCCCTTCCTGCTGCAGGAGATACAGCTGCTTCCTTCCACCACTGCCCTGAGGCAGACTCTGGTCCCAGGGCCACTCTTCTTCTCTCTGCTTTGGCTCCTAAAATCTATTGTCACTGTTTGAACTGTGTTTCACCCGTTTTATTACTATCAGCATTCAGGTCATGCTTTCCTTTTCCTATAGGGATTTGCCCTCCCTCACAACAAAATAACAGGTAACTTGCTCTCACATGCTACAGACTTGCTTTTACTCTAAGAAACAACAGCTTTCCTTTAGAACAGAGGCCTCCTTTAAAAAAAAAAATATATCTATATATCTATATACACACTCTTAAATACAATATCATAAGCTTAAAATCATTCTAGGTAAATAAATAGAATGCAAACATCACAGTTCTCAGTCTGGAGAGGTTTCTCCAAAACGGATAAATTCTGGCCCTGCTATTTCACCCTGGGATGGTGAGCAATCCATACAGTCTGTCATATCTGGAGCTGCTTCTTTCTGCAGCCTTTCCAGATGTACCTTGGTAATGGGATTGTACTCTACTGGAAATTGGCAGCTGCTGGCTTTTTTAGGGTACTCCAGCCCTGGTACCACACACAGATCCATAAGTTGTTTACAAACCAGGTTCAGTCGGCATCAGGTATTTCATCTGCCTCCTGACCTACTTCTTTTTGCTGCCTTGGGAAGCAGAGCAGTGGAGATGGCTGGGGAAAAAGGGGTCTGCAGAACGTCTGCCTCACAGCATCAGCACTGTGAACTGTAAAACAACAGGTAGCAGTGCTAATGGTCACAGTTAATAATGTAATGCCTCCAAACTCAGTTTTAATATGGGCCAAACACTGGTTCAGCTGGACGGTCTCAGGATCTCGGCAGTGGTTTTAGCACGCAAACTGGGTCTCCTCGTACGTGGGGAAAGCTCTGTTCTGGACTCAAGAAGATCACAGACTTCATCCATCGCCCTGGTGCAGGTCTCGAGGTTGTCAGCCAGCTTCTGGATTTTGGCCTTCAGCACAGCCTGGCTTACTTTAGTGACCTCCTTTGTGCATTCTGGCACGAGGAAGCTGTGGGAGCCGCAGAAGACCATGAAGCAGACAGAATTATAGAGCGAGATGGATGCCCTCTTCTCCGACTGGCGCAGCGCAGGGTCGCCTGGGCCCTGCCCCCGGCGAAGGAACTCCAGGCAGCCGAGTATTTCCCTCATCTGTTTCCGACAAGTCACTGCAATTTCCTGCACCTTCCTCACCTCCCGGGAATTGCAGAGCACTAAGGAGAGGTCGGAAGTGATGCTGACGGCCCCCCCAGCCGTGGCCAGGCCCAGACCCACGGCCGATGCCAGCAGAGAGGCTCCCAGCGTGGCCGGGCTCAGGGACAGCCCCAGGATGGCTGTGACTGCTCCGGCAGCGGTCAGCGTGCTCCCGCTGACGTTGGCGATCAGGGACCTCTTGCGGAGCTGGTTGAGTTTCCGAGCTGCCTTGTGAAGGTGAGCGATTTGGCCACGCAGCCTCCGTCTCTGATCCAGCAGGGCTACGTGGAAGTGGTGCGTGGGGTCTGGTGTCGGCAGAAAGGCAGCACCGTTCCTCTCCATGGCTGCTGTCCAGAGAAAGAAAAGTCTGGGGTGGGATTTATGTCAAAAAACCCCCATGAGACATGCTCATCCTGGACCACCATTTCAGGGATGGCATCCAGCCAAATTTTTGTTGCTTCAAGCCAGCTACAAGAAAGGTTTTCCATTTGCACACACATGCACCCTCACGTCCACACAAATACCCATATGAATGCATACATTTAATTATGTATTCCATTGCAACTTTCAGACAGAGAAACTTTAAAATGTTTTTCTTTAAAATGTTTTTCTTAATCCCTGCAAAGTCTGAAATATCCTGAGGACTGGGGTCAGAGGTGCTGTTACCATTATCTCTGTGAAGACGCAAAAGGTCTGGGGACAGAAATTCCCCTGAGATTAGGTGACTCAGTGCCCAGAGGAGTAATGCTGCCAGAACTAATCTGTTGTCCCCCAGTGGGATTCAGAGGATCTGCAGTATAGAAGGACATCTTTCACAAGAAAGGTCAGACTCTAAGGAGATGAAAGCCACCATCCCAGGTTTTTGTTTAGGGGTGATTTCCTATTAAAGGAGGAAAAGGGAATCTGCTGAGTGGAGTCTATGTCTCGATTTTCCATATAGGAGGTGAGAAACTTATTGATACCTTAGATGGGTGTTGTGAACATCCTTCCTTTCTTTAAGCTTCAGCAACTCAAGGCCCTGCAGCATGTTTTTTTTTTTTTCCCTATTGTAACCTGGTGTCCGTGTATGAACAAAGATGGGAACTATTGTTCTGTGGTGCTTAGTCCTGTGGTCATAAATACCCAGTTACAGTGGCAGGGGGGCCTCTGAACCTTGTTAATAAGAGTCGTGAACAGCACATCAGAAAAGTAAGCCCATTTTCAGTGTGCACTCCCTTGCAGATGGGGAAACGGGGAAATACAGAGGGCTGTGAATAGAAAAAGCTTGAAAACTGCTGGGTCTGGAAAATCCCCCCTGGCAAGATAGCAGGAGAGGCTTTGCTTCTAGGAGATGAATCTTCTGTGTTTCTGTGCTAGACAATCTCTGCTTGATGTCTCTGTTCTTTACCACAAGTGCAGAAAGAAATGTTCCAATAAACATTTTCAGGTTGCTCTAGGGCTGCAAAATGCTCTACAAAGGAAGCCAGCAACTTCAGTCCTGCTTACAGGGAACCTGAGGCAACAGAGCCAACAGGAGTGGTGACTGTCTGGTGGAAGCAGAATTTCAGTGCTTCACTGTGCACTGCATGTGCACACAGCTGTGCTGCCTCTGCACCTAGCAAGGTCCAGCCATAGAGCTGAGAAGCTGTTTGGAGGCCATAATGCCCTCACAGCCAAAAGGAGTCTCTGTAGCAGAAAGACGCTGTCACTGAGCCGAGTGAAACTATTCATTGCTGCCAGCACCTTTTCCCTTCTAAGTCTTCTGTACTGTGGGAACTGAAGGTGCCTGGTCCCCCATACAGCCACACTATGTAGTTAGGATCCTTGGGGCTTCACTCTGCAGAATCCTCATGTTTCAGAAAGAGAAAACTTTGTACCATAGTCTTTCCATCCAGAAGTGTATTCATAAACTATTCTCACTGCAATCTTTTCCCCTTCTGCTGGCTTGTCCTAATCCATCTCACACCTTTAAGATGTCCCATGTGCCCTTCAGAAAATGCCCCCAGTCTCTCTTGGTGTCATTGGGTCATTTGAATCACTTAGTACATTGTGCTTCTCTCAACTGGAAGCTGTGTCCTATTATTTTTGCACTATAATTAGAAATAAAGCTGGAAACACAAGGACTAACACTAATCTAAATGGATACCAGCATTGAAATGGACAATGAGAATATCACCAATAACTTAACAACAGATCAATATGACGATCATTAAATATGTAAATTCCTGTAACCTCTTAACAATTTGTTCTGAAGATTTAGTTGCTGAGAACTGTCTCAGATAATAACAGTGACTATCTCACTGAATTATTAGCAATCATTCAATATCTAGCATAGGCCATGTAGTGATGCCAATCTTTTGATATTGATTAATACCAGCAGAAAAAAATCCAACTCCTGCTCATAGAGAAAAATCTCACCAATGCTAAAGGTATACATTAGTCCAAAACCTGCAAACACTTTCCTAGTAGAGTACTCGGAGACACATAAAAATTACCAGTTCAAACTTACCTTCAGTTTCCAGCCACCCTCCCAGAAGACAAATTTTGATCTGTTTCTGGAGGAGACCAATTTATAGCTCCTGCGGACCAATTGCTGCGATGGGAATGCTTTGCCTCATACTGGGAGTTTGCCATTTCCTGCTCTCCCTTGTGCAGAAGGATGTGACACACTGGAAAGTGACCTGTGGGACAGTGAGCACACATCATGTTCAGGAAACGATCCCTGCGAATGAACATTGTGTGTTCACTTTTCCTGAAGTATAGGGTGGAAAAAAAGTTTAAAAATCGCAGCCTATTCCTGGCTCTGAGGTAGTGCAGACATTCCCTGCAGGGAACAGTTGCCTTTCCTTTCCCTGAAATAGCAACTGACTTTACTCTGTGCTGGAGCTGCCAATTGTTTGATGACTTAAGTTTCCCTCCACTACACATCTAGAGCCAGGGGAGCTATCAGCCAGCCAACTACTCCATTCAAGGCCAGTGTACTTTTAAAATCCCAGCTCTTTGGGAGAATCCATAAAAGGGAAGCAGCCCCACAGCAAGATCATTGCTCTGAATTCCCATCCCTTCTCCTTCCCAGTACATAAAAACTTGCTGCAAAAGGAGTGATCACCCTGTGGTTTTACTCTGTTTCTTAACCATAGGCACCACAATGGTTGAGAAACAGCCCTCTTGCTTTCCTGAAGTGCCTGTCCAGCAATCAGTAATCAGAAAGAAAGGATCATTTGGATCCCCTGCTCTGCTGCCTGCTGTTGCCTGGCAGTTGTGCCATACAGATGTGGCCAGAGGGAAGAAGTGATGAAGGTGTTGGGGAGGAACAGCCTAAGTGCCACTCATGGTGCTGCCTTCTATGCTGAACCAGGGCCAGTTTTAACCAAAGATTCTTCTGATGGGGTCAGGAAAAATAACTTTTTTGATGGCACTCAGTGGTAGTCCAAAGTGACCTGTGGTCCTGGGGACACTTCTTTTGAGCAGCTGTGTTTGAAGATGGGGCATCTACTTTCTTGTTTGGTGGATTCTTGCTCTTCAGGACTATTTGTTGACAGGGAAGCTCTGATTTTGCCCCTGACCTATCTAATCTGAAAGCTGCCTAGCTGTCACTGAATGGTAAGGCTTTCCTGTTGAATTTGTGGGATGTGTAGCCACACAATCGCTGGAGCTGACCTTAAAAAGGGCTGAGACTGAGAAGCAGCAGGCAGAGAGAGGAGAAGGCTAGGATTATTCATTTCAACAGCAACTTAGTTTTCAATTATGTTAAAACAGGTGTGAAATAGTATGTCAAGTGTTTTTGCAGGGGTGTACCTACAGGAGATAAAACGTGAATGAAATAAATAAATAGCATGGAAGAATTATTTCAACCTGTCGCTGACATAAAAGAGAAAACACTATTTTGAAAATGCCAAATATGCAGTCCTGGTCTGTTACAATCTGTACATATTGCACGTTAACAGGAAGGTGAGCTTTGACACTGAAGGAAACTGTGCTTTAGCCCTTCCCTTTGTTTTAGCAAGCGTATGCTTGAATTGGAGCCCATCTGCCTTGGCAAGCATTTGCAGTTGATGGTTCTCTTCTCACATTCCCAAAAAGAATAGGGCACTTTTTTTTCATGTGACTGCATCTGCGTTAGAATTTGTGCCTGCAGATATGTCCTTGTTAGGACAGCGAGTTTTGGTAAAAGTGAAATAAAGAAAAGGACAAAAAGGGTCCATAGAATGAGCCTAAGATGATGACATAATTTTGGATGCTCTCCTTCCTTTCCCGGTTCTTTCAATATACTCAGCTGCAAAACATTGTCAGAAACTCCTGCAATGCTCAGTCTGTGGGCAAGAACCTGATTAGGGTGCAGAAGAGACAACTCATTTTCCCTATTGACTATTCCCCCATTTTCCCTATTGTGACTATTCCCTCAGAGACTTTCATGCCCACTGAAAGATCTGCACTTCACTCAAGATCAGATGTTGGTCTCAGCCGAGGATGGTTTCTCACATGAATCATCCCTGGGCTCCTTCACCATTTAAAGAGAGTGTTTCCCCATAATCCACCCCTATAATAAGGTGCATACCCAGAAAGTATGGACTTCACATGAGGAGCTAGAGATGTCAATGTGATTTTAGACAAGAGATGTGTGTTATAAAAAGAAACACTGTTTCCTAGGAAGTGGCCCTACCACAGCATTTTGCTATCTGTTCCTGTCCCTGCTGACACTCTCACAACATCCCTCTGGTGAGACTGCTGGTCTTCTCTCCCACTGATAATTAGAATGACCACCTCCAGCAAAGATGAGCAGGTGGAAATGGGAGCTGGATGGGAGAAAAGTGTTTTCTCTCAGCACCTGCCAAGGACTGAAAGGCTTCTAGTGCCGTTAGTGCACTTGTCCAGATGTAAGTGCATCTGCTGGGTCACCAGGTAGGTTCCAGGAGCCTGCTTGGAATCTGAGCTTCTCAGGCATCTCCAGATGTATGGAGACCTTCACTGGGCAGTTCTGCAAGCTGGTGGAGGCTTGACCATGCTGCCTGCTGTGCATTGCTGCCTCTTTGTTGGCGACCTGCAAAGCTCTTGGGCTTGATGGTGGAAGGGGCACAGCAGGTGTTTCACAATGACCCTGGCCAAAAATGGCACCTCTGCTCCACCCTTTCCCATCCAGCCACATCCTCTTGAAATGCCTGAGGGCACTCTGTGGGAGCAGGTGACCAGAAAAGGGAAGGAAGGATGTTTTATGCCTCAGCTCTCTTCCTTTCAGAGGATTTTGGCAGAAAGGACTGTTTTTTTGCTCCTGGTCTCTCCAGCAGAAGGGATATATAGCAGAAGTGTCTGATCTGAAGCTGTTTGCAGCTACTGTGATGTAACATTTGAATGCAAATGTGTAACATTTGAAGCTGGAGTTTCAAATAAACACTCCCTTTACAAACATTGTTTTGATCAAATCACTGAGAAAATTGGAGTAAATTTACACTTATATACCATCTTTCTAACAGGAGATTTCTGCCATGCTTGGTACTTTCAACCTTAACTACTGGACCCTGGAGCTAAAAGCTGCATTTTTTTCTTCTATTTTCTTTTTTAATTGTATCAAAGACAAATCTTAACTTTTCTCAGCAAGATATTAATTCAGAATCAGCAGAAACTAGAATAGGCCAAAACTAAAACAAAGAAAGCAAATTGGAACAAAAGGGCTGTGTCAGCTTTTAGTAACCTTACCAGCAGATCCAAATTAATTTTTTGAAAGCATTCCAGAATGTGACAGGCTCTCTGGGCACCAGTGTATGTGAGTCCTCAGCTGGGTTTGAGGAAAGCTGCAAAGAGCAGAGCAAGGTGGGGGGAACAGGAAAGTCTGTGGGATGAGAACACCTCTTGCTAGTTCCATTTAAGCAGAAAATTAGCCAAGCACACTGACTGTGCCTGCTTTGTGATCAAGCATTCATATAACAAAAATACCATCCTAAATTGCCTTGTCAGAACACTGCTAGCAGCGTTTGCAGAGATCAAGTATTTATTTGGATGTGGAGAATGAATTCCTGCGATGCATTTAAACAGAGCAGCTTCCTCTGCCATTTGCCAGCTTTAATGACTTGTTCAGTGCAGGCCGTGTGGCACCAGACTGTGGTGCACAGAGGAGCAGCTCCTCACGCAGCCCGTGAGCCTCCAGCTGATGTCATTCCGCGCAGCCACACGCGGCTCTGCTGACACCAGCGCTGCTGGGGCCTTTTCTCTGTTCACCCTCTTAGCAGGGACAGCAGCAGCAGCACACCAGAGCAAGTGTGGCTACCCATCCCCTCCGGAGCTATAGAAAATAGAGAATTGTTAACATATTTCCAGAGCTGCAAAGAAACCTATTAGGTTGGTAAAAGGTAGAAATCAGGTAACCTGCTTTCTCGTGTCTCTTTTCCAATGGGCTTCTTGATGGCTGAGTTCACAAGGCAATATTTCTCTTGAAAGAAGGGAGTCTGGATGCTTCTCACCTACAAAATCTATTTTTTTTTTTTTTTTTTTAACAGAAAGTGTTTTCAGACTGCTCATTTCTATGTGGGGGACAGCAGTTCCCCCCGGGTGGCCCCCTTGATGGCTGAGTTCACAAGGCAACATTTCTCTTGAAAGAAGGGAGTCTGAATTCTTCTCACCTACAAAATCTACTTCTTTTTTTTTCTTTTTTTTTTTTTTTTTTTTTTTTTTTTTTTTTTTTTTTTTTTTAAAAAGTTATTCTCCCCCCCCAAAATTTTTTTTTTTTTTTTTTTTTTTTTTTTTTTTTATCTTTCAAGAAGTCAGTGTCTTTGAAATCTTGGCTGCTTTGTCAAATTCTGGCTGAGATTGCCTAGGAACCTCAAAAGCTACAGAGGCCTAAAGAAGTCCAGAAAAAGTTGAAAACTGTTACCTTGAACTTCAGATAGAGATGCATGTCACCTCATTTCAGCCCTCTTTAGAGATTCACACACAGTTTATTCACACTCTGAAGCTCCCTCTAGAGATCGGAGAAGGAAGAGCCATCCCCAAAAGCTCTTCCAGCCCATCTCTTCCAGGCACCTGCTCTATAATATGTGACAAATTATGGACAGCAATTCTTCATCCCTGTCCTGCCTCGTTCGATGTCCCACAGGTTTGCTAGGTTTATGTTCCAGTTTCAAATGTCCCGTCCCACAGACACTGCTCTGGGCCAGAGATGGTCCCTTCAGCCAGCCCCTGCTGTCCTGCAGTGAGCAGGAGATGCTGTTGTGGAAGACTGTGTGTGGCAGTGGTGCATCTCTGCCTGTCCTCCTCATGGATTTTTCAGGTACCTTTTGACCCTGTTGACACCAGCAAGACTTGGGAACACTTCTGAATGACAGAACACCTGCTGAGAGGGATGGATCTCATCCAGATCCAAAGAGAAATGGGCATCTGGCTATGAGCATGCAGTGTGTCCTTCTGTACCTCCCAAATATTTGTCATACACATACCACTGCTTGCATCCCTACTTAACTCAGTATTCAGCAGGAGATATATGGCTGTTGGGATGGCCTTTATGTCCATCATGAATCAAGTCTCTGTATTTGACAAACCTGCTTTGAAAAGTGTTTGTGAACTCTGCCTTTAAGGACAAATCGCATTTTTGATACCAAAATCAGATTTTGACTAATATCTCTTGTAGTATCCTAGGGCTCCCCTCTACGATGGGTGTTATTTTATATTTGCAGCACATCAGACATCTAGTGATTGTTTTCAGAGCAGATGACAACATTTTGTAGTGAGCTGGTATAGCTCTAGAAAAAATGTTTTCACACTTGAAGCAGCTCTGCAGACTTGGAGGACTGGAACTGGGCAGAAAGGGTGAACATGTTCTCTTCCTTTCAGCCCTTCCTTGAACCTGGTGCAGTCAGGGGGCTGTATTGGATCTCAAAAAGCAGATTTTTTTGCTGTTCTTTGTGCCTCTTTACAGTGATGTGTGAAGATGAGCATCCTTCCTCCTTTAGCTTTAGTGCACACCAATCATTGCACCTGCAAGTCTTCCTTCTTCAGCCATTCTGTAGGCAGGTCTTCCCACAGGGAGTGGTAATGAGGGAGCCTAGAAAACAGCAGTCTCTTTTCCTAAAATCTGCTCCTCAGTAGGAATCTCTTCCTCCATAGCATGGTAGATTGCAAGTAGGCATTGATAATCAGGCCGCCTACTTCTCACCACTTTTTATATTTCGGGAGACATATGGTGGCTGACGCATTTCCTGATGTATACTCAAAAATCACATCAGTTTGGATGCAGGACCTCTGATTATGGACATGGAGCTACAGACAATTCATTTCCCTGCTGTTCTGCAGCATTTTCAATGAACTTTGGTGGTTCTTGTTCTCACCTGATATGTAAGGAAAAAAAGGCAGGGAGGAAGCCAATGGTTTGCTCCTTGCCTTCTGGGCAGAACAAATGGTGAACGGAGGTGGCCTTAGTTTCAGATGAATGTTTGCTCCCTGAAGCTACCCTCTGACCTGGCACAGCTTTTATAATACTGATCAGGTCATGATTTTAAATTCTCTTGTTCTGGGGATGGTTGAGACTTTCCCATGTTTAAGGATATATCATACTGCATTCTTCTCTTTATATTTCTTGGAAAATAAAAGGTTTCTGTAAGCCAACAAGAATTTCCCTTGTAAGGTTTCTGGAACAAAATGTCTTTTTTTTTAGATTATTAATATGGAAGTGATTGGACAGCTGTCATAGGAATCCTCATTTGAATAGATGTCAGCAAGAAGGAAAGAATATTGCTTCATGCAGGTAATTTAAAAAACATCTTAGAATCTGTTCATTGGTTCAAAACTGCCAGAAGAGTTAGTGGAAAAGGAGCAAGAGACACGGATATATTCAGGATCCCACAGCTAAGCACTTTACATAACAGACCTTACATATGCTGAAAAGTAAGGTGGTGAAGCAACCCACCAGACACATTTCTCCTCCTCTAGTTCTTCTCTGAATTTGCCTGCTTGGCCAAATTCACACATTTCCCCTGTCTTCACAGGTGCAGTGATACCAGCAGCTATTTTTGCTCTTAGCTCAGGGCAGCATTTCAGCTGCTGGACATCTGCGCCAAACTGCTCCTTTCCTTTGCTGGCTTTGCATCCCAGTGTCCTCTAGAAAAGTGCTGGGAACGTCATCTTCCATCCCTGCCCTCCAGCAACACAAGGGCAGGAGAGGGGGCAACCTCTTCTCCCTGAAGGATTCTTGTCCACCTCTTCTGAGCCATTATGAGCTTGTTTTTATGAGGTGGTAGCTCATCTTCCTGGCTTCTCTGCAGAAAGTGGAGGAGTTGCAGGTGGTTGTTCTCTGCCTGACCAGGGTGGGCCCCAAAGGGGAGCCAGTGAACCACAAAGGCTGCAGTCAGCCAGAAGTTAAGACCAGCTGCCTCAGAGGAAATAAGTGTCTAAGTGATGTGAATGTCATGGTTCAGAGTGGGATGGGAGAAGATGTGAGTCCCCACCAGGAGCTGGTAGGGAGACATGTACATTACCACCCAAACCAAAACTGTGGGTCAGGATTTTCTCCAGACAGCAGCTGCAAGGTGGAACAAATTGCTCTTTCTACTGTCCCCTTTGGGTTTTGTGTCTGTTGCATGGGATGGAGATGCTAGTTTTTTAGAAGGACCTTTTGGAAACTGAAGCTGGCTGCTCTTGAGATGTTTCCTTGTGAAGGTGCTGAAATGAAGGTGAAAGGGTGTTTCACATGCAACTGAGTGCTCTGGGCCCAACAAAAGGTGAGCCAAGCCATTCCCACATTTTTAGGTGTTTGATGGCAGAAGAGTTTGGAATTACCAAACTGAGGTGCAGGAACTGTTGTTCCTGGCCATCCTGAACCTAAACCTGGTGAGTACTTCCAGTGTCAATGATAAGTGCAAGTGGCAGTAGAGTTTTGTTATAACTGAAATCTGCTGCTCTCTCCACTAGGGCTGAAACCAAACATCTGCATGCAACTTGGAAAAAGTGGAAAAGGAACAAAAGACACGGATGTATTCAGGATCCCACAATCAGGATCCTGTTGTCTGGATGTAGAGAGCTGCTGAACCAGTAGCTTTGAGAGCCTTTTACAGTCCCTGCTTCACCAAGGAGTGGTACTGTCAGGGTACCACCAGCCCTGCCATCCCTGCCCAGCATTTCCTGGGGCTCCCCCAACCCTGTTCTGGTCCCAGGAGGCCATTCCTGCCCCCTTGGAGCCATCAGCCCCTATCCCAGCAACACAGAAATAGGGCCAATCTCAAGTTCCCCACAGTCCTGCCTGGCCATGGTCCCACTGCTCCAGGGAGTATCCAATGCTCAGAGCCCCTCTCTGGGCCTGATCCTGATCCCACCTGCAGCTGACTTCTTGGCCTTGCCTCTGTGTGTGTATGGCAGGGAGCTGAGGTTCGTGGCAAATTAGAAGTTAAATAAGCAGACAAATTCATTACATTTTGAATAGGTTTTGGGGTTTGGTTTGTTTTTGGTTTTTTTTTTATGAAATTAGATTAATCATCTCTGAACCTTTTTTTTTTTGCAGACAGGAAATGTTGAGAATTAACACCTACAGCTGGGCCTCAGCAGGAGAAGGGTAGAAAATGTGAATCAGACTAAAATTGGAGGATCCAAGCAACTGTATTTTTAAGAATTGTGAATGACTCTCAATTCTCCTATCTCCAAAACAGAGATGGGCATTACATGTTTGGGAAAGTAATGGCAAGGTGAAATGAAATGCAGTTGGGTTGTTTCATGTGGAAAAATCATAAGGAAGGGGAGGAATAGGAGAAAGAATTCAAGAAGAATTATCCTCAGTATGAGTACAAAAAGCTGAACACTGCACCTTTGTAAGGTCCTCTTCCTAGGACTTTTAATGTAATCTATGGTGGCCACTTGGCTTTGTGCTCTAGAGTCAAATATCACAAAAGGGAGATAGAATAATTGGAAAGCTACCATGATTTTGCAATTTTTTTAGTTGGCTAGCAGGCACTAAGTTTGGTTTGGATTACTATATATTTTTGCAAGTTAATAGGCATTTGTTAGTGGTTATAATAATCTATACTTTCCATGCTGGCTGGGAAGTGCTCTAAGGGGCTTTCAGATCTGATCTCTTCCAGTGCAAGCTGGCTCCCATTGATAGTACCTGCAAAAAATAAATTGTTCTGTAGTATTTGCTGGCAGATTCTTGCTACTCTTCCAGAGACCTCTGTCCATACTGACAGTGCATGCAGAGACCATCAGCCTGGAATATCACCGAGATCCTGTTGTTCTTGATTTCACCTCTTCTAGGGTGAGGTAGCAAAGCTGGCTGTAATTGTGATGGTAAATGCACAAGAGGGAGAGAGAATCTGTCCCAGGGAGGATCCTTCCTATCTGTTCTTTTTCATGTCTGCATTGCAGGGAAATATGTACTAGTACATGTTTCTTAATTAAGTTTGACCATGACTGGAGTAATGATCTCTGGTGCACAATTTCAGGTTGTTGTGCTGCTAATCACACAAGAAACATCAGGTTTTGGGGGAGGAGGGTGAGCCATGAACCACAGTCTTTGTGTATTTGCTACTCTATGAGGTGATGCTGTATTCCTGTCTCCTTGTGGGGCTTGATTATTCTCTTATACTTCTGCATCCTTCCCCCTATTCCTGCTTGTATATAAAATGATCATGAGATTATATAATCTTTGTACAAATAAGGAAAGGGAATATTAGAAAAAAAACAGAAGAAGAAAACCAAGTAAGTAGGAACGCCTAAAATAATTACAAAATTTAGCCTCAAGTTGTTCAATTTAACATTTGATAGAAAATGGTGGAGACAAAAGTGGAGTGAGACAAGGATTACCAAAATGTGTGGCAGTGTTGCTGTGGCACATACTGAGAAAGAAGTTTTCCTCTGGAGATGGTTGGTGTTGTGGTTGGCACCACTATACAGGATTTAGGTATACAGCTGTGTGCCAGCTGTGTGTGTAAAATAAAACAGTCTTGGGAATATTACGTTACAGGCTGGAGGGAAGTGTGCTATTGTGTTGCATTATTACACTTGTAAAATAAGATTTGCAGAGAATGGGGGAGGTAGAAAGACTTCTGTCCCAGCACAAGTATTGGCACTGGAGATTGCAGAGTTGGTGAGTACAAAAACCTGCTTAGACACTGTAACACCTTTAGTTTTTGAAGGACATCAAGGATTCTACCAGACCTAGATGGATCAGAGCAGACACACAGTCATCCACCTGATGGCAGGAAACTTTAGGGGATATCAACAACTCCACTATTCAATTCTTTATGCCCCCTACTACTACATGGAGTAAATGTCATACAGTCAAGTTCTCTTGTCTTTGGAAAATTTCTAGTGAACTTTACTCTTTAAGCCATCCCACTTCCTTCTGGATTTGAGACTCCAGATCCAGATTTGCTGAATTTGCCTTCTTATTGGCACTCTCTGCTGCATCATAACATCATAATTCCTCACCTAGGGGAATTATGATGTCCTAGGGGACCTCAATGGCAAGGAGGAGTTAGAAAGAAAACATAAATGCAAGAAAAATGTGTTTATTTTCCTAAAGTCTTTTTTACCATAACTGTGCAAGAAAATATCAAAGTGTCTGTATGGTGGATTTTTGAATCAGACTTTGTGAATTAATTGAAGATTAAGAGTCTTCCAAAATCTTCAAGAGGTTTGTTTTACTGTTCTTTAGTGGAATGAAATAGAGGAGTGAGGTGTCTTTTTTCACTCACAGATTGAAAAAGGGAGTTTAATCATATCTTGTCAGCATCATACCTAAACTGTTCAAGTGTGCTTTGTTTACATGAGGTATAAATGCAGCAATCTGGCCCTGCTAAAATATTGATGGCCATTAAATTTCAAAGTAAATAAATTAGGAACTCCTGACAGACACAAAACTATACCCAAAGTTGTAGCTGGTAAGAATGTACGCGTGCTTAGGGGTAGTCACCACAATGTGCATAAAGAGCTTTGCCTCACTTTGTGCTGCAGCCAAAGCTTTTATGTACAGAAACTGCTGTGACATGATCTGAAGCATGGAAAAAGAACAGTGAGCGAAAATTGTGTTTTTTTCTTTCCAGCTTCAGATCAAAATACATATAGAATGGTGCTCTGACATCTCTTGCAGACTCAAGATCTGTCCATTTCTTTTTCCATGTTAATGAATCACATGAACAAATTTTACAGATTTAGCACTGTGTGCTTCATTTAGAGTGTGGTCTCTTTCTGTGCACCAGAGACTTACGTGAAGATCTGTGGTCCATCTTTTTAATCTTTGGTGTTCAGGTCCCAAATTATTCCACTGATATTGCAGAGCCTTTTGCTACGTTAACAATAGGAAAGTGTCTCAAATAGGGGAATATAAAGTATGTGCTGTCTCATACTTCATGCATAGAAATGTGAAACATCTGGAAACTTTATGTTTGGAAGTAAAGGAAAAAAATATACCCGAGTGTTTCACAGTAGCCAGAGGTATAAACCTCAGTAGGAGAAGCGGCAGGACAGCTTTGTGCTACCTCACACCCTTTGAAACCGTTTTATTTTAAAGAATGATACTATTTGCTGTCTTATGTAATGTAAAAAGGACCTTCTGAAGTTAATACTGAGTTTTCTGACTCACCTTAACTTTAAAGTAGAATTTCTAATTTAGGAAGAAAAACAAAACTTGCATGTTCTCGAGGTCCATTTGCTGGCAGGACTCGGGATTCTTCGTCCCCATGTTACTCAAATCCAACTCTTTTCCTGACAAGACATCAACAGGGGGGAAACAGCCGCTCCCACGGCCTCACAGATGTAGAAAAAGGATGATTTCGTGACAGATAAAGTAGGAAAAAGCCATTTTATTTCACCCGAAGACACACAAGACGGAGAGCGGGGCGCCGGGCGGGGCAGACAGCGCCGGCCGCGCTGCGATCATCGGGGCTCCCCGTTACCCCGCGGGGCCCGAGAGCGCCCGGGCCCGCCGCCAAGAAGCCGAAGAAGGCGGCGAGCGGCTCCAAAGCCCGCAAGCCCGCGGGGCCCAGCGTCACCGAGCTGATCACCAAGGCCGTGTCCGCCTCCAAGGAGCGCAAGGGGCTCTCGCTCGCCGCGCTCAAGAAGGCGCTGGCCGCCGGCGGCTACGACGTGGAGAAGAACAACAGCCGCATCAAATTGGGCATTAAGAGTCTCGTCAGCAAGGGCACCCTGGTGCAGAGCAGAGGTCTGGCTCTCTCCGCCTCAGCAAAAAAAAAAAAAAAAAAAAAAAAAAACCGGAAAACAAAAAAAAAAGGCCCCAAAAAAAAAAAAAAAAAAAAAAAAAAAAAAAAAAAAGCCCGGAGAAGCAAAAGAAAAGGCTCCTAAGAAAAACAAAACAAAACAAAACAAAAAACAAAAACCCACAGTAATCAAGCCGAAGAAGCCGGCGGCTAAGAAGCCCGCCAGCGCCGCCAAGAAGGCGGTGGCAGCAAAGAACAGCCTCAAGAAAGTTATGTCCGCAGCCAAGAAGGCAGCCAAGAGTCCCAAGGTGACAAAGGCTGTCAGGCCCAAGAAAGCGCGGCAGCAGCGAAGAGCCCGGCTAAGGCGAAGGCGGTGAAGCCCAAAGCAGCCAAGCCGAAAGCGGCCAAGGCAAAGAAGGCAGCTCCCAAGAAGTAAGCCCCAAGGGGAAATAATCCTGCTTCGCATTTAAATCCAACGGCTCTTTTAAGAGCCACCGACATTTTCGGAAATGGGCTGAAATGCTGTGCCTGCCGCCGTTTTGGCGGGGGGGGTGTGGGGGAACCGCAGGCTGCTGGAAAATGTGCTGTTTGAGTCCGGGAACAGCTCGAGGCGCTCTTGAATTGGTTGGGGAGGGTAACAGCGCCTTGGTAGCTCAAAATGCCCACGAGGCGCGGGGATTGGTTGCGGAAGGGCCGAGCTGCTTCCTGGAACCGCTGCCAGCCCCGCCCCAGAGCGAAGCAATACAGCGCGGGGCTGGTGCTGTGTGCACGGAGCTGCGTCCGGCACTGACAGCGAAAATGTCCAAGATGAGCATTTCAGAACCTGCCGCGGGCTTTCGCCACCGTAATGAAATTCAAGCTCTTTCTCTGAAATTGTAGGTGGCTCTTAAAAGAGCCTTTGGGTTTCTCGTGGTGTCACTAGGCAGCCTTTGTTCTTCAGCGCTCACTTGGCTTTGGCCTTGTGGCTGTCGGTCTTCTTGGGCAGCAGCACGGCCTGGATGTTGGGCAGCACGCCGCCCTGCGCGATGGTCACCTTGCCCAGCAGCTTGTTGAGCTCCTCGTCGTTGCGGATGGCGAGCTGCAGGTGGCGGGGGATGATGCGCGTCTTCTTGTTGTCGCGGGCCGCGTTGCCCGCCAGCTCCAGGATCTCGGCCGTCAGGTACTCCAGCACGGCCGCCAGGTACACCGGCGCGCCGGCGCCCACGCGCTCCGCGTAGTTGCCCTTGCGCAGCAGCCGGTGCACGCGGCCCACGGGGAACTGCAGCCCGGCCCGCGACGAGCGCGACTTGGCCTTGGCGCGCGCCTTGCCGCCCTGCTTCCCGCGACCCGACATGGCTCCTGCTGCTGGTGCTATGAAAGAAACGAAGTCAAAAGCCGAATGCGATAAACTTAACTTATGAGCTCAGCCTTATATACCTCTTCAGCAGTAGGCGCGACTTTCGATTGGTTAAGACAGGGATGTGCTTAAAACAGCCAATAGGAACGCGGATCCAGATTTGACCAATGGCGATGAAGGGTGTAACGCTATCTCTGTAAAACTTGCCACAGCCAATAAAAACTTAGCTTTCAGGATCCCTAATTTGCATAACCGCCCTATAAATGCGGGCGCCCAGAAGGGCCGCTCATTCTCCGTCCGAGAGATCGTTGGTGTTGCTGAGGTCAGAGCATTCGCTGCAGCCATGCCCGAGCCGGCCAAGTCCGCCCCCGCGAGGGGAGAATGTGCATTTACGCTGTAAAAGTATCATAAATTAAAAGGAAAGCGGGATTGGCTATGCTTGCGGTAACCTTAGGCTATATCCTGCGTCTGATCCAATGCATCTGAGAACGTTCATAATTTCCTTTAAAAGCCGTAGGAGTCCGTTTTGATGTATGTACGCTGTAGTGGAGGCGGGCTAGACAAATAAATGCTGCCTGTGGTCTCAATTAAAACAGCGGAAGCACGTTCCTGTTGGCTGGTACATGGTATTTCTCTGCTGACCTACGTTAATGGAAGATGTTGTGAACCGGCAGCATTGAAAGCACAGGCTCCTTCAGACTACCCGGTGCTCTTGTTTCTTGTTATTTTTATTTAGAAAAACTTCAAGATGGATGCCCACTCCCCTGCCCTGCAATCTCCATTGCCGAGAGTGACTAGGGGAAGCAAAGCAGAAAGATTTCTCGCTCCCAAAGTGCGCTGTCCCGGCGCAGGTAGCGCCAAACACAGGCTCCCCTGTGTGGCTCCTTCTCGGCTTTCGTCCGCCCCTGTCTCCCCACCGCCGTTTCCCCGCTCCCCGTTCGGGCGGGCGGGCAGAGCCAGGGCCGCGCCGCTGCCGCGCTCGGTCCGACCTGAGTGAGGACTGCGCGCAGCCTCCCCGCGGGAGGGCCCGGCCGCCTCCCGCCCTGCCGCTGATTGGTTCCCCTCTCGCCTCGCCGCCCGAGCGCGCGCTTCCCCGGGCCGCGCTCGTCGCAAGGGACGCGGCGCTTCCAGCGGCCCGGGCAGCAGCCGCGACAGCTCGGCGGGGCCAGGCAAGGCGGCTGCCGCCCGCGCCTTCGCCCTTTCTGCCGCGGCCCTCAACCGAACGCGGCTACGGAGCGGCAAGAAACCGCGAGCACTCGGCGAAGGAGGCGGCTGCCGGCGGCAGCTTTAGCCAGCGGTCCCGAGGCCGGGGACGAACGCGAGCGGAGCGGCCTTGGAAAACGCAGGGCGAGCCCCAGGCTCGGGCGGCGAGACGGTACCGCGCCGCTCTGAGGCGGTGCCGCCGCCGCTGCGGCTCGCAAGCCGCGGTGGGAAGGGGGCGGGGGCGGGGCGAGGCCGGGGCGCGATTGCCGCCCCGGAGGCGGGGCCTTTTCCCGGGCTCGCCACAAGCGTCCAATGGCAGCCGGCCGCTGTGGCGCGGGCGCGGGGGCCGGGCTATAAATAGCGGCGCGGCGGAGCCGGTGGCGCAGTGTGTGCTGTGGTGAGCGCGAGCGGCTGTGCGCGGGTGCTGGGGCTGCGATGGCGCGCACGAAGCAGACGGCGCGGAAGTCGACGGGCGGCAAGGCGCCCCGCAAGCAGCTGGCCACCAAGGCTGCCCGCAAGAGCGCGCCGGCCACGGGCGGCGTCAAGAAGCCGCACCGCTACCGGCCCGGCACGGTGGCGCTGCGCGAGATCCGGCGCTACCAGAAGTCCACGGAGCTGCTGATCCGCAAGCTGCCCTTCCAGCGCCTGGTGCGCGAGATCGCGCAGGACTTCAAGACCGACCTGCGCTTCCAGAGCTCGGCCGTCATGGCGCTGCAGGAGGCCAGCGAGGCCTACCTGGTGGGGCTCTTCGAGGACACCAACCTGTGCGCCATCCACGCCAAGCGCGTCACCATCATGCCCAAGGACATCCAGCTGGCCCGCCGCATCCGCGGGGAGCGCGCCTGAGTCCCCTGCCCTAGCCCGCACAGACCCAAAGGCTCTTTTAAGAGCCACCACATGCACATCAAAAAGAGCTGTTGCGCTGCCTGAACTTTTCCTTGAAATTCGCCTTATATGCTTTGCAAGAGTAAAGTGACAAGTACTTGACAGGGGGAGTGCAAAAAGCAGAAGTTGCAGGAGGGTGATTGGAGAGCCTCAGGCAGGGGGGAGGGGTTTACATCCCTGTGGCGGATGGATGTGACACAGCTTTCAGCAGAAAAGGGGCTGGAGGGGCCTGGCAGGGACACTCCTGTGTCTGCAGTCGAGCCGTGCTCAGGAAATCTGTGCCTTAAACCCTGCCCGGCTGGTTCAAGGCACGGGCAGAAACTCCCTGTGTCACTGTGCTGTGTTGCTGTCCCTTGTCACCGTCACACCGAACAAACAGATCGCCGTGAGGGGGCTGCCACCTTGCTCCAACAATTCTTAACACCCGGAACAAGAGTAACCATCGCAATAAATCCGTTTTGATGGTCTCAGGTTTGATATATATTGTTATTCCTGCTGTTGAAGCAATGGGCCACCATGCTGATGGCACCGGGTGCCTGAGGCTTCTTGCAGCACAGGAAAGTATCTTAAAAGGCCAAGACACTTCTTGAAATTTACTGTGGATTAAGGAATAATTCACCAAAATTTTTCAGGTTTGTTACTATAATACAAAACTGGGTGGGTGGGGAACGTTGTGGGTTTTAGTTTGTTTTGGGGTTTTTTGTTACTTTTTTTTTATGCAGAGGGGGTATTCTCAACAAGTTTTTTAAAAATCATGAATTTAAAATGTATGTGTTCTTGCCCTAATGAGAGTAAAAGTATTTGTCTTTTACCTTGCATTTCTTCAGTGGTGATCACCATACATGATGTATGCTGAGCTGTCATTCCTGCATCCAGTTCTTCAGCGTTCTCTGTGAGTTTCTGGAAGGACAGACACATACACCCGCAGTTTTCAGACTTCTAAGGACCCACCTTTGTTCAAATTCTTACAATGAGGCAAGGTCAGTCTAACAAGGGTCTGAGGATCAAAAGGAGGAGTTAAAAAATAAACCTCAGATTCGTTAGTGGCTGATGTTTCTCCAGCTGGCTCGCCGCATCCCCGGAGAGCGCGCCTGAGTTCTGTGCCGCAGCCCTTCCCGGCCAGGCACCGAGGCCACCCACACAGACCCAAAGGCTCTTTAGGAGCCACTACAAGCACAATAAAAGAGCTCTTGCCCTGTTGCAAAATGTGTATGGTTCACTGCTCGGGGGGAGAAGAGATTGCAGAGGTGCAGTTATGTATATGGGTAATGTGCCTCAGTGAGGCCCATCTCTATCGACAGAGCTGTAATCTAGTCCCAATGGCTGTTTTGGAAGCACTACATGCACCCTAATTTAAACTCTGGAGCTGCCTGGAAACGTATTTCCCTTACCTGATCAGAGGGAATAGCAGGTTTATGTATTAGTGCGAAATAGTGACTATCCTAGTGTGAAATAGTGACATCCCTGTGACTGGTGTTTTAGGGGTTTGTTCTGGGGCCTCCCTCGAGTACCGCTGTAGTTGTGTTACACTGATGACACACCTATAAAGTGCTTCAGCAACTCTCACTGCTGATACAGCTCGTAGCCCCGCGCGCGGCTCGGCGGTGGAGTGCACGGGGAGCGGGGAAACGGCGGTGGGGAGACAGGGGCGAACGAAAGCCGAGAAGGAGCCACACAGGGGAGCCTGTGCTAGGCGGTAGTGCCCATGCAGGACAGCGCACTTTGGGGGCCAAAACGCGGAGCATCGTCCCACTTTTCCTCCACCGGTTTGCCGCAAAAATATATTTTGGGGATAGTGAAGAAGAGCGGGCATCCATCCCGGATCCTTTTGCTCAGGAACAAAGAAGTAGAAAACAAGAGCACAGGGCCGTATGAAACAGTTTGTGCTTTTCGTGGGTCCAATTCAGGCATTAAAAGAACAGGCGTGGTTTGGTTTTTTGTTTTTGTTCCCCTCAGCGTGTATTAACCAGAACACCGGGTAGCAGCGGTCATAGGATTCGTTTTGGCCGCTTTGAGACCGATGTTATATTTCTTAGCTGCCTCCCCTGCACTGAACAGGTAAGATGAGCGGGCTCCTAAGGAGGAAAGGATAGAGCCTCAGTTTACCACAGACACTGCTACTCCTTTTTTTTTTAAATTATACGTTTACAGCATAAATGCCTATTTCCCTCCCTCCACAGGTCAAACAGTTGGGGCAGGAACTCGCCAGAGGATCAGCTCTTTTACTTAGAAAAGCTGCTGCTCTTCCAGCCGGTCACACTGCTGCTTGAAATTTAATTCTCTGCTGCTGCCCTGCCGGCTTCCGATTTCCTTCTGGCTTTAGTGGGGCTCCTCCTGGCTCATTTTCCCTTAGCATCTCCTGCAGGCTGGTGGCTGCAGAAGCCAGCAGCTCCTTGGCCTCACCAGGCTCTGTCCTGCAGTGGTGGCACTGCAGCAACGGGAGCCGTTTTCACCTGACCGTGCCTTTCCCCATCTCTGCCCCGCAGTATAGGAAAAAAGAGATGTGACTTAACATCTGTGACCTGGTGTGCGCTGAATTTCACTTTCCTGAAAGTCAGTCGGTGCTGAATTCACCTTCCACAGGGGAAGGAATCTGCGCTTCCCTCGGTGTCACCTTGTTCCACGTAATGGGACTGTCCTGCACATTGAATTGTAGCGAACACTGGGAAAGACTTCTAAGAAAAACCGTGTGTGCAACATCTCGATGATGTGTGAATCCTAGAATAAAATTCTAGTTTGTAGGCTGTAGAAACTTCCAACAGAGAAATTTTATGGGTTTCTTCGCCTTACAAAAGAATGGTCTGATATTAAGGGTACAATGTAATAGTCAAAAAGATATATAATTAATAACTATCATTGTAGAATTTCCTCTCTTTTTTTTCTGCTATAGAATGTGCTCGGTTATTATGTAGTTGTGGTTTCGAGTTACATACTTGGGAAATAAAGCCA
>NW_024527267.1:0-11935 GCF_017590135.1 Pyrgilauda ruficollis
TCCCTGAGCACTGTGAGACCCAAACCCCCAGCACCAGTGAGACTCCCCCTAAATCCTCAGCACCAGAGACTCCCACCCCCAAACCCCCAGCAGCAGATGCCCCTCCCCCAAAATCCCCCTGGAGAAAGACCCCTCCCCACCGTCCCTGTCCCGCAGAGATGAACGTGAAGACGCTGAGCTTCGAGCAGTTCCTGCCCATGATGCAAACCATCGCCAAGAACAAGGACCAGGGCTGCTTCGAGGACTACGTGGAGGGGCTCCGGGTGTTCGACAAGGAGGGCAACGGCACCGTCATGGGGGCCGAGATCCGCCACGTCCTCGTCACCCTGGGTGAGCCCCCAGCCCCCCTGGCAGCCCCCGGGGTCGCCACCGGGAAATGGGGATGGACAGGGGGGTGGGGTCCTGAAATGGGGGGGGTTTGGGGGGTCTTAGTGGGTCCAGGGTTCTGGAGGTGCTGAGATGGGGTCGCTGAGGTGCTGAGATGGGGGGTTTTGGGGTGTTGGGGGTCCCTGAGGTGCTGATTTGGGGGTCCCTGAGGTGCTGACTTCAGGGCTTCTGGGGTGTTGGGGGTCCCTGAGGTGCTGATTAGGGGAGTTCTGGAGTATGGGGGTCCCTGAGGTGCTGACATTCGGGTGTCCCACGGCCTTGGTGGTCCTTGGAGATACTGCTGAGGGGTCCAGGTGCTCTGGGGGTCTCAGTGCTGCTGACATGGGGGGGGTCTGGGTACGCTGAGGGTCCTGGAGATACCTCAGGGGTCCCAAAGGTGCTGCCAGGGAGGGGTTGGGATACCCTGAGGGTCCCAAAGTTGCTGCCAAGGTGGGGTTCTGGGTGCCCTGAGGGTCCCAGAGGTGCCTCAGGGGTCCCAGAGATGCTGCCAGGGAGGGGTTTGGGTACCCTGAGGGTCCCAGAGTTGCTGTCAAGGGGAGGGTCTGGGTGCCCCAAGGGTCCCAGAGGTGCCTCAGGGGTCCCAAAGGTGCTGCCAGGGGGGGTCTGGGCACCCTGAGGGTCGCAAAGATGATGTCAAGGAGGGGTTCTGGGTACCCTGAGGATCCTGGAGGTACCTCAGAGGTCCCAAAGTCGATGCCAAGGAGGGGTTTGGGCACCCTGAGGGTCCCAGAGGTGCCTCAGGGGTCCCAAAGGTGCTGCCAAGGAGGGGTTCTGGGTACCCTGAGGATCCTGGAGGTACCTCAGAGGTCCCAAAGTCGATGCCAAGGAGGGGTTTGGGCACCCTGAGGGTCCCAGAGGTGCCTCAGGGGTCCCAAAGGTGCTGCCAAGGAGGGGTTCTGGGTACCCTGAGGATCCTGGAGGTACCTCAGAGGTCCCAAAGTCGATGCCAAGGAGGGGTTTGGGCACCCTGAGGGTCCCAGAGGTGCCTCAGGGGTCCCAGAGATGCTGCCAGGGAGGGGTTTGGGTACCCTGAGGGTCCCAGAGTTGCTGTCAAGGGGAGGGTCTGGGTGCCCCAAGGGTCCCAGAGGTGCCTCAGGGGTCCCAAAGGTGCTGCCAGGGGGGGTCTGGGCACCCTGAGGGTCGCAAAGATGATGTCAAGGAGGGGTTCTGGGTACCCTGAGGATCCTGGAGGTACCTCAGAGGTCCCAAAGTCGATGCCAAGGAGGGGTTTGGGCACCCTGAGGGTCCCAGAGGTGCCTCAGGGGTCCCAAAGGTGCTGCCAAGGAGGGGTTCTGGGTACCCTGAGGATCCTGGAGGTACCTCAGAGGTCCCAAAGTCGATGCCAAGGAGGGGTTTGGGCACCCTGAGGGTCCCAGAGGTGCCTCAGGGGTCCCAAAGGTGCTGCCAAGGAGGGGTTCTGGGTACCCTGAGGATCCTGGAGGTACCTCAGAGGTCCCAAAGTCGATGCCAAGGAGGGGTTTGGGCACCCTGAGGGTCCCAGAGGTGCCTCAGGGGTCCCAGAGATGCTGCCAGGGAGGGGTTTGGGTACCCTGAGGGTCCCAGAGTTGCTGTCAAGGGGAGGGTCTGGGTGCCCCAAGGGTCCCAGAGGTGCCTCAGGGGTCCCAAAGGTGCTGCCAGGGGGGGTCTGGGCACCCTGAGGGTCGCAAAGATGATGTCAAGGAGGGGTTCTGGGTACCCTGAGGATCCTGGAGGTACCTCAGAGGTCCCAAAGTCGATGCCAAGGAGGGGTTTGGGCACCCTGAGGGTCCCAGAGGTGCCTCAGGGGTCCCAAAGGTGCTGCCAAGGAGGGGTTCTGGGTACCCTGAGGATCCTGGAGGTACCTCAGAGGTCCCAAAGTCGATGCCAAGGAGGGGTTTGGGCACCCTGAGGGTCCCAGAGGTGCCTCAGGGGTCCCAAAGGTGCTGCCAAGGAGGGGTTCTGGGTACCCTGAGGATCCTGGAGGTACCTCAGAGGTCCCAAAGTCGATGCCAAGGAGGGGTTTGGGCACCCTGAGGGTCCCAGAGGTGCCTCAGGGGTCCCAGAGATGCTGCCAGGGAGGGGTTTGGGTACCCTGAGGGTCCCAGAGTTGCTGTCAAGGGGAGGGTCTGGGTGCCCCAAGGGTCCCAGAGGTGCCTCAGGGGTCCCAAAGGTGCTGCCAGGGGGGGTCTGGGCACCCTGAGGGTCGCAAAGATGATGTCAAGGAGGGGTTCTGGGTACCCTGAGGATCCTGGAGGTACCTCAGAGGTCCCAAAGTCGATGCCAAGGAGGGGTTTGGGCACCCTGAGGGTCCCAGAGGTGCCTCAGGGGTCCCAAAGGTGCTGCCAAGGAGGGGTTCTGGGTACCCTGAGGATCCTGGAGGTACCTCAGAGGTCCCAAAGTCGATGCCAAGGAGGGGTTTGGGCACCCTGAGGGTCCCAGAGGTGCCTCAGGGGTCCCAAAGGTGCTGCCAAGGAGGGGTTCTGGGTACCCTGAGGATCCTGGAGGTACCTCAGAGGTCCCAAAGTCGATGCCAAGGAGGGGTTTGGGCACCCTGAGGGTCCCAGAGGTGCCTCAGGGGTCCCAGAGATGCTGCCAGGGAGGGGTTTGGGTACCCTGAGGGTCCCAGAGTTGCTGTCAAGGGGAGGGTCTGGGTGCCCCAAGGGTCCCAGAGGTGCCTCAGGGGTCCCAAAGGTGCTGCCAGGGGGGGTCTGGGCACCCTGAGGGTCGCAAAGATGATGTCAAGGAGGGGTTCTGGGTACCCTGAGGATCCTGGAGGTACCTCAGAGGTCCCAAAGTCGATGCCAAGGAGGGGTTTGGGCACCCTGAGGGTCCCAGAGGTGCCTCAGGGGTCCCAAAGGTGCTGCCAAGGAGGGGTTCTGGGTACCCTGAGGATCCTGGAGGTACCTCAGAGGTCCCAAAGTCGATGCCAAGGAGGGGTTTGGGCACCCTGAGGGTCCCAGAGGTGCCTCAGGGGTCCCAAAGGTGCTGCCAAGGAGGGGTTCTGGGTACCCTGAGGATCCTGGAGGTACCTCAGAGGTCCCAAAGTCGATGCCAAGGAGGGGTTTGGGCACCCTGAGGGTCCCAGAGGTGCCTCAGGGGTCCCAGAGATGCTGCCAGGGAGGGGTTTGGGTACCCTGAGGGTCCCAGAGTTGCTGTCAAGGGGAGGGTCTGGGTGCCCCAAGGGTCCCAGAGGTGCCTCAGGGGTCCCAAAGGTGCTGCCAGGGGGGGTCTGGGCACCCTGAGGGTCGCAAAGATGATGTCAAGGAGGGGTTCTGGGTACCCTGAGGATCCTGGAGGTACCTCAGAGGTCCCAAAGTCGATGCCAAGGAGGGGTTTGGGCACCCTGAGGGTCCCAGAGGTGCCTCAGGGGTCCCAAAGGTGCTGCCAAGGAGGGGTTCTGGGTACCCTGAGGATCCTGGAGGTACCTCAGAGGTCCCAAAGTCGATGCCAAGGAGGGGTTTGGGCACCCTGAGGGTCCCAGAGGTGCCTCAGGGGTCCCAAAGGTGCTGCCAAGGAGGGGTTCTGGGTACCCTGAGGATCCTGGAGGTACCTCAGAGGTCCCAAAGTCGATGCCAAGGAGGGGTTTGGGCACCCTGAGGGTCCCAGAGGTGCCTCAGGGGTCCCAGAGATGCTGCCAGGGAGGGGTTTGGGTACCCTGAGGGTCCCAGAGTTGCTGTCAAGGGGAGGGTCTGGGTGCCCCAAGGGTCCCAGAGGTGCCTCAGGGGTCCCAAAGGTGCTGCCAGGGGGGGTCTGGGCACCCTGAGGGTCGCAAAGATGATGTCAAGGAGGGGTTCTGGGTACCCTGAGGATCCTGGAGGTACCTCAGAGGTCCCAAAGTCGATGCCAAGGAGGGGTTTGGGCACCCTGAGGGTCCCAGAGGTGCCTCAGGGGTCCCAAAGGTGCTGCCAAGGAGGGGTTCTGGGTACCCTGAGGATCCTGGAGGTACCTCAGAGGTCCCAAAGTCGATGCCAAGGAGGGGTTTGGGCACCCTGAGGGTCCCAGAGGTGCCTCAGGGGTCCCAAAGGTGCTGCCAAGGAGGGGTTCTGGGTACCCTGAGGATCCTGGAGGTACCTCAGAGGTCCCAAAGTCGATGCCAAGGAGGGGTTTGGGCACCCTGAGGGTCCCAGAGGTGCCTCAGGGGTCCCAGAGATGCTGCCAGGGAGGGGTTTGGGTACCCTGAGGGTCCCAGAGTTGCTGTCAAGGGGAGGGTCTGGGTGCCCCAAGGGTCCCAGAGGTGCCTCAGGGGTCCCAAAGGTGCTGCCAGGGGGGGTCTGGGCACCCTGAGGGTCGCAAAGATGATGTCAAGGAGGGGTTCTGGGTACCCTGAGGATCCTGGAGGTACCTCAGAGGTCCCAAAGTCGATGCCAAGGAGGGGTTTGGGCACCCTGAGGGTCCCAGAGGTGCCTCAGGGGTCCCAAAGGTGCTGCCAAGGAGGGGTTCTGGGTACCCTGAGGATCCTGGAGGTACCTCAGAGGTCCCAAAGTCGATGCCAAGGAGGGGTTTGGGCACCCTGAGGGTCCCAGAGGTGCCTCAGGGGTCCCAAAGGTGCTGCCAAGGAGGGGTTCTGGGTACCCTGAGGATCCTGGAGGTACCTCAGAGGTCCCAAAGTCGATGCCAAGGAGGGGTTTGGGCACCCTGAGGGTCCCAGAGGTGCCTCAGGGGTCCCAGAGATGCTGCCAGGGAGGGGTTTGGGTACCCTGAGGGTCCCAGAGTTGCTGTCAAGGGGAGGGTCTGGGTGCCCCAAGGGTCCCAGAGGTGCCTCAGGGGTCCCAAAGGTGCTGCCAGGGGGGGTCTGGGCACCCTGAGGGTCGCAAAGATGATGTCAAGGAGGGGTTCTGGGTACCCTGAGGATCCTGGAGGTACCTCAGAGGTCCCAAAGTCGATGCCAAGGAGGGGTTTGGGCACCCTGAGGGTCCCAGAGGTGCCTCAGGGGTCCCAAAGGTGCTGCCAAGGAGGGGTTCTGGGTACCCTGAGGATCCTGGAGGTACCTCAGAGGTCCCAAAGTCGATGCCAAGGAGGGGTTTGGGCACCCTGAGGGTCCCAGAGGTGCCTCAGGGGTCCCAAAGGTGCTGCCAAGGAGGGGTTCTGGGTACCCTGAGGATCCTGGAGGTACCTCAGAGGTCCCAAAGTCGATGCCAAGGAGGGGTTTGGGCACCCTGAGGGTCCCAGAGGTGCCTCAGGGGTCCCAGAGATGCTGCCAGGGAGGGGTTTGGGTACCCTGAGGGTCCCAGAGTTGCTGTCAAGGGGAGGGTCTGGGTGCCCCAAGGGTCCCAGAGGTGCCTCAGGGGTCCCAAAGGTGCTGCCAGGGGGGGTCTGGGCACCCTGAGGGTCGCAAGCTGAGGTGCTGAGATGGGGGGTTTTGGGGTGTTGGGGGTCCCTGAGGTGCTGATTTGGGGGTCCCTGAGGTGCTGACTTCAGGGCTTCTGGGGTGTTGGGGGTCCCTGAGGTGCTGATTTGGGCAGTTCTGGAGTATGGGGGTCCCTGAGGTGCTGACATTCGGGTGTCCCACGGCCTTGGTGGTCCTTGGAGATACTGCTGAGGGGTCCAGGTGCTCTGGGGGTCTCAGTGCTGCTGACATGGGGGGGGGTCTGGGTACGCTGAGGGTCCTGGAGGTACCTCAGGGGTCCTAAAGGTGCTGCCAGGGAGGGGTTGGGATACCCTGAGGGTCCCAAAGTTGCTGCCAAGGTGGGGTTCTGGGTGCCCTGAGGGTCCCAGAGGTGCCTCAGGGGTCCCAGAGATGCTGCCAGGGAGGGGTTTGGGTACCCTGAGGGTCCCAGAGTTGCTGTCAAGGGGAGGGTCTGGGTGCCCCAAGGGTCCCAGAGGTGCCTCAGGGGTCCCAAAGGTGCTGCCAGGGGGGGTCTGGGCACCCTGAGGGTCGCAAAGATGATGCCAAGGAGGGGTTCTGGGTACCCTGAGGATCCTGGAGGTACCTCAGAGGTCCCAAAGTCGATGCCAAGGAGGGGTTTGGGCACCCTGAGGGTCCCAGAGGTGCCTCAGGGGTCCCAAAGGTGCTGCCAAGGAGGGGTTCTGGGTACCCTGAGGATCCTGGAGGTACCTCAGAGGTCCCAAAGTCGATGCCAAGGAGGGGTTTGGGCACCCTGAGGGTCCCAGAGGTGCCTCAGGGGTCCCAAAGGTGCTGCCAAGGAGGGGTTCTGGGTACCCTGAGGATCCTGGAGGTACCTCAGAGGTCCCAAAGTCGATGCCAAGGAGGGGTTTGGGCACCCTGAGGGTCCCAGAGGTGCCTCAGGGGTCCCAGAGATGCTGCCAGGGAGGGGTTTGGGTACCCTGAGGGTCCCAGAGTTGCTGTCAAGGGGAGGGTCTGGGTGCCCCAAGGGTCCCAGAGGTGCCTCAGGGGTCCCAAAGGTGCTGCCAGGGGGGGTCTGGGCACCCTGAGGGTCGCAAAGATGATGTCAAGGAGGGGTTCTGGGTACCCTGAGGATCCTGGAGGTACCTCAGAGGTCCCAAAGTCGATGCCAAGGAGGGGTTTGGGCACCCTGAGGGTCCCAGAGGTGCCTCAGGGGTCCCAAAGGTGCTGCCAAGGAGGGGTTCTGGGTACCCTGAGGATCCTGGAGGTACCTCAGAGGTCCCAAAGTCGATGCCAAGGAGGGGTTTGGGCACCCTGAGGGTCCCAGAGGTGCCTCAGGGGTCCCAAAGGTGCTGCCAAGGAGGGGTTCTGGGTACCCTGAGGATCCTGGAGGTACCTCAGAGGTCCCAAAGTCGATGCCAAGGAGGGGTTTGGGCACCCTGAGGGTCCCAGAGGTGCCTCAGGGGTCCCAGAGATGCTGCCAGGGAGGGGTTTGGGTACCCTGAGGGTCCCAGAGTTGCTGTCAAGGGGAGGGTCTGGGTGCCCCAAGGGTCCCAGAGGTGCCTCAGGGGTCCCAAAGGTGCTGCCAGGGGGGGTCTGGGCACCCTGAGGGTCGCAAAGATGATGTCAAGGAGGGGTTCTGGGTACCCTGAGGATCCTGGAGGTACCTCAGAGGTCCCAAAGTCGATGCCAAGGAGGGGTTTGGGCACCCTGAGGGTCCCAGAGGTGCCTCAGGGGTCCCAAAGGTGCTGCCAAGGAGGGGTTCTGGGTACCCTGAGGATCCTGGAGGTACCTCAGAGGTCCCAAAGTCGATGCCAAGGAGGGGTTTGGGCACCCTGAGGGTCCCAGAGGTGCCTCAGGGGTCCCAAAGGTGCTGCCAAGGAGGGGTTCTGGGTACCCTGAGGATCCTGGAGGTACCTCAGAGGTCCCAAAGTCGATGCCAAGGAGGGGTTTGGGCACCCTGAGGGTCCCAGAGGTGCCTCAGGGGTCCCAGAGATGCTGCCAGGGAGGGGTTTGGGTACCCTGAGGGTCCCAGAGTTGCTGTCAAGGGGAGGGTCTGGGTGCCCCAAGGGTCCCAGAGGTGCCTCAGGGGTCCCAAAGGTGCTGCCAGGGGGGGTCTGGGCACCCTGAGGGTCGCAAAGATGATGTCAAGGAGGGGTTCTGGGTACCCTGAGGATCCTGGAGGTACCTCAGAGGTCCCAAAGTCGATGCCAAGGAGGGGTTTGGGCACCCTGAGGGTCCCAGAGGTGCCTCAGGGGTCCCAAAGGTGCTGCCAAGGAGGGGTTCTGGGTACCCTGAGGATCCTGGAGGTACCTCAGAGGTCCCAAAGTCGATGCCAAGGAGGGGTTTGGGCACCCTGAGGGTCCCAGAGGTGCCTCAGGGGTCCCAAAGGTGCTGCCAAGGAGGGGTTCTGGGTACCCTGAGGATCCTGGAGGTACCTCAGAGGTCCCAAAGTCGATGCCAAGGAGGGGTTTGGGCACCCTGAGGGTCCCAGAGGTGCCTCAGGGGTCCCAGAGATGCTGCCAGGGAGGGGTTTGGGTACCCTGAGGGTCCCAGAGTTGCTGTCAAGGGGAGGGTCTGGGTGCCCCAAGGGTCCCAGAGGTGCCTCAGGGGTCCCAAAGGTGCTGCCAGGGGGGGTCTGGGCACCCTGAGGGTCGCAAAGATGATGTCAAGGAGGGGTTCTGGGTACCCTGAGGATCCTGGAGGTACCTCAGAGGTCCCAAAGTCGATGCCAAGGAGGGGTTTGGGCACCCTGAGGGTCCCAGAGGTGCCTCAGGGGTCCCAAAGGTGCTGCCAAGGAGGGGTTCTGGGTACCCTGAGGATCCTGGAGGTACCTCAGAGGTCCCAAAGTCGATGCCAAGGAGGGGTTTGGGCACCCTGAGGGTCCCAGAGGTGCCTCAGGGGTCCCAAAGGTGCTGCCAAGGAGGGGTTCTGGGTACCCTGAGGATCCTGGAGGTACCTCAGAGGTCCCAAAGTCGATGCCAAGGAGGGGTTTGGGCACCCTGAGGGTCCCAGAGGTGCCTCAGGGGTCCCAGAGATGCTGCCAGGGAGGGGTTTGGGTACCCTGAGGGTCCCAGAGTTGCTGTCAAGGGGAGGGTCTGGGTGCCCCAAGGGTCCCAGAGGTGCCTCAGGGGTCCCAAAGGTGCTGCCAGGGGGGGTCTGGGCACCCTGAGGGTCGCAAAGATGATGTCAAGGAGGGGTTCTGGGTACCCTGAGGATCCTGGAGGTACCTCAGAGGTCCCAAAGTCGATGCCAAGGAGGGGTTTGGGCACCCTGAGGGTCCCAGAGGTGCCTCAGGGGTCCCAAAGGTGCTGCCAAGGAGGGGTTCTGGGTACCCTGAGGATCCTGGAGGTACCTCAGAGGTCCCAAAGTCGATGCCAAGGAGGGGTTTGGGCACCCTGAGGGTCCCAGAGGTGCCTCAGGGGTCCCAAAGGTGCTGCCAAGGAGGGGTTCTGGGTACCCTGAGGATCCTGGAGGTACCTCAGAGGTCCCAAAGTCGATGCCAAGGAGGGGTTTGGGCACCCTGAGGGTCCCAGAGGTGCCTCAGGGGTCCCAGAGATGCTGCCAGGGAGGGGTTTGGGTACCCTGAGGGTCCCAGAGTTGCTGTCAAGGGGAGGGTCTGGGTGCCCCAAGGGTCCCAGAGGTGCCTCAGGGGTCCCAAAGGTGCTGCCAGGGGGGGTCTGGGCACCCTGAGGGTCGCAAAGATGATGTCAAGGAGGGGTTCTGGGTACCCTGAGGATCCTGGAGGTACCTCAGAGGTCCCAAAGTCGATGCCAAGGAGGGGTTTGGGCACCCTGAGGGTCCCAGAGGTGCCTCAGGGGTCCCAAAGGTGCTGCCAAGGAGGGGTTCTGGGTACCCTGAGGATCCTGGAGGTACCTCAGAGGTCCCAAAGTCGATGCCAAGGAGGGGTTTGGGCACCCTGAGGGTCCCAGAGGTGCCTCAGGGGTCCCAAAGGTGCTGCCAAGGAGGGGTTCTGGGTACCCTGAGGATCCTGGAGGTACCTCAGAGGTCCCAAAGTCGATGCCAAGGAGGGGTTTGGGCACCCTGAGGGTCCCAGAGGTGCCTCAGGGGTCCCAGAGATGCTGCCAGGGAGGGGTTTGGGTACCCTGAGGGTCCCAGAGTTGCTGTCAAGGGGAGGGTCTGGGTGCCCCAAGGGTCCCAGAGGTGCCTCAGGGGTCCCAAAGGTGCTGCCAGGGGGGGTCTGGGCACCCTGAGGGTCGCAAAGATGATGTCAAGGAGGGGTTCTGGGTACCCTGAGGATCCTGGAGGTACCTCAGAGGTCCCAAAGTCGATGCCAAGGAGGGGTTTGGGCACCCTGAGGGTCCCAGAGGTGCCTCAGGGGTCCCAAAGGTGCTGCCAAGGAGGGGTTCTGGGTACCCTGAGGATCCTGGAGGTACCTCAGAGGTCCCAAAGTCGATGCCAAGGAGGGGTTTGGGCACCCTGAGGGTCCCAGAGGTGCCTCAGGGGTCCCAAAGGTGCTGCCAAGGAGGGGTTCTGGGTACCCTGAGGATCCTGGAGGTACCTCAGAGGTCCCAAAGTCGATGCCAAGGAGGGGTTTGGGCACCCTGAGGGTCCCAGAGGTGCCTCAGGGGTCCCAGAGATGCTGCCAGGGAGGGGTTTGGGTACCCTGAGGGTCCCAGAGTTGCTGTCAAGGGGAGGGTCTGGGTGCCCCAAGGGTCCCAGAGGTGCCTCAGGGGTCCCAAAGGTGCTGCCAGGGGGGGTCTGGGCACCCTGAGGGTCGCAAAGATGATGTCAAGGAGGGGTTCTGGGTACCCTGAGGATCCTGGAGGTACCTCAGAGGTCCCAAAGTCGATGCCAAGGAGGGGTTTGGGCACCCTGAGGGTCCCAGAGGTGCCTCAGGGGTCCCAAAGGTGCTGCCAAGGAGGGGTTCTGGGTACCCTGAGGATCCTGGAGGTACCTCAGAGGTCCCAAAGTCGATGCCAAGGAGGGGTTTGGGCACCCTGAGGGTCCCAGAGGTGCCTCAGGGGTCCCAAAGGTGCTGCCAAGGAGGGGTTCTGGGTACCCTGAGGATCCTGGAGGTACCTCAGAGGTCCCAAAGTCGATGCCAAGGAGGGGTTTGGGCACCCTGAGGGTCCCAGAGGTGCCTCAGGGGTCCCAGAGATGCTGCCAGGGAGGGGTTTGGGTACCCTGAGGGTCCCAGAGTTGTGGTCCTTGGAGATACTGCTGAGGGGTCCAGGTGCTCTGGGGGTCTCAGTGCTGCTGACATGGGGGGGGTCTGGGTACGCTGAGGGTCCTGGAGATACCTCAGGGGTCCCAAAGGTGCTGCCAGGGAGGGGTTGGGATACCCTGAGGGTCCCAAAGTTGCTGCCAAGGTGGGGTTCTGGGTGCCCTGAGGGTCCCAGAGGTGCCTCAGGGGTCCCAGAGATGCTGCCAGGGAGGGGTTTGGGTACCCTGAGGGTCCCAGAGTTGCTGTCAAGGGGAGGGTCTGGGTGCCCCAAGGGTCCCAGAGGTGCCTCAGGGGTCCCAAAGGTGCTGCCAGGGGGGGTCTGGGCACCCTGAGGGTCGCAAAGATGATGCCAAGGAGGGGTTCTGGGTACCCTGAGGATCCTGGAGGTACCTCAGAGGTCCCAAAGTCGATGCCAAGGAGGGGTTTGGGCACCCTGAGGGTCCCAGAGGTGCCTCAGGGGTCCCAAAGGTGCTGCCAGGGAGGGGTTGGGATACCCTGAGGGTCCCAAAGATGATGCCAAGGTGGGGTTCTGGGTACCCTGAGGGTCCCAGAGCTGCTGCCAGGGGAGGGTCTGGGCACCCTGAGGGTCCCGAAGCTGCTGCCAGGGGGTCCTGGTGCCTCCAGTCTGATCCTTTAAGCCCCCCCAAACCCCAAGGTCTCCCCGGCCAGCCCTGCAGCCCCCCCGGGCGTGTCCCCCCCCACGTCCCCAGGGTGACACCGATGTCCCCCAGGTGAGAAGATGACCGAGGAGGAGGTGGAGCAGCTGGTGGCCGGCCACGAGGACAGCAACGGCTGCATCAACTACGAAGGTGAGGCCTGGGGGTCCCGAGGGGGGTCCCGGGGGGTCCTGGGGGGGGTCCCGGGGGGGTCACCCGCGGTCCCACTCCCTCCCTGACCATCATGTCTCGTTCCTTCCCCCCAGCCTTTGTGAGACACATCTTGTCAGGGTGACGCCGCAGGGGTAACGCCTCCCCCCGCCCCCTCCTCAAATTACTTCATTTGGTTTTTTTTTTTTAATCTCATTCCTTCCTTTTTTTTCTTGCCCTGGTGTCTTTTTTTTTTTTTTTTATTTACCA
>NW_024527267.1:12605-13907 GCF_017590135.1 Pyrgilauda ruficollis
TCCCACCCCCAAACCCCCAGCAGCAGGCGCCCCTCCCCCAAAATCCCCCTGGAGAAAGACCCCTCCCCACCGTCCCTGTCCCGCAGAGATGAACGTGAAGACGCTGAGCTTCGAGCAGTTCCTGCCCATGATGCAAACCATCGCCAAGAACAAGGACCAGGGCTGCTTCGAGGACTACGTGGAGGGGCTCCGGGTGTTCGACAAGGAGGGCAACGGCACCGTCATGGGGGCCGAGATCCGCCACGTCCTCGTCACCCTGGGTGAGCCCCCAGCCCCCCTGGCAGCCCCCGGGGTCGCCACCGGGAAATGGGGATGGACAGGGGGGTGGGGTCCTGAAATGGGGGGGGTTTGGGGGGTCTTAGTGGGTCCAGGGTTCTGGAGGTGCTGAGATGGGGTCGCTGAGGTGCTGAGATGGGGGGTTTTGGGGTGTTGGGGGTCCCTGAGGTGCTGATTTGGGGGTCCCTGAGGTGCTGACTTCAGGGCTTCTGGGGTGTTGGGGGTCCCTGAGGTGCTGATTAGGGGAGTTCTGGAGTATGGGGGTCCCTGAGGTGCTGACATTCGGGTGTCCCACGGCCTTGGTGGTCCTTGGAGATACTGCTGAGGGGTCCAGGTGCTCTGGGGGTCTCAGTGCTGCTGACATGGGGGGGGGTCTGGGTACGCTGAGGGTCCTGGAGGTACCTCAGGGGTCCCAAAGGTGCTGCCAGGGAGGGGTTGGGATACCCTGAGGGTCCCAAAGATGATGCCAAGGTGGGGTTCTGGGTACCCTGAGGGTCCCAGAGCTGCTGCCAGGGGAGGGTCTGGGCACCCTGAGGGTCCCGAAGCTGCTGCCAGGGGGTCCTGGTGCCTCCAGTCTGATCCTTTAAGCCCCCCCAAACCCCAAGGTCTCCCCGGCCAGCCCTGCAGCCCCCCCGGGCGTGTCCCCCCCCACGTCCCCAGGGTGACACCGATGTCCCCCAGGTGAGAAGATGACCGAGGAGGAGGTGGAGCAGCTGGTGGCCGGCCACGAGGACAGCAACGGCTGCATCAACTACGAAGGTGAGGCCTGGGGGTCCCGAGGGGGGTCCCGGGGGGTCCTGGGGGGGGTCCCGGGGGGGTCACCCGCGGTCCCACTCCCTCCCTGACCATCATGTCTCGTTCCTTCCCCCCAGCCTTTGTGAGACACATCTTGTCAGGGTGACGCCGCAGGGGTAACGCCTCCCCCCGCCCCCTCCTCAAATTACTTCATTTGGTTTTTTTTTTTTAATCTCATTCCTTCCTTTTTTTTCTTGCCCTGGTGTCTTTTTTTTTTTTTTTTATTTACCA
>NW_024527267.1:14839-17439 GCF_017590135.1 Pyrgilauda ruficollis
GAGCTGGGGAGGGGGGGCACAAGCCAGCGCCGCCCCTTCCCCTCCTCCCTCCGTGCGACCCCCCCCCAAAAAAACAGCCCTAAAATGTCTCACCTGCCAGGGTGGGAAGGAGGTTTCCCTGCACGGCGGCCACGATGGCGGGGCTGTGCGCGGCGGCCGAGCCCCCCGGGAGCGGCGGCAGGGCTGGGTGGGAGTTGGGGGGCAGCCCCCCCACCCCCGGCATGCTGCTGGCCAGGGCCCCATGCAGCGGGAGGGGGGCCGGGTTAGAGGGGAAGGGGTCGCAGGGCGGGGGGTTAGCCATGCTCGGGGGCACGGGGGGCACGGTGGGCACGGGCAGGCCGAAGGGCAGGGTGGGGTTACCGGGCACGGTGGCGTTACCGGGCACGGTGCAATTACCGGGCACGGCGGGGTGGGCGCTGCTGCTGCTGCTGCTGCTGCCACCGGCCAGGGACCCCGCCAGGCTCTGCGACGGCGGCGGCGGCGGCTGCTGCCCGGGGAACGGCACCGGGGCTGCGGGGAGAGGGGACACTGAGACCCCCGCCCTTGTCCTGGCACTGCTCGGGGCTGGGGGGAGAGGGGACAGTGAGACCCCCGCCCTTATCCTGGCACTGCTCGGGGCTGGGGGGAGAGGGGACAGTGAGACCCCCGCCCTTAATCAGCCAACCTTAGGGGGAGAGGGGAGAGTGAGACCCCCACTCTTATCCAGGCACCACTCAATGTGGGGAGAGCACCGTGAGACCCCCACCCTTAATCAGGCACCCCTCGGGGTTGGGGCAATGGGGAGAGGGGACAGTGAGACCCCCACCCTTATGAGGAGACAGGGAGAGCACTGTGAGACCCCCACCCTTAATCAGCCAACCTTTGGGGTTGGGGCAATGGGGAGAGCACCGTGAGACCCCTGCCCTTATGGACAGAGGGGAGAGTGAGACCCCCCCACCCTTATTCAGCCACCCCTCGGAGCTGGGGCTGTGGGGAGAGGGAGACCCCTGCCCTTATCCAGGCAACCCTTGGGGCTGGGGCAATGGAGAGCACCGTGAGACCCCCACCCTTAATCAGGTACCCCTCGGTGACAGGGCTGTGGGGAGAGTGCCTGTGAGACCCCCACCCTTATGGGGAGAGTGCCTGTGAGACCCCCACCCTTATGGGGAGAGTGCCTGTGAGACCCCTGCCCTTATTCATGCACCACTCAACGTGGGGAGAGTGCCCATGAGACCCCCACCATTATTCACCCACCCTTTGGTGCTGGGGCAGTGGGGAGAGCACCCCTGAGACCCCCCACCCTTAATCAGCCACCCACTGGAGCTGGGGCTGTGGGAGAGCACCCCTGAGACCCCCACCCCCAAACTCTCAGCACCAGTGAGACCCCCACCCCCAAACTCTCAGCACCAGTGACACCCCTACTCCCAAACCCCCAGCACCAGTGACAGACCCCAACCCGAGACCCCCCCTCACCCACCCAACCGCAATCCCTGAGCACCGGTGGCGGGCAGGGGCTGTGCCCCGGGGGGCAGCGGGGGCTGCTGCTGCTGCTGCTGCTGCTGCAGGTGCTGGAAGTGCTGCTGCCGGGCGCGCATCTCGGCGTATTTCAGCTGCTCCATGTGGAACGCCTGGCGGTCGGCCAGCAGCTGCTGCCGTTGGTATTCCAGCTGGGAGGGACAAAGAGGGGAGGGGTCAGCGGGGCGATGAGGGGTGGGGACAAGCAGGTGTCACCCTCGCCGGGCACTCACGGCCTCGCGCTCGCGGTCCATGATGGTCTCCAGCTCCTCGAAGTGCCGCAGTTTGATCTCCAGCTTCTTCATCTGCGTCTCCACCAGCAGCGCCACCAGGGACTTGATCTTGCGCTCCTCCACGGCCGCCAGGTGCTGCCAGGTGACGATGGCAGGGGTGACAATTCACACCTGGCGTGTCCCCACCCTGCTGGAAGCCCAGCCTGGAGCCCGGGCCTCACCTTGGCCTTGACGGCGGCGGCGGCCAGCGCGGCGGCGGCGGCCGTGGACAGGTTCCCCTCGCCGATGTCCCGCTCCACCTTGGCCTTGCGCTCGGCCTCGGGCTCTGGGGGCTCCTTGGGTGCCTCATCCGGCCCTTCCTTCACCTCCTTCTCCTTCTCGGGCTCCCCTGTGGTCGGGTGGGGTCGTGTCAGCGGTGCTGGGGGGGCTCAGTGTCCCCCCGGCCCCGCCGGGTCCCCGCTCACCTGTGCTGTCACCGTCGCCCTTGTCGGGCTCCTTCTCGCTCTCCACCTCCTTCCCCTTCTCCTCCTCCTTCTTGGGGGTTTCCCCGGGTTTCTCCTTGGTCTCCTCCTCGGCGGTGCCATCCCTGGGCTCCTGGGGAAGGACCAGCCCCGTGGGCACCCAAATTCTGCCCCGTTCGCCCCCCACACCCCCAGACCCCTTTTACCTTCGCCTCCTTCTTCTCCTCGGCCGGCTGCGCCTCCGCCCGCGCCTCCTCCGCCCCGCTCTCCTCTGGGGACACAAACCGGGCTCAGACCCTGGTGCCATCACCCCCCAGACCCCCCTGAGCCCCTGCCCAGCCCCCTGGCAGCTCAGACCCCGGTTCCACCCTCCCCAAGCTCCTCTGAGTCCCTTCCCAGCCCCCTGGCAGCT
>NW_024527267.1:18135-27455 GCF_017590135.1 Pyrgilauda ruficollis
CCCCCCAGACCCCTGAGCCCCTGCCCAGCCCCCTGGCAGTTCAGCCCCCGGTTCCATCCCCCCCCAGCCCCCAGCCCGGCCCCCCGGCCCCTCTGACCGATGCGCTCGGGCTCCTCCGAGGCGGTGCCGGCGATGCCGCTGCTCTCCAGCCCGAAGGCGGGGTCGGCCTTGCCCGTCACCTTGGCCGCCTCCTCCACCTTGCGCACGTGGGCCTCCACCAGCGCCGTGGGCACCTCCTCCTTCATCTTGGAGAATTCCTCTGCGGGCAGGATTCCTCAGTGGGACCCCCAGAGGGACCCTCAGAGCCAAGCCCGCGACCCCCAGCCCCGCACGTCCCCTGAGGGGCTCGGCCCGGCCCCTCCGGGCTCGTCCTGGCTGGAATGGCCATGGAATGTTCTGGAGGGCCCTTCCCATCCCCCTGGGAGTGGTTGCATGTCTCCAGAGGAATCTCCACAGGATTTGGTGGTCTCCCCATGTTGCTCATCCCTCTCCCCATCAGGCTGACCCCTGTAGGACATTCTGTAGGGCTCAGCCCTTCTCCCTGTCACAGTCTTGCCATTCCCCTATAGGAACCTCTGTAGGGCTCATCCCTCTCCCCACATTCCTCTTCCCACAGGACTCATCCCACCCCTCACAGTCCCTGTCCCCTCTCCCTATAGGACTTACGCACTCCCCACATCCCTGAGCCCCCTCCCCACACTCCCCATCCCCTCTCCCCAGTCCCCATCTCCTCTCCCACATCCCCTCTCCCCACATCCCCGTCCCCTCTCCCTACAGGACTCACCCTCTCCCCACATCTGTGACCCCTCCCCACACTCCCCATCCCTTCTCCTCACATCCCAGTTCCCTCTCCCTGTAGGACTCACCCTCTCCGCAGTCCCCACTCCCTATAGGACTCACCTTCTCCCTACAGTCCCTGTCCCCCCTCCCCACATCCCCATCCTCTCTCCCACATCCCCACAGTCCCTGACCCCTCCCCACATCCCCATCCCCTCTCCCACATCCCCACATCCCTGTCCCCCCTCCCCACATCCCCATCCTCTCTCCCACATCCCCACAGTCCCTGACCCCTCTCCCCACACCCCCATCCTCCCAAGCCCCCGGCCCACCCCGCCCTACCCAGAGCCGACTTGGCGGCGGCCGAGGCCACGCGCGGATCCACCACGGAGGCCAGGAAGGCCACGGTGCTCATGACGGGGTTGCCCGACTGGCTGAAGGGGATGGGCTGGTAGGCCAGGGGTCCCAGCGAGGCCTCCGAGTCCTCCAGGTAGGGATCCTCGATGGGCAGGCGCAGGAAGTGCAGGATGCACTCGTCCTGCGTGCGGCTGCCCACGTGCTCCGACACCTTGTTCCAGTCGTCCTTGTACATCTCCAGGGCCTGCGGGGAAGGGTGACAGGGCTCAGTGGGTCAGGCAGCCCTGTCCCCACATCCCCTGTCCCCACATCCCCATTTCCTTGTCCCCATGTCCCCTGTCCCATCCCCTGTCCCCACAGCCCCTACCCCACATCCCCTCAGGTCCCCCCATCCCCTGCTGTCCCCACAGCCCCTGTCCCCATTTCCCCATCCCCACATCCTCTGCTGTCCCCATATCCCCTGTCCCATCCCCTGTCCCCATATCCTCTGTCCCCACATCCCCAATCCCCATGTCCCCTGTCCCCACATCCTCTTTGGTCCCCACATCCCCTGTTGTCCCCACATCCCCTGTCCCCATATCCTCTGTCCCATCCCCTGTCCCCACATCCCCTGCTGTCTCCTGTCCCCTGCTGACCCCACATGGGTGTCCCCATACCCTCTGTCCCCATTTCCCTGTCCCCACATCCCCTGCTGTCCCCACATCCCCTTTGGTCCCCATATCCCCTGCTGTCCCCTGCTGTCCCCACTCACCTCCAGCAGCAGCAGCGTCTCCTGCTCCGTCCACTCCCGCGTGGCGCTGGCGGCCGCTTTGCTCTGTGGGGAGGGGGGAGATGGGGGGTGAGGGGCGGCGGGCGGGGGTCCAGGGCCGGGCCCGGGGGGGTGCCCACCTTGGAGGGGACGTTCTTCTTGGTGTACATGTCGGTGCGGAGCCCGAAGTTCTGCATGTCCGCCGGCTTCTCCTTGCCCTTGTCCGGGAAGTTCAGCATCTGCTGCGAGGCCGAGCTGGGCTGCTGCAGGGGGGGACAGGGGACACGCTGGGCCGGGCCCGCGGGGCAGGACATCGGCGTGTCCCCTCCTCCCCGCTGTCCCGGAGAAGCCTCGGTGTCATTCTCCGTATCACGGCGCGCCCCATCGTCACGGTGTCCCCATCACGGTGTGCGTCCCCCCCGCGTCCCTGCTCCCCGGGGCAGGGCGGCATGCGAGGGTGAGGAGGAGGGAAGGAGCCTTCCTCGGCCAGCGGCGGGGGGCACGGACCCCAAGGAGCCGCCTACCAGCTCCGGCTTGCCCTTCACCGTCTCGCTGACCAGCTCCTCCATCTCTTTGCTCTTGCGGCCCGTCTTGGCGTCGCCGTCGCTCTGCCGGCCCTGAGGCACGGATCGAAGCTGTGCATCCCCCACCCCCCGCCCCACCCCGCGCCCGGCCCCCGCGGGGACCGGGGGGCGGCAGGGGGGGGTCGCGGCTGGGCGGGGCGGCCGCCCCCAGCACCCACCTGGGGCGTCTTGGGCTGCAGCGGCACCAGCCCCGAGGGCGTGTCGGCCAGCACGTGGAAGTGCGAGGTGGGCGGGGGGCCCATGGGGGTGGGCCGGCTCTCGGCGTCCACCTGGTAGTTGATGAGACCCCACTGCTCCAGGAAGGCGTGGACCCTGCGGGGAGCCGGGGTCAGAGCCCACCGGATTGGCATGGGCAGCGTGGTGTGACACTGACCACCCCTGAGCCACTGGGGTCGGAGCGGCAGGGTGCGGCAATGACCAGCCCTGTGCCACGGGGCTGGGCAGCCACCAGTGCCAGGGTGACAATGACCAGCCCTGTGACATGGCACTGGGCAGCCACCAGTGCCAGGGTGACAATGACCACTTTCTTCCAGTGCTCTTGGACACCCATGAGTGCCAGGGTGACACTGACCATCCCTGTGCCACGGGGCTGGGCAGCCACCAGTGCCAGGGTGACACTGACCACCCCCATGTCCCAGTGCCAGGGTGACACTGACCACCCCTGTGCCACGGCACTGGACCCCTACCAGTGTCAGGGTGACAATGACCACCCCTATGCCATGGGACTTGACAGCCACCAGTGCCAGGGTGACACTGATCACCCCTGTCCCATGGTACTGGACCCCCACCAGTGCCAGGGTGCCACCCCTTTGGTGTGGACCCCCCAACAGCACTGGTTCTAGACTCCTGTCACCCCCATGGTGCCAAAGTCATCCCCCTGCCAGCCCTGGGGTGCCACATTGACACTCAGCAGGGTGCCACACTGACCCCCTGCCAGCACCAGGATGCCACACTGACCCTCCACCAGCACAGAGGCTGCACGCTGACCCCCAGCCCCACCAGTACCAGACCCCTGACAGCACACAGGTGCCAACCCAACCGGAGCACCAGACCCCTGGCATCATGTGGGTGCCAACCCAACCCCCGAACACCAGGAGCACCAGACCCCTGGCATCATGTGGGTGCCAACCCAACCCCCAAACACCAGGAGCACCAGACCCCTGGCATCATGTGGGTGCCAACCCAACCCCCGAACACCAGGATCACGGGCTCCCTGGCATCATGTGGGTGCCAACCCAACCCCCGAACACCAGGATCACGGGCTCCCTGGCAGCACCAGGGTGCCAACCCAACCCCCCAACACCAGGATCACGGGCTCCCTGGCAGCACCAGGGTGCCAGCCCAGCCCCCCGGCAGACCCACCGCATGATGGCACAGACGTCCCCGGCCAGGTTGCGCCGGCAGGCCGTGGAGGTCAGGTACTCCTGCGGGTTCAGCCGGTACGTGTCGATCATGAAGTTCCGGTACGCCAGGTATCTGTGGGGGGCACGGGGGGCTCAGCGCCGGGCACGGCCCCGGGGGGCTGCAGGCAGCTGAGGAGAGGGGGTTTGGCCTCACATTTCGGGGGTCTTGGATTTGTTTTTGCCGTTGAAGAACTCGGGCAGGGCGCGGCGCTCGATGGCGTGGACGCTGCGGGAGGAGAGGCTCGGGGAGGGCTCTGGGAGCAGCCTCCTCATCCTCAGGTGATGAAGGGCGGCTCGGGACCCCCCTGGCTGTGCTGGCTGTACCTGTTGTAGTCGAACCAGGCGGCGTAGCTGGGGATGATGATGTGGTGGGTCTGCTCTGTCACGTTGTCCTCGTGCAGGTCGGGGTTCTTGGCCTGCTCCCCTTTGCTGCCGGTGCCGTTCTCCTCCTCGTCCTGCCCCACAGAGCAGCACCCCATGGGTAAAAAGACCCCCTTCAGCACCCTTCATCATCCTCACCCCACAGCAGGATGAGACCAAGAGCCCCAGCTGCAGCCTCAGGGGTGAGGGGAAGGGCAGAAAAGAGCGGTTTTGTACCCAAAAGAGGGACAAGGAATGAGAGAGAACCAGGTGATCATCAAGAACACCTTCCCGGGGCTCACCTTGCCAGCTGTCTCCATGCTCTCATCTTCCTGCTCATCTGGAAGGGAGGACAGGGGTGGGTTTGGGCACTGCCAGGCCGGGGGTCCCGGGGCTCTGCTGTGGCTCCTCAGACTCACCCAGGTCTGTCATGGTGCCCCCCTTGACGGGAGCCGACTCCGAGTCCTTCTTGGTGTTCACTGTGGGGGGAAAGTGGTGCTGAGCACCCCGAGGACCCCTCCCACACTGTGGGGACCCCAGGGGGTGGCTGCCACTCCCCCACTGACCTGTTTTGGGCAGGGTCACCTCCTCCACGTTGGGGACGGGCGAGGGCTCGTCCATGTCCTTGGTCAGGTCCTCCTGCTCCTCCTCACGGTGCCCGCGCTTGGATTTGTTATAGGGGGTGGAGGGTCTGCCAAGGGAGAGACCCCCATCACCAGTGACCCCAGGGCTGAACTGCCCCACCCTCAGACCCCCCCAAATCCCCCCAGCTCACCCTTTCTTTGCGTTCTTCTTCTTGGCCTCAGGGGTGGGCGAGGGCGAGGGCGAGCGCTTCCTCTTCTTGTAGTTACCCCCCTTCTTGTCCCGCCGATCCGAGTCGGGGCTGTTCACCTGGGGGGAACCGTGGGGGTCCAGCTGAGCTAGGTGAGACCCCCAGGACCCCTCCCCGGGGGGCTCTGAGCTGGCTCTGACCTCATCTGTCAGTGTCTTGGCCGAGATCTTCTTCCTGCGGGTGACGGGGCTCTTCTCGTCCGTCACCTCGTAATCCTCCTCGTTCATCCACTCGTTGAAGGTGTCCGTGTCCAGGATCCACTTGGCGTGGACCTGCCGGGCAGGAGAGTGGCTGAGTCAGGCCAGGGAGGGGGGCTCCAGCTGCCCCCCAACACCTGGGGGTCTCCCCTCTACCTTCCGGGGTTTCTCCGGTGTCGGGGGATCCTCCACGGACGCCTCGATCTCGCTGGCCGGGATCCAGGTGTCATAGCTGGGGGGGAGACAGGGTTAGAGTGGCACCCACAGGGATTTGAGGGGACAGGTAGGGTCCCCGAAATCTTCAACCCCCCCTCACCTGTCAGGGTAGTACCCCCAGTGCAGCAGCACCTGCTTGTCACGCTTCATGACGGGCCGGACCCACTCCTCTGCAGGACACACGGACGGGCCGGGCTGAGCACAGACCCTCGGGATCCTCCAGCCCTTTGTGCCCCCCAAAACCCCCCTCCTGCACCCCCCGGAGCCCCCCCCCAAACTCCCCTCCTGCACCCACCTTCCTCTGCACCTAGGGGTCCCCCCAAACCCCCTCCCGCCCCCACCCTCCCTGGCCCCGCCATGATCCCCCCAAACCCCCCTCCTGCACCCACCTTCCTCTTGCTCCCCCAGCCCTCCATGATCCCCCCAAACCCCCCTCCTGCACCCACCTTCCTCTTGCTCCCCCAGCCCTCCATGATCCCCCCAATCCCCCCTCCTGCACCCACCTTCCTCTTGCTCCCCCAGCCCTCCATGATCCCCCCAAACCCCCCTCCTGCACCCACCTTCCTCCAGGTTCCCAGGCACGGGGCAGACGATGTGGGACGCGTTGCTCTTGTCCTCGGTCACGGTGCCCTGTGACAGCCAGGGGATGAACCCAGGGTTAAATACTGGCATGAGCCCCCCCCGTGCCCCCCACCCTGGCACTGCCACCCACCTGGTGCCTCTTGACGATGTCCTTGAGCTTCCCCAGCAGTTTGGGCTCGATCTCCTGGTGCAGGAAGATGTTGGGCCGAGCCAGGCAGTTGTTCTGGGGAGAAAGGGAGGGAGAAGAGCAGAGCTGTGAATTGAGGAGTGGGGGGACACAGCGGGGGGGTCCCGGGATGGGGGTGGGGGCTGTGGGCTCTTACCTGCACCAGGGATTTCTCGATGGTCATGAACATCTCCACGTTGCGGTCCATGCGCGAGGGATTCTGGAAATCGAAACGCCGCCTTATTGGAAGAAAAGAGCGACTCTCATGAAAGCCACAGCTCAGGTCTCCTCGTCAGCACCCCAAATTTGGGGAGGGGGGCGAGTGGGACACGTGTCTGGACCCTATCAGGGCCCACAGTGACAGAGGGGGGACACGTCCCAGCGCCTGTTTGCCCTGGAGGTGACAGCCCCACAACCGCCCCACCCCCATCCGAGGCCACCCCTGGAGGGGACCCCCACCCCTGCCCACCCCAGGGACCCCCCCAGGACCCCCAGCCCGAGGGTGCAGGTGGGTGCTCACCATCCTTGGTCGCTCTTGAATTTATAGGCGGCTGCCAGGATGTGGCACAGGGCTCCCCCCGCCTTGAAATCCAGGAAGCATTTGATCTGCAACGGGAGAGGGGTCAGGGGGACAGGGACAGAGCCCTGCTGGGGGGACATCTCCTCCTCGGGGTGACATCCCCTTCTCTGGGTGACAGCCCCTTGTCTGGGTGACATCCCATTGTTAGGCAGCCATCTCCTTTTTGGGGTGACATCCCCATGTTTAGGTGACATCCCCATCTCTGAGTGATATCCCCATGTCTGGGTGACATCCCCTCATGGGGTCCTATGCCCTTGTTTTGGGGTGACATCCCTATATTTAGGTGACATCCCCATGCCTAAGTGCCATCCCCTTGTCTGGGTGACATCCCCTTGTTGGTGTGCCATCTCCATATTTAGGTGACATCCTCTTGTCTGGGTGACTTCCCCATGTCTGAGTGACATCCCCTTGTTGGGGTGACATTCCCATGTCTGAGTGACATCCCCATGTTTAGGTGCCATCCCTATGTCTGGGTGACTTCCCCTTGTCTGGGTGACTTCCCCATGTCTGGGTGACATCCCCTTGTCAGGGTGACATTTCCTTGTCAGGGTGATGTCCCCTCATTGGGGTGCCATCCCCTTGTTGGGGTCCCATCCCCTCTCCCAGGTGCCACCTCCTTGGGGCTCTGTCCCCAAGCTGGGATGGGGTCCCTGCAGTGTTGTAGCACTGTCCCCAGATGGGGACCTGTCCCTGTGTGGGGACACTGTCCCCAGGTCCTTTGGGGCAGTGTCCCCTTGGCATTCTGTCCCTGCTGTGCTCTGTCCCTATGTGGGGACATTGTCCCCAGGTCCTTTGGGGCTGTCCTGGGGTCTTTGGGGCAGTGTCCCCTTGGCATTCTGTCCCTGTGTGGGGACACTGTCCTGGGGTCCTTGGGGCAGTGTCCCCTGGTTGAGGCCCTGTCCCAGATTTGGGGTGTCCCCTTTTGGGACACTGCTCCTGGCAGGGCGCTGTCCCTACTGTGCTCTGTCCCTGTGTGGGGACATTGTCCCCTGGTCCTTGGGGACAGCTCCCAGCAGGACGGTGTCCCAGTGTCCCTGTCACTGTCCCCAGCACTCCAGGCCATGTCCCTGACCAGGGCACTGTCACTGGCTGCTGTCCATGGTCAGCTGCTGTCCCCAAGCCACCCAACGGCTAAATGGTGTCACCAGGGCCACGTCCCCGAGGCTCTGGGTGCTGTCCCTGCTCAGGGTCATGTCCCCAACTCACTGGGGCTGTCCCCAGGTATTGGGGTGCTGTCCCTGCTCGGAGCTTTGTCCCCAGGTCTTTGGGGACATTGGGGACATGTCCCCAGGGCTATCCTCCTGTCTCTGGGGCACTGTCCCTGCTCAGGACCCTGTCCCTGGGCATCACTGTCCTTGTCCCCTTTTCACTGAGGCTCTGCCCCAAGGTTTTGGGGTCTGGTCCTGCATTTTTGGGACGCTGTCCCCATTCAGGCCTTGTCCCCACCTCACTGGGACCTTGTCCCTGGGTGCTGTCCCCAAGTTCTGGGGTTCTGTTCCTGAGTGCTCACATGCTGTCCCTGGCTATTGGGCTGCTGTCCCCACTCAGGGCACTGTCCCCTGTTCTTTGGGGCCATTTTTGGGGGCTCTGGGGCCTTGTTCCCACTGAGTTCTGTCCCCAGGTCTTTGGGCTGCTGCCCGTGGGTCACTGGGACCTTGTCCCAGGGTCATCAGGGTCTGTCCCCAGGTCTTTAGGGCTCTGTCCCTGCTCTTCAGGGACATGTCCCCAAATCCCTGGGGCTCTGTCCCTGGGACTGGGGTGCTGTCCCCAGGTTTTTGGGCTCTGTCCCTGCTCAGGGTCCTGTCCCCAGCCAGCAGGGCCCTGTCCCCAGGTACTGAGGCTCTGTCCCTGGGCATTGAGGGGACATCCTGAGTACTGGGATGCCTTCCCTGGATATCGGGGTGCTGTTCCCAATCTGGGCTTTGTCCCCTCTTCTTTGGGGCTCCCCCCTGGATCTCCAGAACCCCATCCCAGAGCCATCCCTGCATCTTTGGGACACTGTCCCTGCTCAGAGCCTTGTCCCTGCTCACCAGGGCCATGTCCCCAGCCCTGGAAGCTGCTGTCCCCATGCTTTTGAGGTGCTCTCCTCAATCTGGGCTTTGTCCCCCATTCTTCAGAGCTCTTCCCCAGCTCTCCCCATGGCCACGAGGGTCCATCCTGGCACCTTTGGGCACTGTCCCTGCTCTGAGCCTTGTCCCCAGGTCCCCGCGTGTCCCCCGCACGCCCCGAGGGGTCCCGCCCGCGGTGTCCCCGTGTCCCCCCGTGTCCCCCCGCGGCTCTCACCGGCAGCTTGGTGAGGGGCGCGTTGCTGACGTGCTTGCCGAACACCTCCTCCTGGAACTGCAGCAGCTGCACCACCAGGCTCGACAGCGACTTGTTGGTGGGGGGCTCGGCCTGGATGTACTGCGGGGCCGGGGGCTCAGCGCGGCCGCCGGGGCCGCTGAGGGGAGGGGGGGGCGCGATGGCGGCGGCGGCGCCGTGACAGGCCGGGCCCGGCGGGGCGGGCGGCGGGGGGGGG
>NW_024527267.1:27488-32830 GCF_017590135.1 Pyrgilauda ruficollis
CCTCCGCCCGCCACTGCCGCCCCCTGCCGGCCCCGCGCCGCCACTGCCGCGCCCGCCGCCGCCGCCGCCTCCGGTCGCTGTCCCCGATCCCGGTGGCTGTCCCCGATCCCGGTGGCTGTCCCCGATCCCGGTGGCTGTCCCCGCCGCTCGCACCGGCCCCGGTCGCTGTTACGGCCCCGCCGCCCCCTTTGGTGCTCTCCCGTTCCCGCACTGCCGCTCCCGCCGCCCCGCTGCCGCCCCCTGGCGGTGCCGCTCCCGCACTGCCGCCTCCGCCGCTCCCGCCCGGTCTTGCCGGTGCCGGGCGCTGTTCCCGCTCCCGCCCGGTGTTACCGGCGCCGGTCGATGTTCCCGCTCCCGCACCGCCACCCCCGATCGTTGTTCACGACACCGATCGCTGTTCCCGGCCCCGCCGCCCCCGTTGTACCGCCCGCCGCGCCCGCCACCGCCTCCTGCTGGTCCCGCTGCCGCCGTTCCCGCCGACCCCGCTGTCCCCCGGGCGCTGTTCCCGGCCCCGGGCGCTGTTCCCGGCCCCGAGCTCCCGCTCCACCGCCCGTTGTTGTCCCGCTGCCCCCGGGCGCCGTTCCCGGTCCCGCCGCCCGCAAGTGCGGCAAGAGAGGCACGACAGTGAGAAATGGGTTCAAATCGCAGGAGATTGGGTTTAGACGGGGTATTGGGAGGGAATTCCTCCTTGAGAGGGTGAGGAATGGATTCCCCAGAGCTGCCCCATCCCTTGGAGGTGTTCCAGGCCGGCTTGGACGGGGCTTGGAGCAGCCTGGGGTAGGGGAAGGCGGGGGTGGAAAGGGATTAGCCCCGGAGGGAGCACCGGAACGGCACCGGGCACCGAGCACCGGGCACCGAGCACCGAGCACCGAGCACCGAGCACCGGGCCTTGAGCGCCAGGAAGAGAGCAGAGCGCCGGGCACCGGGCACCGCCCCCAGTCCCAGCTCTTTTAGGGGTGGGGACCCCCTCGCTCGAGTACTGGCTCTTTTTGGGGGGGCAGCAGCAGGGACCCCTCTCTGACCCTGGATCTTTTAAGGGCAGAAGTGGGGACCCCATTCTGGCGTCTGCTTTTTTAGGGGTGGGGACCCCCCCAGTCCCAGCTCTTTTAGGGGTGGGGACCCCCCCCCAGTCCCAGCTCTTTTAGAGGTGGGGACCCCCCATTCCCAGCTCCTGTTGGGGTGGGAGAAGTGGGGACCCCCCTCTACTCTCTGACCTTTTTTAAGGGCTTAAGTGGGAACCCCACTCTGGCCTCTGCTCTTTTAAGGGTGTTAATAAGGGGGACAAGTTCATCCTTTTTGGGGAGCACATCTGGGGGGCTTCAGGGCAGGGGGACCCCCCAGGACCCTCAGCCACCCCCGTTCCCTCCCAGGAGTGACATTTATTGATCCCCCCAGCATGGGGAGAACAGCCCCAAACCCACCCATTTTCACCCCAAGACTGAGCCCCCCAACATGGGGAGGGTTTTGGGGTGCAGAAGGAGACCCCCAGAGCGAGGATAAAGCAACCAGAATTCTGTTTATTGATCACTTCAATCCCTGCCTCCCGCCGGATCTGCCGGGACCGACACCGGAGGAGAAACAATGGTAAAAAAAAAAAAAAAAAACCAAAATAAATGCAAATAAATTAAATTCCCAACGAGTCCCACGGACTCAGGCCAGAGGTGCCTGCCCAGGGTACCTGGAAAATCAAATAAAAAGGGGGAGTAAAAATAAGAAAAGGTCAAAAAAAAAATTAAAGTACAAAAAAAAAAAAAAAAAAAAAAAAAAAACCAACAGAACCACAATCACGAGTGTCTGGAAAAATAACACCAAGGGTGGAGAAAGCAGAGCCAAACACGGATTGGGAGGAGGTGGGAGATGCTCCCGGGGCCAGGGAACGGGGCATGCACAAAGTGAGGGGCACAGGAGGGTCCCCAAGGCAAGGACCCCTCACTCCAGGGTTGGTGACACTTGGGGACACCAGGCCAGGTGGAAATTGAGGAGGGGGCGAGGAGATGGAGCTTGCTGGGCAGCAGGGCTGGGATTTGGGGGACCCCCGAGGGGTCTGGCAGTGCGTGGAGCCCCCACTCCCCCTCTCCTTGAAACGGCCGAGCTGGGTTCCTAACGGGTCCAATCAAGGGGGGAACCCCAAAAATCCGAGTCCAGGAAACCCCCATTGTCCTGAGGTGGATTTTTTTCAGAACCCCAAAAATCCGAGTCCAGGAACCCCCATTGTCCTCAGGTGGATTTTTTTCAGAACCCCAAAAATCCGAGTCCAGGAACCCCCATTGTCCTCAGGTGGATTTTTTTCAGAACCCCAAAAATCCGAGTCCAGGAACCCCCATTGTCCTCAGGTGGATTTTTTTCAGAACCCCAAAAATCCGAGTCCAGGAACCCCCATTGTCCTCAGGTGGATTTTTTTCAGAACCCCAAAAATCCGAGTCCAGGAACCCCCATTGTCCTCAGGTGGATTTTTTTCAGAACCCCAAAAATCCGAGTCCAGGAACCCCCATTGTCCTCAGGTGGATTTTTTTCAGAACCCCAAAAATCCGAGTCCAGGAACCCCCATTGTCCTCAGGTGGATTTTTTTCAGAACCCCAAAAATCCGAGTCCAGGAACCCCCATTGTCCTCAGGTGGATTTTTTTCAGATGACGAGCCCCGGCTCCAGCACCATGTCCTCGCCCATGTGCTGGTTCTCGCAGGCCATCACCACCACGGCCTGCTTGCCGGGGATGCGTTTGGCCACGTAGTTCTCGTAGTAGCGCCGGTTCATCTGGCGCGTCTCCAGCGTGGCCAGCCCCTGCGGCCAGTTGCGCTCGTGGGCGTTCTCGATCAGCTCGTTGGTGATGGACGCCGGGCAGCCGCTCTCCACCAGCGAGCGCTTGATGACGGCCTGCAGCACCGCGTCCGGCGTGGAGATCATGCCGCCCCAGCGCGTCACCCGCGCCGGCTGCAGGGAGTTCACCCACCTGGGGGGACGCGCGGCGGTCAGGGATGGGGGTCTGGGGTGGATTTGTGGGGGTTCAGTCAGCTTAGGGGGCATAATGGGGTCAGAAATGGGGGTTTGGGGTGGCATTGTGGGGGTTCACTCACCTTAGAAGGCAAAATGGGGTCAGGGATGGGGTGGGATTGTGGGGGTTCAGTCACCATAGGGGGCATAATGGGGTCAGGGATGGGGATTTGCGGTGGGATTGTGGGGGTTCACCCACTTTAGGGGGCATAATGGGGTCAGGGATGGGGTGGGATCGTGGAATTCTGGAGATTCACCCAGCTGGGGGGACACAGTGTGCACAGGGGTGAAGGTTTGGGGTGGGATTGTGGGGGTTCACCCACCTTAGGGGGCAGAATGGGGTCGGGGAGGGGGATTTGGGGGGGGATTTTCCCTCAAAAATCAATGTATTTCCGTCAAAAATGCATTAAATTCCCTCAAAAATCAATGGATTTCCCTCAAAAAATAACAAATTTCCCTCAAAAATCAATGTATTTCCGTCAAAAATGCATTAAATTCCCTCAAAAATCAATGGATTTCCCTCAAAAAATAACAAATTTCCCTCAAAAATCAATGTATACACCGGACACCGAGCACCGGGCGGGGCGGGGCCAGGAGCGGCGGCGGGGCCGGGTCTATGCGGAGCGCGGCGGACGGAGGCGCGAGAGTCACGGTGGCCGAGTGGTTAAGGCGTTGGACTCGAAATCCAATGGGGTTTCCCCGCACAGGTTCGAATCCTGTCCGTGACGCGAAGCTCCCTTTTGCTTGTGGGGGACACACACCGGAGCTCCTCCGGTAACGGAGAGCACACTTGGTACCGGCTCTTTTAACGAAGGGAGCATCACAGATCCCCCAAGCCCCGGTACCGACTCTTTTAACGGCGGGAACAGTGGGGAACACACACCCTCAGTCTCCGGTACCGGCTCCTTTAACGGAGGGAACACCGGGGAACACACACCCTCCGGTACCGGCTCCTTTAACGGCGGGAATAACGGGGACCCCCACCCCCCCACAGGTCCTGGCTCTTCTACCGGGGGTAACCACAGGGATCCTCGCTCGGTTACCGGCTCTTAACGGCGGCAACAGCGGGAAAAACACGTGATCTCCCTCCGGTAACGGCTCCTTTAACGGCGGGAGGATCGGAGAGTCCCCAAGCCCCGGTACCGGCTCTTTAAGGGTGGGAACAAAGGGGAACCCCCCTAATCCCGGCTCTTTTTGGGGTGGGAGCAGCAGGGACCCCCCTTCCCCAGTCCCAGTCCCAATCCCAGCTCTTTTAGGGGTGGGGACCCCCTCGCTCGAGTACTGGCTCTTTTTGGGGTGGCAGCAGCAGGGACCCCTCTCTGACTCTGGATCTTTTAAGGGCAGAAGTGGGGACCCCAGTCTGGCCTCTGCTCTTTTTGGGGTGGGGACCCCCCCAGTCCCAGCTCTTTTTGGGGTGGGGACCCCCCCAGTCCCAGCTCTTTTTGGGGTGGGGACCCCCCCAGTCCCAGCTCTTTTTGGGGTGGGGACCCCCCCAGTCCCAGCTCTTTTTGGGGTGGGGACCCCCCCACCCCATTGTCCTGAGGTGGATTTTTTTGGGTCTCCACTCCATGAGCAAAAATCGCAACCCCAAAAACCCAAGTCCAGGAAACCCCCGCCATCCTGAGGTGGTGGAACCGTTGATTTTTCTCAGATCTCCTCCACGCCATGAGCAAAAAACCCAAGTCCAGGAAAATCCTGCCATCCTAAGGTGGATTTTTTTTGGATCTCCACGCCATGAGTGAAAATCACAACCCCAAAAATCCAACTCCAGGAAACCTCCACTGTCCTGAGGTGGATTTTTTCAGATCTCCTCCACTCTGTGAGCGAAAATCACAAACTCTAGAAGTCCAGGAACCCCTGCCACCCCGAGCTGGATTTTTTTCAGATCTCCACGCCATGAGCCAAAACCACAACCCCAAAACTCCAATTGCCCTGCCATCCCAAGGTGGATTTTTTTTGGATCTCCTCCATGCCATGAGGGAAAAACCCAAGTCCAGGAAACCCCTGCCATCCCAAGGTGGACTTTTTTTGGATATCCTCCATGACATGAGTGAAAATCACAAACCCTAAAAGTCCAGGAAACCCCTCCCATCCCAAGGTGGATTTTTCTAGGGTTTGGGGTGGAATTATGGAATTGCTGAGCTCAGAAAACAGCTCCAAGACCACTGAGCTCCACCTGAGACCAATCCCCCCCAGGGCACAAAAGAACTGCAAATTCCCCCCAAAATCCATGCACTCCTCTTCAAAAAACAAATTTCCCTCAAAAAATGACAAATTTTCCTCAAAAAATTACAAATTCCCCCCCAAAACCTACAAATTTCCCTCAAAAACTGATGAATTTCCCTCAAAAAT
>NW_024527268.1:0-1003 GCF_017590135.1 Pyrgilauda ruficollis
GATTGGTGGGAAACTTGGGTGCACGGAACTCGAGCAGGAATTGATTTGCAGGAAATACCAAAGGCCAAGTTAGAAAAAATAGAGTGTGACAAGGGCAATTGGATACCTGACGAATATCAAATTAAAGCAAAAGACTGGCAGAAAGCTAAGCATTACTGGAGGAAAGCGAGGCACATACACCAACCCTATTGTAGTCGCACACCCCTGGAACTTAGGACCCAATTAACCTAAATTAAAAGGAATTAAGCCACCACTATAAAGGACTGAAGGCTCATGAGGCAATAGGCAACAATGAAACAAAAGATATCAGTGACTAAATCCCAAGGTATGAACTCTGCTACCGAGAAGATCAACATCTCGGCCCTTGGCTGCAACCCAAGGGGCTTTGAGAGAGGTAGAGAGTTAAACCCCCTGAGGATTATTTTCACTGTATTGATCATTGCACCCCACGTAATGGTCCTGAATATCCTCTCTCCTGAATTCCAACGAGCTGCAGGATCAGAGCCTATGGTTCCCACGGTCTGTGACAAATGCAATCATACTGTCTGGATTGGGAGAAGAATGGAATCAGTATTTATGGCATATGCTCATGTCAGTGAGGTATGTTATGACAACAACCAATTAAAGGTGTGCAGTATGGGTGGCAAATTATACTGGGTTGGAGAAAATTTAAAATATGGTCAAAAGTTTTCTCCCAATGATAAGCCTGTGTTAGCCAACTTTCTCAAAGACAATGATGAACGAATCTGTGTACGATACGCCAAATTCTTTTGTTTAGCAAGGGATAAAGATGGAATGGACCCAGAGACTAGAATGCAACAAATTACTCAAAAACTAAAAAAGCAAGATTCAGAAGGGAAAAGGAAAAGAGTGGAGCAAGAAAGGTTAAATGGGTTAAGTGAACAATACAAACAATCAGAACAGCAGTATAGTGATTGGGATTTTCTGACCTCCAGCAAGAATCTTTTTGTAGAGTTAATGCAAGAAATTGCCACAGAATTAG
>NW_024527269.1:0-1003 GCF_017590135.1 Pyrgilauda ruficollis
TGGCTAATAATTTTGATTACAGCAGAGGACTGATGTAATTTCCTATGGAAAGGGAAAGCAGGCATCTGGGATGCAATGAAAGGCAGGAATTGCAGTTCTGGGCTGCCAGAAGTCATTCCTTTTTTTGTATTTGTGGAAGTTTGTGTTGGGCTCTATTACAGGACTTGGGAGATGTGCTTTCTTTTGGATTTAGGTTACTGTAGGATTTATGGAAGCTGAAGAGTACATTGTGTCCTTGTGTACAAGGGCATGATCTGTGCTTGTGTAAGTGATCCTAAAATCTGCGGTGTGATAGCTGCTGGGAGCCAATCTTGGATGTTTTGGAGAAGTGAGGAGCAGAAGACAGACGTTTTAGCTCATGTGGACGACATTCTTTTATTTTACAAGAGGTTTTTCATCTTTGCTTGAGCAGCTGAGATGAAACATCCCTTTCTGTTAAGGACAAAAGCAAAACCCTTCACTTTAATGCAGGGAGCCGGGCTGGGATGTGCTGCAATCACTTGGCTTTGATCCTTGGTTGTGGTGTAGGAGTGCACAGTACAGCTCAGGGAAGTGTAGTGGTGAAGTGTTTTAAAGTCCCTGGTTTAGACTGACGCCTGAGTTGCTGGCCCAGAGTGAGATGAGATCACTCCAGGCTGCAAGTGCTGTGAGCTCCTTGGGGTCACCTGCAGCAGTCCCATCCCAGCCACCTCTTCCTCACCGCCTGTTCCCCCTCCCAGGTGTCCCCCAGGCCAGGAGACTGGAGGAAAATTTTCTGAGAGGACTGTCAAAAATTTGTCTGTTCCCTCTCTGCTTGAAGATTGAGATTCTCTTATGGCCTTTTATTTTATACACAGTTTTTGTGTTAAATGAGCAGCCTTTTTGCAAGCTCCACTGCTCCTTCGGCTGGGAGCAGGGTTTCTGCCTAGCAGAGATTTTGTGGTAAAATTTGTGCTGTACTTGAACACTAACCTAGGTGGGTTTTCCCCTTCTCTCTTTAAACAAGCTTTTTCCTTTTTTTTTT
>NW_024527270.1:0-1002 GCF_017590135.1 Pyrgilauda ruficollis
TAAGGTTAGTAAGTTAGTAAGAATGAGTGTCTTATCCTATTTCAAGAGTAGGAGGATTGTCTGGAAAGGAAGATGTAGATGGAGAGTTTTAATTGCATTGTGGGGGTTGAAAATGGAGCTGGAGAAAGTTATTGTAGTTGGAGTGAAACTGCTTGAACAACACTAGAGATTTAAAAGAAATGGCTGAAGAGGCACAAGTGGGGTTTTTTTCAAATTATTTTGGTAATAAGTGAGAAAATAATTTTTCTGCTGAAAAGAATAAAAGCAGCTGAAGGCTAGATGAGATGTACAGAAGGAAATACTGGAGCTACAGATGGTTGGACAGGGTAATGGGATCAAGGAGGATGCATGGGAGAAGAGCAAATGTTTATTTTTGCCCTGTGTACCTTGCTGACCTTCCCTTCCTAAAGCACTCTTTTCTCTCAGACAGTTTCCTGTGATCATCTTTTCCTTTTGAGAGGAACTAAGGCTGAATAAGCTTGAGGAATAGAGCAGTGTGTAAGTGTGACTGAAATATGACTCAAAATTCAACTTTCTCCAACTGGAATATTTAAGTAGGTGTAGGAGCTGGAAGGTGGATGTAATCCTGGTAAATGTGGAAAGAGGAGGAAAAGAGCTAGAGCTGGAGATGATCCATGTGGATTTTATTATGATAGAGGAGCCAAAGAGCTCAAGGTAGTGAGAACAGCCATCATACCAGTAAAAGTATGGGATTAGAGGGTTGAGGGTGAACAACTGACAAATCTTGTGGTCTCTTTACCAAATAGTCAGGTTATGATTTAAGGAGCTTGTGTCTCATGTTGTAATGCAACAGAAGCAGGAAAAATATTTTTGAAGCCGTGAAAGAGGCAGAGGGGAGAAAATCAGCAAAGAACATTAAATTGAGCCAGCAATAGGACAGATGAAAATTAAACTTGATAACTTGATAGAAATATCCATACAGGATTACATAGTTCCTTCCTTCCTAGACTAGGGAAGAAGTAGGGATAAGTCCTTTTTTTT
>NW_024527271.1:0-1002 GCF_017590135.1 Pyrgilauda ruficollis
GGAGAAGGATGGGAAAGTTGGGGTGATTGCAAAAAGATTCTTGCATTTTATACATTTTTTCATGTATTCGTAGCTCTGTAAATTACTATTATATAGTTATATATCTATAATCCTTACTTAACTCTATTAAACTATTAATTAACTATATTAAACTGCTATTATATACTTCTAAAACTATAATCCTTAATGAACTTTAGTACATTTCTTTACCTTTCTCTTAGATTTTAGAACAATAACCTGACTGTCTAAATCTATTCCTGAAATACTGTATGGACTTATTATCAGGAAGAAGACCTACAAGAAATACATTTTGGTTTTTGACCAGATTATGAGCAGTCATAGCAAAAAGTGAAGGGAAAGAAGCTCTTGGACCTACTCCAATGGGTGGACCCAGGGCTGTGTAACTGGAGCAACTCAATCTCTTATTGGATGTTCCTGTTAAATATCCTAATAATCAACCTTAATAAATTGTTGAAATCAGGGGCCAGGTGTGCCCCATCCCCACTGGGACACCTGGAAGCTTCCAATAAAGGTCTTGTTTTTACTTTACTGTTCTAACACTGTTTCAAGGGGTTTTTCCTCTTTTGATTATAGACAACAGGGGGATGAGAGAAGCAGAACAGGAATTGTAATCCCAGAATCACAGAACATTCTGAGGTGAAAGGGACACACAGGATCATCAAAGGAATCTTTGAACATTTACAGAGACTCCAGAACTGTAACTTTGGGTGGTCAGTCTCTCTGCTGGGAGCCTCCCAAAGGCATTAAACTGCTGGCCACTTTGTGCATATGACTTGTAATAAAACTAATCTTTTATATTTCTTGTTAGTTTCATTTTGTAGGTTCTTTTCCTTTGTTATCCTTTTTGCATACTGTCCAAAAATAAATGTTATTGTGCAATGTCTCATTTTGTTTCTCTCCATCTTCCCTGTGGCCACAGACTGTGTCAATGAGGGGCTGTACTCTTAGAGGCTTTAGAGGAGCTAAGGGATCTCCCAGCAG
>NW_024527272.1:0-1002 GCF_017590135.1 Pyrgilauda ruficollis
AAAAAAAAAAGTGGTTCAAGTTCCAATAAAGCAAGCATAATTTCCTTACATGTTTATTTTTTTACCTTGAGTATTTTGGATTTTGCCTTTTTAGTCTCTAGAGACTAAAATGTTTTCTTAGGGGAAAACAAGTTCTCTTGTGCTATCAGCTACTCAGGTCTAATATTTGTTTGTGGCGGGCTGGCTTCCAAGGTGAATGGGCTCTGATGTTCTGAAAAGATGCCTCTGTAGGCTTTCATGCCTTTGGTGAAAGGAACAACTGAAAAATTCCAGGCACTGCATGTTGGAAATACATTAAAATGTTGAATTCAAAACTTGTCATCTAATCAAATGCTTGTGGTTGTGTTATAAAAATAGGCAGCAGTAGGTTGTAGCTATTTCCTCTGCTACAGAAATAATGGCTTTGTGTGATGGGTCATTTAAAAAGTGGCAAATTAGATACAAAGATTCTTGTGTAATTTCTTGTGATGTCTAAGTGCAAGCTGGTTTCAGTGTGTATTGGCTGATCAGTTTGTATTTTTGGGTGGTCTTACATTTGCCTTCTGTAAAGTATAGTTTTAAACTTTAATTCTGTACTTCATAATTGTGTCTTGAGCTGCATTTTGTTAAATGAGCACTTCTGAAAAGACTTCAGCCTTTGTGCCCCTCCCATGTGCTGTAAGGTCTGGCATTGAAAGATAAAGCAATTTGAAATTCATAAGGCCTCTACAGGGGCAAATGTATCTTGCAGTTGAAATTGCAGGAATAAGTGTAACTGTATGAGTTGAGTAAGAGTATAAAATATTTTAAAGTCACTCTGGGAAATATAAAAGAAAGTAAACAGTTCTCAATATTTTTCAATACTTCTCATTTCTGTAATTGATGGAAAGAGTCACGCTTTCTTGTTGGGAGTAAAAAGAGGTGTGGTGTTTTTCCAGTTCCTGCTTGAAGTCAGCATAGGAGCTGACCCCATATCTTTCAACCCACATCTTTGAGTTGGGGTGAGAAACAAACTCAACTTAA
>NW_024527273.1:0-1002 GCF_017590135.1 Pyrgilauda ruficollis
CGGCTGCTGACGGGTTTCTGGGCGTCCTCGAAGGTTTTCTCGATGGCGGCGATCTGGCTGTCCCTGTCCTTGTAGATCTCCTCCTCTGTGAACTGCTGCTTCACCGACACCCCGATCCTGCCGGCCCCCGTCAGCCGGAGCACCCGCAACGGCCCCGCAACGGCCCCAAATTGCCCCAAAAACGGCCCCAAAACAGCCCAAAAACGGCCCCGGAACGGCCCCAGAACGGCCCCAAAACGGCCCCAAAATCAGCCCAAAAATGGCCCCAGAACAGCCCAAAAACGGCCCCGGAACGGCCCCAAAACAGCCCCAAAACGGCCCCAAAATCAGCCCAAAAATGGCCCCAGAACGACCCCAATACAGCCCCAAAAGAGCCCCAGAACGGCCCCAAAATCAGCCCAAAAACGGCCCCAGAACAGCCCAAAAACGGCCCCGGAACGGCCCCAAAACAGCCCCAAAACGGCCCCAAAATCAGCCCAAAAATGGCCCCATAACGACCCCAGAGTCACCCCAAAATCAGCCCCAAAACAGCCCCCAACTCACCCCAAGAACGGCTCCAAAACAGCCCCAAAATCACCCAAAAACATCCCCAACACCACACCAAAATCACCCCAAAACCCCAAAATTTCCGCCAGAAATTCCGAAACCTCCCCCAAACCCCCCCAAAAATTTTGGGGTGCCCGTTTGGTTTTGGGCTGTTTTGGGGTGCCCGTTTGGGGTTTTGGGGCTGTTTTGGGGTTTTCGGGGTGCCCATTTGGGGTTTTGGGGCTCACCTCTTGGAGCTGGTGGGCGCCTGGATCTCCTCCTCCAGCAGCTTCTCATCCGCGGGGTCCAGCAGCACTGGGGGGACCCCGAACGGGAGAGGGGTTTGGGGTGAGAACACGGGATTTGGGGTGAGAACAGGGGATTTGGGGTGAGAGCGGGGGGTTTGGGGTGAAAACGGGGGGTTTGGGGTGAGAACGGGGGATTTGGGGTTGTCGGGGTTGATGAGGTCGATGGGGC
>NW_024527274.1:0-1002 GCF_017590135.1 Pyrgilauda ruficollis
CTGGGGTGCTTTGTTTCTGAGGCAGGTGCAGTCCTGCTGACCCCAGCAGTGCTGCAGAGGCACCAGCTCCCAGCCTGTGCCCACCCTGACGCCTCCCAGCCACATCTCACGCCTCGGGCTGGGCTGATTTCTGGCCAGATTACCCAGACAATTTCTCAGTTCAATCATCTTGAACAAGAGAGAACAAAACCAGTATTAACCCTGTCAGAGTGAGCAGAGAGTCCCTGGAGAGGGATTTTCTTTTCCTTCTTCTGTTATGGCTCAGATGTTGTTGCACCCAACCAAGGGAAAAGGCTCCCATGATCAGGTAAAAGCCCCAACTCCAGAGGCTCTATGATGCAGAACAGCCCTGGGACTGCTCTAAATTAAAAAACCAAAGGATGCAAGAGATAAAGAAAAAGATATCTACAAAAAAAAAAAAAAAAAAAAATGGCCAAGAAGTTTATTCTTTTCATCCTGTGTTAGAGAGGGAGCTAATTCAGTGCTTTTCTGTGATAACTGGGGCTGCATTCAGTGCCTGACATATTTTTTCCCAGAAGTCTCATCAGAGGTGTTTGGGGAACTGCAGGTACTGAAGAAATGTGGGGGGAAAAAAAAGAAAAAAGAGCCCAGCTTGTGGGAAATAAATATTTGGTTGATTTAGTGAAAAGATGTTTACTGAGAAGGAGAACTCTCTGGACAATAGCTATCATTATAAAGATTCTCATAAATCACAGACAAACTGTTCTGACTCCAAGGGAAAATATTTCCAACTGTTTCACTGTTAAAAAACAAGTTGGATTTTTTCATCTTACAGAAAACAATGTTTGCTCTTGAAGGATTTTTTCATTTTTGCTTCTAGAGACTTCCCTGCTCTGCTTCGTGTCTTGCCTAACCTGTGACTATCATTCCAAAGCCTTATGCCAAAGCAAAGGGGTGATCCTGTGGTGTTTTTGCTAGAATTGGTAACTGGCTCCTCAGGAAACTCTGCTGAATCAGAATCATAGAATGGTTTGGGCTGGA
>NW_024527275.1:0-1002 GCF_017590135.1 Pyrgilauda ruficollis
GGGCTGGTTCCGGGTGAGATTTTTGTGATTTTTTTGGGAGGATTTCGGGGTTTTTTGGGATTTTTTGGGTGGGATTTTGGCTGTTTTTTGTCGGGAGTTTGGGTGGGGTCCGGGCCAGATTTTGGAGATTTTTTGGGGCAGAATTTGAAGTTTTTTTGGGCGATTTTGGGTGATTTTGGTGGGAGGTTTGGGTCGCGTACGAGTGAGATTTTGGGGATTTTTTTGGGGGGATTTTGGGTTTTTTGGGGGCAGCTTTGGGTGGGATCTCAGGGGGTTTTTTGGGGAGGATTTTTGGGTTTTTTTTCCGGGGGAAATTTGGGGTTTAGTTCGGGGATTTTGGGGTTTTCTTGGTTTTTTTGGGGTGGGATCTGGGCGGAATTTCGGGGATTTTTTGGGAGGATTTTGGGGTTTTTTTGGGGGGGGATTTTGGGTTTTTTTGGGAGGGTTCCGGGTGGAATTTCATGATTTTTTGGGGAGGATTTCTGCGTTTATTTTGGTTATTTTTGGGGGGTATTTTGGGGTTTTTTTTCGGGGATATTTTGGATTTTTTCTGTTTATTTGGGCAGGGTCCAGGTGGAATTTTGGGGATTTTTTGGGGAGGATTTCTGGGTTTATTTTGGGGTTTTTTTTCGGGGGTATTTTGGGTTTTTTTCGGGGGTATTTTGGGGATATTTTTGGGGGGATATTTTGGATTTTTTCTGTTTATTTGGGCGGGTTCCAGGTGGAATTTTGGGGATTTTTTGGGGAGGATTTCTGGGTTTATTTTGGGTTTTTTTTCGGGGGTATTTTGGTTTCTTTTTTCGTTTTTTTGGGGGCGGAATTTCATGTTTTTTTAGAGTGGGGGAGGGGCGCGGGTCCCGCGCTGACGCCGCCCCTCCCCCCAGGCCCGTGGGGGTCCCCGGGGGGGTCCCTGGGGGGGTCCCTGGGGGTTTTGGCCGCCGCTTACCTGGGGCTGGGCGGGGCCGCGCTGCTGGGGCTGCACCTGCGGCACCGAGGTGAGCG
>NW_024527276.1:0-1002 GCF_017590135.1 Pyrgilauda ruficollis
CTCTTCGTGGTCCTGTGGGGGGTTTGGGGGGCTCCTGGTGGGACCCTGGAGTATTCTGGGGGGCTCCTGGAGGGTCCCAGAGCTGTTTTGGGGTCCCTTGGGGTGCACTGTGGTCCTAAAGGTCCTGGGGGTGCTTTGGGGTCCCAGGGGTGTTTTGGGGAGGGGTCCCAGTGGTGTTGTGTGGTCCTGGGGGTGTTCTGGGGGGGTCCTGGGGGTGTTGTGTGGTCCTGGGGGTGTTTTGGGGTCCCGGGGGTGTTCTGGGGGGTCCTGGGGGTGTTTTGGGATCGTGGAGGTGCTTTGGGGTCCCAGGGGGGTTTTGGGGGTGTCAGGTGGGTGCTCCTGGGGCCATTCTGGAGGGTCCTGTGGCCATTTGGGGATTCCAGGGGGTCCCGAGACCATTCCAGGGGGGTCCCGGGGCTGTTCCAGGGGGGTCCCGGGGCCGTTTTGGGGGGTCCCGGGGTGCCCGTGTCCGTGGGGGGCTCAGCCCCGCGGCAGGTGCCCGATGATGCTCTGCACCGCGCCCGACGTCGTGCCCTGGCCCCCGATGTCCGGCGTGTGCGTCTGGGGGCGGGGCCACGTCAGAGACACGCCCACAGGGGGGGCGGGACATGCCAGTACCACGCCCACAGGTTTGGGGCCACGCCCCTGGGGGAGGTGGGGACAGGTGAGGGCGGGGCTTACCCGGGGGTCGTCCAGCGAGGCCAGCACGGCCTTGCGGATGGTGGAGGCGTGGTTGTGCAGCCTGGGGGCGGAGCAAGAACGGGCCACGCCCACATCAGCGAGACACACCCAACCACAAGCTCCGCCCCCTCCAGGTGAACACTCAGAGGCTCCGCCCCCTCACCCAGCCCCTCTCATGGGATCCTGGCCTGCTAGACCACACCCCTTAGCCCCTCCCACTGGGAAGCCACGCCCACTTCCGAAGCACCACCTCTTTTTTGGGATCCCGTCCCTCTCAGGTGTTCCCCACCCACCGCAGGTGTCCCCTCCCCCTCTTGGGTG
>NW_024527277.1:0-1000 GCF_017590135.1 Pyrgilauda ruficollis
TCTTAAACTGCCTGAGGAAAACCTGCCCGAGCACACCAGGCTGCTGTGTGGCTGCTGTGTGGCACATGAACTTTTGTGGAAGTTTCAGTGCAAGAAAGTGAGCCAGACTCCAACAAACAAGACAAGTACCAAGAGCATTGGCTGAGGCTCTGCCCAATGTCAGAAGAATAATCCTGGTATCATTCTAGTGAGAGGGGTATGATTAATGCTGCCCCACACATCTAGTGTGTCTTTAAGTCCCGCATAATGACACTTCTTCACTTTCCCCTTACGCTGTCAAGTTCTCATCATTACCTCAGCTTCCACATTTTCCAGTTTTCCCACCTCTTTCTGATGCATTTTTTCAATCACCCAGTGCAAAGCAACCAATATTTTTTCAGTGTTCTTTCAGCCTTTCACTGTGTTATAGTGACTTAGGTCTGACAGCTTCTTCAGAACTGACGGGTTTGCAGGATTCAAAGGCAGATTTCAGGCCAATAATCATGAACTGCTGACAGGCTTTGCTTATTGAGAATTGCTATTTTGCTTATGTAAAGGTGGAATAGAGCAAATCACAAATAACAGCAGCAGCATAGTCCAATATGCTTCATGACTGACTTTTAGCCTATGAATAAATTCTCAAGGAACAGCTATCAAGACAGTGTCCAATATTATCTGACTTTTCCCCAGCAGTACTACAGGTGATGCTCAGTATGTCAAAGAAAGTCTCAGTAAATACTGCATACAATGATGCTGATTTTAATGCAGAAGAGATTAGTTTAATACAAAGAACTTTAATTTACTTCCATTTGGAGCTAAAGAAGAAAGCAATACATCAAAAGGTGTGAAACTGCCAGTGTTTAAAAGATCTGTACTCACATCAGTGCTCTCAGACCTTTCTTGCAGAGCTTCTTTCTTCTTTTCCTTAGAACCTTGCCCTCCCCCTCCTGCCTCCTACACACTCACACATGCATAGAAACACCCACTCTCCAGCCATTTCTAGCATGAAATTACTGCCTTT
>NW_024527278.1:0-1835 GCF_017590135.1 Pyrgilauda ruficollis
CCTAGCCCTAGGCTGATTTCCTGCCAGCCTTGGTTGGCCAGGGTTGGCCAGGGTGAGTGGCTGCAAACAGAGGCCATTTTCCAGGGGAAGATGATGTCAGAGTGCCATGCGTCCCATACCAGCTCCCCGAAAATGTTTCCCGACGCCGGCCCCCCGAAGCTGCTGCAGGGGCTCAAACTGCGCCGCCGCTTTGGAGACGCAACCTGTGACCATGATCCAGCCTGCGGAGGGTGGGTGTTCTCCCACCGAGCAGACATGCGAGGCCAGCCCTCACCGGGACGTGCCGCCGGCGGGGCACCCCCCCGCGGCTGTAGAAAACAGCACGACCCTGGGAGGTGGGGAAATTCCACGAAGCAGAGATCGTCCCCAGCCTGACTGTGCTGTGATTGCTGGCATCGCTCAGGAAGGCGGCGGGATGGCAAACACCATGGTTCTAGGGGGCTCTGCAGCCCCAACAGCCCCGAGACATCATGCGGTGACCAGGGCCGCTCCCCCAGCACTCTCACTGGGGCTGCCGGCACCCCCCCATCTAGCCCGCGTCAGGGGATGGGGGCCCGCACTCAAGCCGAACCCCAGAGAACACAGCCCCGCCTTCACAAACTGGGCCTGCCTGCCTCTGCACCACGAGGGTGGAACCCGAGATGACATCTCTACAAGTGCCCAGATGTTGCCATTACGTCACACCCAGAAGCACACCAGAACCAAGCAGCTCCAGCACCACGAGGCAGAGCCCCGTCCTCAGCACCAGCCCCAGACATGCAGCTGTCCCTGCCGTAGCACCATGGCAGCTACAACCAAAGCCCCAACAAGCCGAAGATGTGCCTGCAACCCTGCCAACACCAGCTCCAGCCCCTTCGATGTTCCAAGCAAGAAACATTCCCACTCGACACCCAGTAATGGAGGTAAAACAAAAGGCTATAGTTTGTGCAGATATAGAGGGGGCTGAACTAATTTCTGTACCCATGTGTTCATCATCATCAGAGAACTGGCAACAGAGTGAGAAACAGTTACAGCATTCCCAGTGGTGCAAGGTAATGGGATAACACCTGACAAACACATACCCTTTAATTGGCGAATCATCTCAGAGCTATGCCAAACGGCTGCTAAGCATGGGTTGGGATTGCCTACTGTTGCAAATATGTTTGGATTTATTACTGCTAGTGAACCAACCCCCATGGAAGATCCACAAACCCAAGCACGTTTGAGCCCCTTTATTCTAGCCCAAGCAGAGGATTTTCAATGAAGAAGCAAACAAATATACTAACAGCTCCAGTCCAGACAGAAGGCTTCTACCAATCAAATCCCAACAAAACTTCACAGACACTACCTTCTGACATTTCAACAAAAGTGTGAAATATGCCAATCACTTGTTTTAAAATTTTAAAAGTTTAATAGTAATAAAATAGTTATAAAAATAGTAATACAAATTAGAGCAATAAGAATCTGGACAATCAGAGTTAGGACAAAAAGGACAATAAAAGCAAAGAGTACGAACATTTGGATGCTTTCCTCAAAAAAAGCATGGCTCACTAACAAAGGATTAACTCTTAAAAGCAATAGCCTGTTGCATATTCATACATCTCATACATGATTTAAAAACTCTTTTCAAACACAGGGTGTTTTCTGGTTATGGTCAACTTTCCCCCCTTCATCTTGTAAATCATGGTCAGACTCCATGGAGTCCGCAAGGAGACTAGTTCTTCATGATAAGGAGGCAATAATTCTTTCTCTTTGGGATTTTAGCATCTTGTTGCTGTTATCTCTGTGCGAAGAATTTCTTGATTATCTCATCTCTTTCTTGAGCTAGTTAAAAAGTATCTTACATAGCATAGTTT
>NW_024527278.1:2114-8643 GCF_017590135.1 Pyrgilauda ruficollis
TTGCTCCTGCTTTGCTCCCGCTCTGCTTTTGCTTTTTGCTTCTGTTAGTTTAGCTAAGCGGTCCAGATTTTTCCCTGGACTGTTTTTTCCCTTCCCTTTTTGAAACCATTCAAACCTGCTCTGGACTGGGACCTGGGAAACACCGAGAGTTTACATCTTGTGGCTGCAGCAGCTATCCCCAGCGCCGGAGGGAGCAACAACAGAGCGACCACTCCCAGGAAAGACTTTCTGAATTTGTCATCCTTTTCAGATCGGTGAAAGTGTTGTCATCTGGTATTGTTCATTTTGTGTGCTGGGGGTGTTTTTCTTGTTAAATAAACAGGTTCTTTCCACTTCTCTCCGAGGAATCCTTCCCAAACCGGTGGGGGAAAGGGGCTGTGTGGGTTTGTTTTCTGGGGGAGCCCCCTTTGGAGGCTTTCTCCCAGATTTGCCCTAATCCAGGACAACATATAATATTCATTTTAATATTTGCAAAAAGCCAAACATAAAATACACATTTGTCACAAAAATGAAAGGTTCCATATTCCAAAAACTATAATAAACCAATAACATATAGTTAAGGTAAAAATATGGAAAAGGTACCACAAAAGAATGACAAAATGGTACAACTGTTTGTTAAATATGCCTTTGAGTTCATAGTACAATACCTGTCATTACTACTTACATGTATTAAAATCAAAATCACTAAGCCTATGATAGCTGATTTTGCTAAAGTTATTAAGAAAGTATTACATTCCTCTCAGGCATGGGCTGCTGTGTATCAAAGAGATTGTAAGAGATGTATTAATAATTTGCCTCTTAGTATTCCTAATAGCCCTGCTTGCATTATTTCAGGATCAAACCTGAATATTTAAAAAATATGACCATCTTAACATTCTAGGTCCATTGGCACATACACAGAATATTAATTTACTAACTTCATAGGCAGATTCAACTCTAAAATCACTAACTCCTAACAAAAGGAAAAAGTAGATTGCTTACACTGTTACTCATGTTAACACAATTTTCTTGCACTACAATACTGTTCAAAACCAGTGCTCCTATTCTTATTTACTATACAAATCAAAAAGGGAAAAAAAGGTTGGGGTGAATGCATACCTCCTTTTTGAGTCTTGGGTGATATCATGTTCTCATGTTTTACAATGAATCATGTAACAGTACAATGATCCTATGATAATTCAGCTGCCTAAAACCATGATAAATGCGTTACAATGAACACTATACACCACAGACACCAGTCGATGTCCCTTCATCAGACATTATGAAGCCATGTAACCAAAACAACTGATAACTACCTCATAGAAATCTGGGACTCTTAAAGTAATGGTTCATATAAAGACTCTATTTATTTACAAATTGCTTTATGTGTTAAGTCTGTTTTTTCTCACAACTCTAAAGTTGAATATTTCAAAGTTATAAATTCAGCTTAGAGTTAAGATTTAACTTGCAAATTTGTTTACAAATTATTTCTCCTGTTTACAAACTTTTTTTGTTTACAGATTGTTTTTTCTAGTAGTTAGAATTTTCTTTAACAGTTTTAAGACTTAAGTGGTTTATTGTTTTTAGAGATAAGTTGTAACTTGTAACCTAAACACTAAGAAATTCTTCCCTACAGACACTAAACCAATATACTGCACTTTCACTATATATGTCATGCAAATTAAAACCAAGATGTTTTTCTGTCAGCCTGTTTCTAGGAATTCCTGCAAATAGATGACAGAGGACAAACCATGATTTTTAGTGAAGACAAAACAGTGAGATGTTGCATTAGTATTAATCAAGTTCTAATAAGCAGCTCAGCTCAGCTCCATGAAGCAGCCTCTGGGCTGACTGACAGAAGCTCACAACCAATGGGAGCTCTCCTAGGATGCAGACATTGTATTGGTTCAGAGTCTGGGGGCACAGAGATAGACCAATGAGCCGTCTCGAGCCAGGAGTTTTGAATTGCCTATAAAAGTAAGCTCCAAACAATAAAGCATGCTGTTTGCTGATGACCAAGGGAGTTCTGTCGTGCATTACGTCTCAGACATACGAACATCATGGATTCAACTGTAATACCCTTCCTTCTCCACTGACTTTGGTGTCACCATGTTGTTTTCCCTCACATGTTCTCACCTCCTTCTCTTCTCTGACTAGAAGAAAAACTGTGTGCACTTTGTTTTCATTTTCTTCTTGAATATGTTATCACAGAGGCGTTACTAACCTAATTGGCCCAGCTTTGCTCAGCAGCATGTTCATCTTCAGAGCCATCAGGGATTGGCTCTGCCAGACATGGTGGAAGCTTCTAGCAGCTTCTCACAGAAGCCACGTCTGTGTCCCTTCTGCTACCAAAAACCAGGCAGTGCAAAATCAACACAGCCACCATCTCCCAGCTCACTTTTTGGAGGTTTGCTTTCTCTGTCTAGATCCTTAAATTTTGCAATAAATAACAATAACATGGGAGAAGGCCAATGGAGCACCAGATGTTTCTTGTACATTGGTTGGAGTTTTCCATGTCCCACACTCTCCCAGTAATTTTAGCACATGTTGAAGTGGGGAGAGAGATGAGTTCTGCCCCCTTCAAGCAGTCAAAATATTTCACACAACAGGTTGCTTCCTGGGCAAAAGACTAGGGCACTTTGCCATGTGCTTCCTCCTTGGAAAGCTTTGTTTCATTCTTCCCCATTAGTGAAAATTTCAAAACATTCTCTGTTTCATTTTATTTGGGACAATTGCTAATTTTCCCTTGCAACATAACTAATTCTGTTGCAGTGTGATATCTTGGGGCAGAGGGGGTTGGCTTTGCTGAGTAAAATCCCTCCTCCAGGGAGTGGAGGGAGGTGAGATAAGTGACATCATGCTCATGGAGTCCTGTCTTCCTCTTCCCCTCCTCATTTTTTAAAGGAGGGGCAGAGTTTAGGGTTTGGGGAGGGATTTGGCTTTTCTGCATCAAATTCTTACCAAGGGCTGAGGGGGCTGACATCATGTTCAGGGAGGCCCAACTCCTCCCCCATGCTGGAAAACCCTGGTTCATCCTGGTTTCATTCCCTGGATCTTGCTCTCCAGCCTTTCCTAGAGGTAGATGGCAATGCATTTGCTAGACCAGTGCTGGCAGGGATTTGCAAGGCAGTCTGTGTGAAGCAAAGGTATGTATTGATAACGTTATTCTGTTGCAGGAGTTTTCCTATTCCTCAGGGATTGGAAAGCAACCTCTAGGGTCTATCTGTGTATGTTACCATCTAGAAAAGACCTTCAGACAGACTAAAAAAAAAATCATACCTTTGACCAGTTGGTCAATACTGTTCTGTTACTAAATTTAGTGCTTACCAAAGCCTGCATTCTTTTTTGCAAATCTGATCATCTGATGGAGATGTGACATCTTACAGGGTCTATAGCAGCATACATTTCTTAAATTCCTACAAAGATACCTGAGTATATGCGTGCTATATTTGCCAGGAGGCCTCCATGGATGGATAAGGAGCTCAGGGCAAACTCAGAGGGAAAAAAGAAGCTTTCAGGAAGCAGAAACAAGGACAGATGACCTGGGAGGAATATGTCACTAGGATATTTTATGAAAAATCCTTTGCTAGGATTTTTCCCTCCTGAGGAGCTGAGGGCCTCAGGAAAAAAAATGTAAACAATAACTATCTGCTGCTGTGGAATGCAACAGGTGCAGCTGTGATTGGTGCATGTTAGTTGTTTCTAATTAACGGCTAATCACAGATGCAGCTGGCTCAGACTCTGGGAGTCACGAGTCTCTGTTATTCATTCTATTCCTGTTCTTTCTAGCCTGCTGATGATCCTTTTCTCTCTATTCTTTTAGTATAGTATTTTAATATAATATATATCATAATATAATAAACCAGCTTTCTGAAACATAAAGTCAAGGCTCATGTCTCCACACATAGAGCACCAGACACAACAGGAATACAGGGAAATTGTACGGGAAACTAACTTGTGGCAAGGTTAGGGAAGCCAAGGCCCAGTTAGAATTAGGTCTGGCCAGGGATATCTAGGATAACAGGAAGGGCTTCTATAGATATGTTGCAAGCAAAAGAAAGACTAGGGATAATGTGGGCCCTCTCTGGAAGGAAACAGGAGACTTGTCTACCCTGGACAAAGAAGGCTGGGATTTTCAATTACTTTTATGCTTCAGTCTTCAACAGTGAGTGCTCCAGCCACACCGCCCAAGTCAAGAAAAGCAAATGCAGGGACTGAGAGAATGAAGACCCCAAGCCCACTGTAGGACAAGATCAGGTTCAAGAACATCTAAGGAACCTGAATGTGCACAAGTCCATGGGACCCAATGAGATTCATCTGTGGGTCCTGAGGGAGCTGGCAAAGGAAGTTGCTAAGCCACTATCCATCATTTTTTAAAAATCATGTCAGTCAGATAAAGTCCCTGATGACTGGGAAAAGGGGAATATAACCACATTTATAAAAAGGGGAAAGCAGAAGACATGGGGAACTACAGCCCAATCAGTCTCACCTCTGTGCCAGGCAAGATCATGGAACAGATTCTCCTGGAAACTATGCTAAGGCACATGGAAAACAGAAGTGATTGTTAACAGCCAACATGGCTTTACAAAGGGCAAATCATGTCTGACAAATTTGGTGATCTGTGATGGGCCTACAGCATTGGTGGATGGGGAAGAGCTACTGACATTATCTACCTGGACTTGTGCAAAATGTCTGACACTGTCCTGTATGACAGACTTGGAGATGATGGGTAATGAAAAACTCAACATGAGCCATCAGTGAGTGCTTGCAGCCCAAAAAGCCAATCATGTCCTGGGCTGCATCCAAAGGACTGTGGCCAGCTGAGCAAGGGAGGTGATTCTGACCCTCTGCTCTTGTGAGACCCCGCCTGGAGTACTGCATACAGTTGTGGCGTCCCCAACATAAGAAGGACATAGAACTGTTGGAGCAAGTCCAGAGGAGGGGCATGAGGTTGATAAGAAGACTGGAGCACCTCCCTTACATGTTGCCTTATGAGCCCCAAAAATCAAGAGACAAACAAGGTTAAAGTGATAAAAAACTGCTACTGTTTAATGAAGGGTCCCTCCAGGTGCATAACAGGCCAAAATACATCCCAAAAAATGCGTCGAAAATGCACGTGATACAGGGCAATTACAGTTTTATACGTTTACCAAATTAGCATAATTGCCAAGAACCCCCAGTTAGAAGCACAGGTAATTAAATAATTCCCCCTCTTGGTTCAACCCCTTCTGAAGCCCCCCTCCTTGCTAGCTGCTTGTGTCTAATACATGGGAAAGTGTCTTGGGAGGGTGTCTTGGCCTTGGTTCCCAAAAGAAGCAAGATTAGAACAGGCCTTCAGGAATTTGTTTCTCTAATAGGAAAAGTACTGAAGTTAGGAAACTATATGACTATACAGTAATAGTCTACAGAGCTACAAATATATATGAAGAATATATAAAAGCAAAAATCATTTTAACATCAACAAAGACAGGCTGAGAAAGTTCAGGCTGTTCAGCCTGGAGAAGAGAAGGTTGTGTGGAGACCTCAGAGCACTTTCCAGAATCTGAAGGGGGCTACAGGGAAACCATAGAGGGACTCTTTGTCAGGAACTGCAGTGACAGGACAAGGAATAATGTGTAAAAATTGAAAGAGGGGAAATTTAAATTAGATATTAGGAAGAAATTCTTTACTGTGAGGGTGGGAGGAACTGGAACGGGTTGCCTAAGGAGGTTGTGGATGCCCCATCCCTCTAAGTGTTTAAGGCCAGGTTGCATGGGGCTCTGAGCAACCTGGTCTAGTGGATTGTGTCCCTGTCCATAGCAGGGTGTTGGGACTAAATTATCTTTAAGGTCCCTTCAAACCCCTTAGCATTCTATGATTCTATTTATGCTTGGTTCTGTATATATGTCATGGATTGACCCTGGCACAGTGCCAGTGCCCCCATGAAAGGTATATTTCCAAAATGGTTACTGTGAGATGTGACCCGGAAACAGAACAAAGCAGGCTCCAACTTGGGAATGGAGGGGGAAAAAAAACCCAACACTTTATTAATCTACAACATAGACAAAAAAGGGAAAAAAAAAGAAAAAAACACACACAATAATCCACAATGGAACACCTCCAAAACACTCCTCCTCCCCCCACCCCTCTAACACTCAATCCCCAGCCCAATACCATCCTTCACACAACCTCCCCCCAGTTCATCAGGAGAGAGGAGTTTCCCTCTTGTACCATGGGCCTCCCCAGGAAACACAGTTGGAACCTCCTGTGCTTCCTTGTCACACGTGGCAGCTGCCCGAAGAGAATCTGCCGTGGTGACCATCTTCCTTCCATGTCCAGTGCTCTCACCAATGTCCATGGATCCAAACTGCTCCTTAGGTCCTTTTAAGAATGCATTGCCCAGCTCCAATAAGTGGCTGCCTCTCACCATTGGGACACCTGTCCCCCCATATTCACTCCCCTGGGGCTCAGGAACAGGGATCCTTCTCTGAAGGCAGAGGGCTCCACCACACCCTCCCCAGCAGCCTCTGTTCCCTCTGCTTCTCCTCACGGCTTTGTCACTCCTGGCTTC
>NW_024527278.1:8796-41356 GCF_017590135.1 Pyrgilauda ruficollis
GGAGGATCAGTGTTTTTACAGCTTCCATTGTTTCAGTACCAAAGGGGTTAAAACCTCAGCCATGGTCTGCCGGTGGCTGGGCACTTTGCCCCCCTCCTTCTTCTCCTGGCCATGGTGCCGGCACAAGAATCAAATTTCAAGCCAGCAGAGTCTCTATCATTCTCTCCCGGGGGGGGGGGCTGCCCAAAAGATCCCAGGTCTCCTCCACCCCTGCACCTTGCAGGGGCTTCGGCCTCCCTTCCCACAGGCCGCATGGCCTCCCCCTCCCCCACCCAGATGCAGCTGGGCAGGGGAGGAGGTCAGATCAACTCACTGGCCGGACTCAAAAGAGAAAGTCCCTCTTGGAATCCTCTGCTTTTAACCCCTGTGTGTTCTCAGAGGCGTATCCACGTCCCCAGTGGCCACACCAGGTGCCAATTTCCAAATCTGGCCACTGATTGGTTTGACCATAACTTTCCCAGAAATTCACTTCCTGGTCAAACCATGACAATATATCTTTCTTGGTCATCCTGTTTGTATGTAGCTTTTTATTCCCTTGACAATAGCATTATTCCTATAGAGGACCGATCATCTATACCTGCAGGGCAAATGCTTGTTTACTTTATTAGACTTTCAGGTCAAAGACACAGCCTTAAAGTAGAAGAGAATATTTTCACCAACTAGCATGATTGCTGATTTCCAGAGAAACATCTCCACATCAGGCTGATGAAACTTGGGCCAATGTGCAAGAACTTGATTTCCCCTTAGGAGGTGTGGGGAGGTACCTGGTTCAGGTGGTACAAAGCAAGGCACTGCAGAGGTTTCACCTTGGGAGGCAAAGGACTACAAACTCCTTTCCCTCTTCAAGGAAGCAGTCAGTCTTGAGAACCAGTGCAACAAATTCCAAATGCTTGAAAGATTAATTTCAAGCAGCCTGGTGGCCTAAGCTATAGCATTTTGGTAGCCTGTCAGGCTGGCTTTATGCTGTCCTGAATGAACATTTAAGTATACAGATTCTCAAACAGGTCTCTTTGCATCAGGTACCTGTAGAAGCCTAAAAGATAAGGGGCTAATGTGTGTCTCAAACACCGATAGCCAGATGGTGGTGAAGCCAACCAAGGACTGTTGGTAATAACAGCCAAGGATTGTTAATAATAACACACTGTGGGAAAGAATAGTATGCAGCTAGAGAAGGGGCCATACGGAGGTCGGGCAGCACTTTTCTGGAATAAACATGCTTGTTCTGGCTCCTGAAGTGTCCTAGGGTGACTTTATGATGCTGTATCCTGTATCATCTGCTCTGTGTCCAGGCATGAGTCCTGTAGCTTTAAGTGAGATCCAAGAGACGGGGGGGGGGGAAGGTGGTGGAATTCTTTCAGCACCTGTGTTTAAAACACAGATAAGCTTCTCTGTTTGCTTTTTTTCCCAGTGGCTTTTCTTTCTCTGGAGACCGATGAGGAGTTTTTCTTTGCTTTTAGCAAGTTTTTTCTAGTTAGCTGAGGCAAGAAGTTTTTCCTGACCCCCACCCCTCTAACACTCAATCCCCAGCCCAATACCATCCTTCACACAACCTCCCCCCAGTTCATCAGGAGAGAGGAGTTTCCCTCTTGTACCATGGGCCTCCCCAGGAAACACAGTTGGAACCTCCTGTGCTTCCTTGTCACACGTGGCAGCTGCCCGAAGAGAATCTGCCGTGGTGACCATCTTCCTTCCATGTCCAGTACTCTCACCACTGTCCATGGATCCAAACTGCTTCTTAGGTCCTTTTAAGAATGCCTTGCCCAGTCCCAAGAAGTGGCCGCCTCTCACCATTGGGACACCTGTCCCCCCCATATCTACTCCCCTGGGGCCTGGGGGTCTCAGGAACAGAGATCCTTCACTGAAGGCAGAGGGCTCCACCACACCCTCCCCATCAGTCTCTGTTCCCTCTACTTCTCCTAACGGCTTTGTCAGTCCTGGCGTCTGGCCAACCGCCTGCCCCAAGGTGCAGTCTCTAAATTACAGGAAGAAATTGGTTTTGTCCTGTGGCCATGTAAGAGAAAAGTCCAGCCCAAAAGGCCACTCCATCTCCATCCAGGGCACTTCTCATCTGCTGACATTTCTTCACCTACTCAAACCTTCTTCTTCTTGCCTGTCCTCCATCCCCTCTCAATTATCAGCTGGGGAGGATCAGTGTTTTTACAGCTTCCATCCCCCCCGCCCATGCTGCAGAGGCCGAGAGGCCAGCTCTGGACTAGGAGGAAGCCGAGCTCCACCTGCAGGAAGGAGTCTGAATTTACCATCTCTTCTCTACAGCAAGAAGTTTTATTATTTAACATTATTCATTTTTTCATGCCTGTGAGCATTCTGCTTGTTAAATAAACAGGTTTTTTTCACTTTCTCCAAGGGAATTCCTTTTGAGCCTGTGAGAACCTGTGGGGGAGGGCTTGCTAAAACCTGCCTTCTATCAGAAGACACGTTCACTTCAGAACGTTTCCTCCTAAATTCATCCAAAACTGGGACATGAAGTTCAGCACAACACAGTACAGCGCAAATGTAGGAATGAGGCTGAGAAGTGGGCATAAACTGTAAGGGGGGAAATCAAGACCACCAAAGACCCTGAAGCTTCTGACACATTTCCAGAAAGTTCTAGAAGAACAGACTGCACATGATAACTGATTTGCATAGTGTCCTGGTTTAGGGCAAATTTGGGAGAAAACCTCCAAAGGGGGCCCCTCCAGAAAGCAAACCCATACGGCCCTCCCCCCCCACTGGCTCGGAAAGGATTGCTCAGAGAGAAGTGGAAAGAACCTGTTTATTTAACAGGCAAAGCACTCCCCAGTACACAAAATGATCAATACTGGATGACAAAACTCATTCATTGCTCTGAAGAGATGACAAATTCAGAGAGTCTCTCCGGTGGGTGGTCACTCTGTTATCAGTCCCTCTGGCACTGGGAAAGGCTGCAGAGTGAGCCCCAGCAGGCTGCAAAGTGTTCTTGGTGTTTCCGAGGTCCCGGTCTGGAGCAGGTTCGAATGGTTCCAAGAAAAGGGAAAGAAAAACAGTCCAGGGAAAGCTCGGACTGCCCCAGCTAGCTAAACTAAATAACTAACAAGCAAAAGGAGCAAAAGGAGCAAAAGGAGCACGGTGTTCTGCCCCATCCGTGCCCAGACATCAACAGTCCAGCTGAATGTGGAGGAGTGAGTGAGTGAGGCTGATAACAAAAACTCGGTGCTTCTTCTCCCCACCTTCGCTCTGAGAGCCAGTTTTGAAGGCACAGAATAGAATATCCAGCATAAACAGAACACACGATTGGGGATACAAGCATGATAAAGTCACCCTAGGACACATAGTTAGCAAAAAACTTAGCTCAAGGGTGGGGAAACTTATCTATAAAAAAGATACCCCCACCAAGTCCAGGTGTGTGCCCCTGGACCCTGGACATCACCTGGATTGACGCTGGTTGCCAAGTTTGAAAAGAGGCTGCAGGTGGAGGCATTGCTTGCTGCCAAGTGCAATCATACTAGGAGGCTTCAGGTGGAACTTTGGGATGCATATGAGAGACAATCTTACAGGAAAAATTGCAGGATGTAGAATCTGGACCATTTGCAGAAACAGTCTTGTAACTCTGACTTTTTGTATCCAGGGAAGGAGTTGGAAGACATTAAATGGATATATTATTTTGAAAAAGGGCAAGATGTAACACTTGCACTATCATCTGATGATGAGGAAGTAACATCACAATCCCTAATTAAGATTTAAACCACAGGTGGTGGTCAGGATCAGCAAACTGCTACTATCATGGTGCTGTAGACAGTAACAGATATCAAATTCCAGGAAAAGTATAGCAGTCTTACACAGGATGGAAACATATGGGGTGATCCAGATGACAGAGAACTGGGGAAAGATGATTCTTTATCTCCTTCAACTCCCCCTGAATCTACTGGATCTCGAGGTGGAGCAGGAAATCACAAACAAAAATTTATTCCATTCAATCAGAATCAGGTGGCTGATTTGCAAGAGCATTATGGCCATAAACCAGGTAATACTGAAATCCAGTATGTGGAATCCTTTCAATACATACATAATAATGGCCCAAATATTCAGATTCCAGTTGGTTATCGTCAACAATTAATAAAATTTCCAATAGATACGGGAGCACAACATTCAGTATTAATGCAGTGGGATGCCAAGAAGCTGAGTGTACAACCCATATGGCAAAGAGTTAAAATCATTGGAGTAAATGGAGCAAGTGTTATCTGCCAAACTGCTGAGGTTAATTTATGGCTCCTGGGTAAGAACCAGATGTTGGCTACTCACTTTGCAGTTAAGGATCACAATTAAAACATTTGGAGTGGTAACATATTTGAAGAAAAACCCAACACAGTACAGTGCAAGTGCAGGAACAAGGCTGAGAAGTGGGCATGGACTGTAGGAGGGGATCAAGACAACCCAAGATCCCAGAGCCTCTGAACCATTTCCAGAAAGGTCTGAAAGAACTAACTGCACATGAAAACTAGTTTGCATAGAAAGTGAGAAACCTGTCTTCAGGATGGGGAAATCTATCTATAAAAAGGTACCCCCACCAAGCCTGGGGGGTGGCCCCAGGACCCTGGACACCCCATCGGCTGGACTGGTGCTGGAACTGGGACTCGTGATCCCTTTTTCTCTCTTTCTTCCTTTCTTTCTTTCCCACTCTTTAGTTCATCTCATCCTTTCTCTATTCCTTTTTACCCTTCCCCTTTATCCTAAGCCCACTGCTGTGTGCTTATATAGTTGGACAGGGACTGACATACCGTTCCATGGAAAGTGTCTAATTTACTAATGAAACTTTCTGATTGTTTGTAGACCCTCTGACTTTTGTAGTTCCTTTTGACAACAAGCATTTATGAATCTTGGGTACTCCCTTCCCCTTAAGGATGGGCCATCACAGATACAGTGGCTTCCTTTTGATTCTTATTCCTTCTGTGTGATAGCTTGGTGTCTGGGAGCTCTGTGCTATTTTTACAAATGGAGTGAGAGCTTAGACAAGTCCTGCCTTTGACTCAGATTTCTGGCAGTAGCTCTGTTTGAGGTGGCCTGCACTCCAAATGGCTCTCACCCCAAGGTTCTTAAGAATGGCCAATTAGGTCTATTATAAAATGAATTATTTATTGAATAGACACAAGATTAACAGACATAAGACTTTAAACAGACTGCTCACTACACAGGATAAAACTAAAAGGACTACTAGTAGATAGAAATAATGTGCACAATAAAAGGTACCTAAATTACAGCTAGCAAAGAAATAGTATAGGTTAGGAGTCAATGTAGCTTACCACCGAATTGATGATGGAGTACACATAGAATCCTTTCACTGAATTTCCAGGAAAGTAACTGCAAAGTCTCTGTCCAAACTTCGGGGAAAAGCCCTACACATTTCCAGGGTGTGTGTAGGAGACTTCCAACTTTGTGACAGTTTGTGCAGCTTTTATAGTTTGTAAAGTGAAGCGTCTGTCAGTCAGAAATTCCAGCAGCTTATCTCCCTACATCTTGCTCTCAAGGCAGGATGTTTATTCCATCTCCAGAGAGATTCCACCTCTCTGATACCAGAGATAACTCACTAGCCAGACATAACTCCCTACAGACAGATGTCCGGTCTGGGTTATCTCACCAATTCACATGAGAGGGTAGATGTCTAGAGCTATTGCACCAGCTGATAGAACAGATAAGCTCTTCTGTGGTAGGGGGGAGAGTCCTGTCACAGCTATCCTGTATCTTTGCATCTTCCATCTCACATTGTTTCTTGTTGCAAGACTGCTGAAGTGGAACCATCCAAGTTATGGAGCATTCTATGTGAGCTTGTGTGCCTGCATTCTTGAAATCTCAAGCTTTATTTACACCTTCATCAAATGCTACACTACTGGAGTAGCCTTTTGTCATGATTTAATTCCAGTCAGCAACTAAGCAGCTGCTTGCCTGTATCTTTGCATCTTCCATCTCACATTGTTTCTTGTTGCAAGACTGCTGAAGTGGAACCATCCAAGTTATGGAGCATTCTATGTGAGCTTGTGTGCCTGCATTCTTGAAATCTCAAGCTTTATTTACACCTTCATCAAATGCTACACTACTGGAGTAGCCTTTTGTCATGATTTAATTCCAGTCAGCAACTAAGCAGCTGCTTGCTCACTCCCCCAGCCCATCCCCAAGCAGTGATTGGCAGCCCTTGGCCAACTCCCCCAGTTTATATACTGAGTGTGACATTCTATGGTGTGAAATATCTCTTTGGCCACTTCAGGTCAGCTGTCTCAGCCATACTCCCTCCCAGCTTCTTATGCAGCTCCTCCCTGGCAGAGCATGAGACACTGAAAAGCCCTTGACACAGGGCAAGCACTGCTCGGCAACAACCAAAACATCTGTGTGTTATCAGCATTATTCTGTACTGAATCCAAACCACAAGACTGTGCCAGCTACTGAGAAGAAAATTAACTCTATCCCAGCTGAAATCAGGATACTTTTAGTGTTGCCATTTTCCTAACCTGGAAATAAAATTTGAGATAATTTTACTAAGGAGGTAATATAAAAGAGGATTTTTATTTGAAGGCCTTGCAGAGCAGTTATGGAAAGATGTCCATAAAAGCCCACCCGCACAGGGATGAGTATATATTTATAGGTTTTAGGAAATTAGCATAATTGATAAAAAGCACCAATTAGGAAGACAAGTGGTAATTCAATTTCTCCCCAGGTCAAGCCCCTTCTCTGGAGCCCCCTGCCTTGGTACTATCTGCACTTTGTCTATGAAATGTATCTTGACGAGTTGTTCTCGGCCTTGGTTCCCAGAAAGAACTAAGATAGCATGAGGGGCCTGCACCTCCCGGGGCTTGGAGCTCTGGAATTTGTTTTGTCTTTCTGCCTAAGGATAGGCCATGGAAAATTACTGGGAAAACTAGCTACTAGTACAATAGGCTACAGAGCTACAAATATATGTGCAAAGAACACAGAGAACATATAAAAGAGAAAAAGGCAAAACCCAAACCGGCATCATTAGAACCAAACTCTTACATGATAGAGCAGTCCTGCAATTGCTGTTTGTGTGGAGGACTCTGTGTTGTTCCTCTAGCTCTGCCAATACAGTATTTCTTGAAGTTACCTGGAGAAAAGACACACATAAAATCACTCAAAGAAAAGAGTATCTTATGAAAGGGTTTTTAAAGAAGTGCACGTTCATCTTCTGTCTTCCTTCTGATCTTTGGTGTCTGCAGTTACCCATTCTGTGATTCTAAGGTTGGTAGGGATAACAGTGGTTCATCTGGTCAAACCTCCTTGCTCAAGCAAGGGTCATCCCAGAGCATATGGAGAGAAGAATCAGATGGAAAAAAGATAAAACCCATGGACTGAGATAATAACAGTTTATTAATTGAAATAAAATATAGTAGTAATAAAAAATAAAAGAGGAAGAGAGAGAGAGGAATAAATTTCAAGAAACACAAGTGATTAACAATAGGGTCACAGAGCGCCTCCCTGCCCCCCCCCCCCCCCCCCCCCCCGCAGCGGAATGGAGAGAAGAATCAGATGGAAAAAAGATAAAACCCATGGACTGAGATAATAACAGTTTATTAATTGAAATAAAATATAGTAGTAATAAAAAATAAAAGAGGAAGAGAGAGAGAGGAATAAATTTCAAGAAACACAAGTGATTAACAATAGGGTCACCAGCTAGTGACTAATGCCCAGCCCATCCCCAAGCAGTGATTGGCAGCCCTTGGCCAACTCCCCCAGTTTATATACTGAGTGTGACATTCTATGGTGTGAAATATCTCTTTGGCCACTTCAGGTCAGCTGTCTCAGCCATACTCCCTCCCAGCTTCTTATGCAGCTCCTCCCTGGCAGAGCATGAGACACTGAAAAGCCCTTGACACAGGGCAAGCACTGCTCGGCAACAACCAAAACATCTGTGTGTTATCAGCATTATTCTGTACTGAATCCAAACCACAAGACTGTGCCAGCTACTGAGAAGAAAATTAACTCTATCCCAGCTGAAATCAGGATACTTTTAGTGTTGCCATTTTCCTAACCTGGAAATAAAATTTGAGATAATTTTACTAAGGAGGTAATATAAAAGAGGATTTTTATTTGAAGGCCTTGCAGAGCAGTTATGGAAAGATGTCCATAAAAGCCCACCCGCACAGGGATGAGTATATATTTATAGGTTTTAGGAAATTAGCATAATTGATAAAAAGCACCAATTAGGAAGACAAGTGGTAATTCAATTTCTCCCCAGGTCAAGCCCCTTCTCTGGAGCCCCCTGCCTTGGTACTATCTGCACTTTGTCTATGAAATGTATCTTGACGAGTTGTTCTCGGCCTTGGTTCCCAGAAAGAACTAAGATAGCATGAGGGGCCTGCACCTCCCGGGGCTTGGAGCTCTGGAATTTGTTTTGTCTTTCTGCCTAAGGATAGGCCATGGAAAATTACTGGGAAAACTAGCTACTAGTACAATAGGCTACAGAGCTACAAATATATGTGCAAAGAACACAGAGAACATATAAAAGAGAAAAAGGCAAAACCCAAACCGGCATCATTAGAACCAAACTCTTACATGATAGAGCAGTCCTGCAATTGCTGTTTGTGTGGAGGACTCTGTGTTGTTCCTCTAGCTCTGCCAATACAGTATTTCTTGAAGTTACCTGGAGAAAAGACACACATAAAATCACTCAAAGAAAAGAGTATCTTATGAAAGGGTTTTTAAAGAAGTGCACGTTCATCTTCTGTCTTCCTTCTGATCTTTGGTGTCTGCAGTTACCCATTCTGTGATTCTAAGGTTGGTAGGGATAACAGTGGTTCATCTGGTCAAACCTCCTTGCTCAAGCAAGGGTCATCCCAGAGCATATTGCACAGGATTGCATCCAGATGGTTCTGGAATATCTCCAGTGAGGGAGACTCCACACCCTTCTCTAGGCAATCTGTTCCATGTGCATAGTTACCCGCACTGTAAAGAAGTTCTTCCTTGTATTCAGGAGGAACTTCCTGTGCATCCATTTCTTCCCATTGCCTCTTGTCCTACTGATATCAAGCCCCTCAAAATTTGAACCAAACTTTGCAGGTTTTTAAAGTTATTAATCAGTAGCTGTAGCTGGACAGTTATTATTAAGCAATTGTATTGTCAGTGTCATACGCTTGGCTAATCCTTTGCTTTAAGGAAAGGGGAAGACAAACCCAAGATGAATGGGCTGTCTGGATGAGAGTCATGAGGACTGAAGCCAGCAGAACTGAACAGTAACTGGGGGAAAGGTAATTCTGGCAGTGGGTGATCGAGACCACCTACTGTTCTGGTTTAGGGAAAATTTGGAAGGGAACTTCCCAAGGGATGTTTCCCTACAAGAGAAAGATTTCAGTAGCTGCTCCCCCAACTGGTTCAGGAAAGATTTACTTGGAGAAAAGTGGAAAAAAAAACCTGTTTATTTAACAAGCAAAGTATTCACAAGCATGAAAAAATGAATAATATTAAACAATGGAACCTTTTGTTGTTCTGAAGAGATGGCAAATTCAGAGAGAGTCCTTTTCGTGGGGTGTAGCTCGGCTCACTCAGTCTCTTATCAGTTGCTCCTGTGCTGGAAAATGCCACATCCCGGGCCCCAGTGGGCCACAGGTGTGAGCTCCCAATGTTTTTCTGAATTTTTGGTCCAAAGCAGGTCTGATCAGTTCTAAGAAAAAGGAAAGCCACAGTCTGGGGAACTTCTCTGCCTCAGCTAGCTAAAGAAACTCACTAAAAGAAAAGGGGAGCTCTCTCCCACTGTCTGTGCTGCAAACATCACAGTCCGTGAGAGCAAGGAATGTGGGGCAGTAGAGTGAAACTTCTGCAGACAAACTGTGTGCTTCTTCCCCCCCTCCCCCCCCTTCACTCTTGGAACCAGTCTTAAAAGCACAGAACTCAATATCCAGCATAAGCAGAACAGACTATTGGGGATACAAGCATCATAGAGTCACCCTAGGACACCTACTAAAAAGGACCTCAGACTCAAATGAGGAGAAGAACTGTGCATGCACACTAATTAGCATGAGAAGTGAGAAATATAACTAGCAAATAAGGGTTTGAGTACTAATTAATACAAAAGTTATGCAGTTTGTAGCCAATGAATGCTGATGACTTTGTTAAAATGTATAGTGCAAAGTTTTGATAATTGGTGAGCAGCCTTTTGGGGGTTACCACCTGGCTCCCTACTTTGCACAAAGAAGCCTGGGCTCAGGACAACACTATTGCTTGACACCACTGAGAAGACCCTGGCTCCATCCTCTCAACACCCTCCCTTCAGATACATTGATAAGGTCCTCTCTCAGTTTTCTCCAGGCTGAACAGGTCCAGCTCCATCAGCCTTTCATCATAAGAAAGATGCTCCAGTCACTCAATCATCTTTGTCACCCTCTGCTGGACCTGCTCCAGAAGCTCCATGTCTCTCTTTGTCCTGAAGAGCCCAGAACTGGACACAGCACTCCAGATGTGCCTTCACCAGGGATGAGTAGAGGGGCAGGATCACCTCTCTCGATCTGCTGGCAATGCTCTTCCTAATCCACCCCAGGAGACCATTGGCCTTCTTGCCCACCAGGGCACACTGCTGGCTCATGGACAGCTTGTTGTCCACCGGGACCCCCAGGTCCTTCTCCGCAGAGCTGCTTTTGTCACCCCAAGCCTGTACTGGTGCCTGGGGTTATTCTTCCCCAGGTGCAGGACCCTACATTTGCCTTTGTTGAATTTCTGACAGTTCTCTGCCCATCTCTCCAACTCGTCAAGGTCCCTCTGAAGGGCTGCACAGCACTCTGGAGTATCAGTCACTCTTCCCAGCTTTTTGTCACCAGCAAACTTGCTGAGGAGGCATCTACCGCTTCAGCCAAGTCATTAACAAACAAGTTAAACAATACTGGGCCCAGTATTGAACCTTGGGGGACACCACCAGTGACAGGCCTCCAACTAGACCCTGTGCCACTGATTACAACCATCTGGGATCTGCCATTCAGCCAGTTCTCAATCCACCTCCCTGTCCACTCAGCCACTCCACAGTTCCTGAGTTTGCCTATGAGGATGTTGTGAGAGCGTGCCAAAAGCCTTGCTGAAGTCGAGGTAGACAATATCCATTGCTCTCTCCTCATCCATCCATGTAGTTGTTTCATCATAGAAGGCAATCATGTTGGTCAAGCATGACTTCCCTTTAGTGAATCCATGGTGACTATTCCTGATCACCTTCTTGTCTTCCATGTGGATAGAGATGGCATCCAGAATGAGGTGCTCCATTGCGTTTCCAGGGATTGAGGTAAGGCTGACTAGTTAATAGTTCCCTGGGTCCTCCTTCTTGCCCTTTTTGAAGACTGAAGTGACATTTGCTTTTTTCCAGTCCACAGGCACCTCTCCTGATCACCACCAGGGTCCCCCTTCCATTTATGAATGGGCCCACATTATCCTTAGTTTTCCTTTTGTTACTGATTTATTTGAAAAATCCCTTTTTGTTATCCTTGACATCCTTGGCCAGATTTGATTGTAGATAGACCTTGGCCTTACTTGTCTCATTTCTACTTACTCTGACAACCTCTCTATATTCATTCCAAGTGGCCTGACCCTGCTTCCATCTCCTGTGTGTTTTCTGTTTACACTTGAGTAATGACAGGAGTTCCTTGTTCATCCACACAGGCCTCTTGCCACCTTTGACCCATTTCTTGCTCAGCATGATGCACCATTCTTGAGCCTGGAGAAGTGATCCTTGAATATCAACCAACTCTCTTGGACCCTTCTGCCCTGCAGGGCCTGTTACAATGGGATTCTTTCAAGAAGATCACTGAAGAGACTAAAGTCAGCTCTCCTGAAGTCCATGGTTCCAATCTTACTTGCTGCCCTGCTTCCTCCTTGCCAGATACTGAGCTCCACAATCTCATGCTTGTTGCAACCAAGGTTGTCCCCAGCCTTCACATCTCCAACAAGGCCTTCCCTGTTTGTTAGTATGAGGTCGAGCAGCACACCATTCCTTGTGGGATCCTCCACTACCTGTGAAAGGAAGTGTCACAGTATATCACAGTACAAGCTGGCTTGTACTGGGCAATTAATTCTGCTATAGATAAAAAACCCATCCTTCTCCAAAAACCGGTCCGTGGGTTGACTGACAGGAACCTCAACCAATTACGTTCCCTCCTAAGCTGCAGACATCTCACTGGTCCGGGAGCTGGGCGGTGTTAAAAGATCAGACCAATGAGCTATCCAAGCAAACCCCTTTATAAAGAGGGGTGCATCCAATAAATTCTCTCTGTTGCCACATGAACATCAGGTGAGTGGTTGTCTCTGTCTCTGACCCACTCCCCCTGCATTCCCAAGAAAGTTGTCATCAGTGCTTTCCAGGAACCTCCTGGACTGTTTGTGTTTCACTGTGTTGCTTCTCCAGCAGATGTCAGGGTAGTTAACATTCCCCACAAGAACCAGGACCTGTGACTGTGAGGCTGCTTCTAGCTGCCTGTAGAAGGCCTCATCCAATTCGTCCTCCTGATCAGTTGGCCTGTAGCAAACACCCACAAGTGTCACCCTTACTGATCTGCCCTTTTATCCTAACCCATAAGCTCTCAGCTCACTTGTCATCCACCCCAAGACAGAACTCCATACATTCCCTATATTGCCTCACATAGAGGGCAACTCCACCACTGCACCTTCCTGGTCTGTGTCTCCTAAACAGTGTGTAGCCCTTCATGACAAAGAAGACAGAGGAGTCCTGCAACTTTATTTTAATAAAGGGAAAGTCCACTAGGCCATACCCCCATGGACACTTCTTTGTGAACATTAGCTTTTCACAGCATGATTTTCTGCACAAATGGGGGCTCATCCAGGATTGTTCCACCATTTGGGAACGGCAGATGGCGGGTGGAGCTGGAGGAGGTGAGCAGATCCCTTCAACATTGGCTGGCACTGAACGGTTGATTGAGTACCCAAGACTGTCTGGAGACAGAAAAGTGATGGACCCAGGGTGTACATTAAGAGGTCCACATGGAGGGACCACTGAAAATCTCACCAGTGAGTACAGTGGGAACTTTCAGGAGTAAACATGGACACCCATGGAGGGCAGTAAGGGAAAGTTGATAAGGGGTCTCAACTATAGGGACAATAATTCCAGAATACCCCCAGGTAGTCCCTTGGGGAGAACGCTGAGGTTATAGCTTATGCATTCTCTCAAAGGTAACTCAGGAAATAATGGTGGAATCAGAATATGATCTGCCAAGGGGGTTTAAGTTGTCTTCTTATGGGACAAATTATCTTAGTGGTAGGCAAGATGTGTCCTTATGTTTTTATAAACAATTCCATGGGTGAGAGTATGGGTGTTAATATCTTTGAAATGGGTCTTAATGTCTCTACCAACCTCAAGCTACAGATTAGTTACAGAGCCCAGACAGCTTGACTCCTTGTCTTGGGGTAACTCTATGATATGATATGGTCCCCTATCATCTGCTTTATGCCCAGACATGGGTCCTATAACTTTAAGGTAGGTCTGAAAGGGGGAGGAAGCTGGTCGAATTCTTTTGGCATGGTTTTCACACATCCTCCCCCAGATTTAGTCGGCTGTGTTGTCAGCATGGACAGAGGGAGCACATCTTTGCTTTTAGCTAGCTGTTTGTTAGCTGAGGCAAGAAGTTTTCCTGGGACTGTGTCTGCTTCTTCTGGAACTTTTCAGCTGTGCTCTGGTCCAAAAAACCAGACCATCAAAGGGAGCACCACACTGCAGCCCAGTGGGGGGAGGTTTCAGGGACATCGCATCCTGGCTCCAGACCTTGGGAAAAGCTAAGCAGGACTCAAAAATCCACCAGCTTTCTCCACAACAGGAAGGTTTATTATCTAACATTATTCATTCTTATTTTCCTGTGCCTGTGTGCACTCTGCTTGTTAAATAAATAGTTTTTTTCACTTTCCTCCACGAAATTCCTTTCAAACCTGTGGGGGAGGAGCTGCCAAAACCTACCTTCTTTAGAGGAGACACCTTTTCAGGATGTTTCCTCTTAATTTGTCTCAAAGTGAGACATTCCTGAAACAGACAAATGGGTCTGCACAAGCCTGAGTTTCTGAAATTTAGGGGAAAATTACATGTTTAAGGGGGCAGTATGTGGTAGGCAGTTTGAGAAGGCTGTACCTTCCTAGGACCTCAACCAATGGGGAAAGGAGGAGGGCAACATGTGGCCGGGAGTTTAGGATTAAAAGGAGGCTGTGCCCTCCAAAACCTTTAGAGAGAAAACTCTGCAGGCGTATGCTCCAGTGGACTCTCTCCCTTTTTTTGAATAAAGTGTGCAGGACTCTTATGTGTCCTTTATGGACACCAGCTTGTCATAGCACAATTTTCTGCTGTCTTGGTTTGAAAAGACAGGTGTCTGCCAAGGAAGGCAGGAGTCTCCCTTGCAATGGAAAATGCAAAGCCCCTCCCTCTGAATTATTATAATTTTGAAATTAAGGGGCTCTCAGGTAAATATATGGGAGTAGAAATAAGAGTTCTTTATTAGGAAAAAAAAATTAAAAATAAAAGAAAATATAAAAATAAAAATGCAGTAATACAAAACAACATTCACAGAGTCAGAATACGACCTGACACTCTGTGGGTCAGGGTGTTGGTAACAGTCTGATTAATGGTTGCTGCAGTCCTCCTAGAGTGACAAATGTGGTTCCGTTGAAGCAGTGATCCTGTAGAAGGGTGTAGTTTTCCTCTGAAGGTTCAGCGGTGGTGTAGATGGACCTGGTCTTCCTCTGAGAATCCAGTGGAAAAAAAAGCTGCTCCTCTGGAAACTCAGTGGGAAAAGACTGCCTGTGGTGTTCCAAATATCTGATTATATCCAGGTAGGAATGTTTGGCTCCTCCTCCTGGGCACAACATCTCACAATGGGATGATGTAATTTTATCAGTCATGCAGTGAGACTCAATGGTCCATTAACAGAAGATATTTCCCAGAGGGAGGATTGGTTGTGGAAGAGATAAAGAAAACCTGCCCCACCTGGTTTTAACAGGTGGCCCAATTAACAGAAGATAACTGCCCCAGTCTAACAGATGGCAATAGAATACCCACCCCAGCTACATCTTGCATTTCCAACCTAAGACATCTACACGTTAGGCAGAGTTTTTTATTGTATACTGGGAAAGAATTGGTTTAAAAGGAATGTGGAAAAATATGGTCATGGCAAGTACATCATATCCCCCTCCTGAACTAGAGGGGGAACCCAGTATAAGACACCAAGAGCCCTTAGGACACAGGAGACAGGGATCCACCAGATGCCCCTATGCCAAGTTCCATTGAGGTGGTGGTGGTGGAGGATTTGGGTTCCACTTACCACTCAGGATATAATATGGTTGAAAAAGGAGTTACCCTCATATTTGAATGAGCCCATAGGGATGCTGGAAAAGATAGAGGAGTATCTGGGAAATGGAGATTATATTTGGAAGGATTGGGATTTCCTTTTAGGCATTTTGTTTGGGATACAGGAAGAATGGACGATTAGCACCCATAGGCAGTGAGAGGGGGGTGACAGCATGCACCTGAATAATCAAGCCAGTCTGCCCTGCCTTGGAGATTCTGAAGGTACAATATTTCACCAAAGCCTGGCCTGATATAAGAACAGAAAGATGAGTGGCAGGATAGGCCCCTGGATGAGTTGGTTAGAAAGGCACAGCGGGTGTATGTAAGAATGGATGAGGGAAAGACAAAGATGAAGGCAAGGGTAATGACACAATTTGTACAATCCCTGAAGGGAAAAATGCGGGGACCTCCCCAGGACCGAAGGGAAGTGGGTGCCCTCCAGGATTTAACAGGAATATGTCTCCCCCAGTGGGAGGGGTCAGCCAAGACAGCAATTGAGAAGGAATCAATGACATTGGAAGAGGGAATGTCCACAGAGACCCCACGGAAGGCAGTAAGGGAAAGTCAAGGGGACGTTGAGAAGGGGTCTCGACAATAGAGATTGTTATGTTAGTTGTGTTAAACAGAGCCATGCCAAAGAAATTCTAGTGCAAACAGGGAGGACTGTGGGGGGTGTTGGTGGGGGGTGTGTGTGTGTAATTAATGTTTGGGATTTCTTACCCTGTTAATTCTCAACCTAGCAGGGAGGTGGACATAAGTGATGTATATTTAAAACAATATGTGGCCAGAATACTGTCTCTCCTGAAATCTCTTCAACAGGAAGCCTGGTTAGCACAGACCCTGCCTTTGAACTTTGCTGTTCATAACATCCAAGCAGGAGATTGGGTCCTAGTTAGGAAGTGGAAAGAAGCATCATTGGTGACAAAGTAGTATGGATGATACCAAATGTTACTGACCACAGAAACAGCAGTCAAGACAGCTGAACACAAGTGTATCAGTAACCCTGGATCATCTACAAGGAGCTCTAGTGATTAGTGGGCTAATACTGTCATTGTTTCTGTGTATTTACTTGCTACATCTGATACAGAGGCCAGCTGTGGAAAGGTTGGCAGGGAGTGATTCCAATGTTACCATGCCAGGGGGAAGAAGTCAAGTTAATGGTAACTAAGGTTTGTAAAGAAAACATGAGAGATAAGAAGAGGAGGGATTGATAGGAGAAATGGCTGAAAGAACCGATCAGGTTCTGGAAGAATGGATGGGGGGGGGGGGTCTTAGGGAGAAATGGGTGTTAATGTCTTCACTAATGATAGGATAAATGGGTGTTAATGTCTTCACAAATTACTTCATCTTTATCTATTTCTTCAAGGCTGTATTGCTCTGTTCTACTGTCCTTGATAAGAGTAAAATGTTGTTCTGTTCTGCTATCCTTATCAAGTGAGTAAAATGCTGATTTGTTCTGCTCTCTTTATCAGCAGGACACCTCTGTCTCCTTTGTGGACACTGATTTTCTCCACAACATTTTAGTCATCTGAGTTATCCCACCACATCTCTGTAATCACAGTGAGATCAAAGCCCTGTGACTGCACACATCTCTAGTTCCTCCTGTTTGCTCCCCATACTGCATGCATTGGTGTACAGGCACTTTATAGAGTGATTTGCGTGTCAATATCCAGATGGGGATGCAGAGGGACACCCCATAGTCCTGTCTTGTGATTATGTGTGTGAGAAACAATGCTCACTTTTAAAATTTCAAAGGTTTATTAAACCTTAATAAAATACAACAAAAGACTGAATAAGGAAAAATTACAGTGCTGGGAGTATGGAACTAAACTGCCATGTGCTCATCCACAAAATGGCTGCTTCACTTTTTATACCTTTAGTGTTGCATCAGGTAATGCTATCCCCTCCCAAAGTCTGCCAGTTAACTCTTCGTTGCCGTCCATTGGTGGAGACTGCTTTCTTGCAACTTGATTGGAGGTCAGGTGTTGCCATGCTGTGCCTCCTAGTAACAAGCCTGCCCTCCCCCCAAATGTCCCGACTACCAAGGCCATCCTGTGACAACAATAAAAGGGGAAGGAAAAGAGGACTATGGGAGAACATACCACAATAACATAACTATACATCAATAAAACTTCTCTTAACATACACATAATATTCATCCCTTAATTGTGAGAGGCAACCATGGCATTACTCATCTATAGCAATGTGTTTGGCTGCTTGTACTTGCTGTAGGTATCCCCTCTTAAGCCTCCTTTTGCTACTTGGTTGGTCACTAAAGTTATCCCCTTCCTGTTGAAAAAATATACCAAGTTTGATTTTTTTTTTTTATTTTATAACTTAAGTCAGGTCTGTTTGCCTTTTCCTGGGAGAAGGGAATTGAAGTTTCTTTTTAGGACATTGTTCCACCAGGTACTATGGTTGTGTTCGAGGGTCGCAGGATGAGGGAAGAGATGAGAATCTTGACTCCATGTTTCAGAAGGCTGATTTATTATATTATGATATTATATTATATTAAAATGCTATACTAAAATTATCCTACGAAGAATAGAGAGAAAGGATCCATCAGAAGGCTGGAAAAGAATAGAAAGGAATGAATAACAAAATCTTGTGACTGCTCACAGCCTCAACACAGGTGGCTGTCATTGGTCATCAAGTAAAAACAATTTCACATGCTGGGTAAACAATTCTCCAAATCATATTCCAAAGCAGCAAAACATGGCGAAGCTGAAGCTTCCCAGCTTCTCATGAGAAAAGATCCTGGCAAAAGGAATTTTTAATAAAATATGTCTGTGACAAGGCATGGCCTTATGAACTTAACATCTCGACAGACTGGGAGTAGCACAGAAGATACACAAAGGATAGGGATCATCAATAACCAGTAATAGACCATCAACTCTAAACATCACCCCATGGTTGGAGACACCTGGTCTGGGAAAGGAGAGATAAGAATGAGGACCTAATTAGCATCAGAGGCAAAGAAATTCATATCCAGTAGGAAACCAAATACTAAGAACTGTGCAACTTGGGACCAATGAACATTGAACCAAAGAATCTCTATGGGTTTTGTCTGTATAAAGTTTGTGAAAAATCTAGTAAAATCCATGTGTCATGGAATAATTTTCTCTGCACACCTGGGCTATGTGTGGATGAAATTATTTCTCTTGCACATTCTGGCCAGAACAAAATCCTGGCCAGACTAAACTAATGCCTTGATTCTCATACACTGAAAATGTGGTTGGAGAGTTTTTGGTTTTCCTGCAGTTTCAGTGACATTCCTACACCTTGTCTCTGTCAAGCCTGGCTATGTTCCTGTCCCACTTCAAATCTAGTTTAAATATAGTTTAAAGATCTCTCAAGGAACCCTTCTAACTCCAACTCCTGGGCCAAGATCCTTTTTCCCTTTTGAAACAGGTGGACCCTGTCTGTTACCAGCAGGCTTGGTGTCATATAAACCGACCCATGATCAAAAAGCCCAAAATCCTGCTGGTAACACCAGTCCTGAAGCCAGGCACTCATCTGTAGGATTTTCCTGTTTCTTGCCCCATCATTCCCTGCAACTGGCAGGACAGAAGAGAAAACAACTTGTGCTCCAGATCCCTCAACCAGTTGTCCCAAGGCCCTGAGGTCCCTTGATTGTCCACAGCCTTCTTGTTGGGACTTTGTCTGTATCTACTGTTCAAAACCCACCAGTAGGGAGCATGACATTAATTTTAAATTCTCATCAGGCTGAACAGAGAAACCAGACCACATGTCAAGGAACTCTTATGCTTTTATTGTACAGTGTCCATAACTTCGTCAATCAGCCCACTGTTGAGACTCAAAAGGTATTGACTAACACGTCCTAAATTCTTACGATATACCTTCACAAGAGTGGAGGCAAACAATCCCTTTATTTTGTACAGTAAACTTCAATAAACTCTCAACTTCCACAACAAACTCCTCAAAGGTGCTGGCTAGCAAGCCACAATTCACCTCCACAATCTCCCCACTCCCATAATAAAGTTTGGTACGGAGTACAGGGTAGAATGTGATACCTGCACTTGGCCCAGGCAAATCAAGGAAAGCAAACATCACCAGTCCTTAGATCCCATGTTAGTGCTTCCACATGGATGGTCTGGAGTTGAGGTTATGCAACAAAGAAAATGAAAGAGAGAGGAAAGGAGAGAGGAGAAAGATAAGAGAAAGAGACCCAGGGAAAAGAGGGGAAGGGGGCCTAATTCCCTCCCTTTTACAATTAACTTGGTGTATGCCTCTTATGCAAACTAGACTTGTTGTGCTGTTTTGTTTGCACATGTGTAGCAATGGGGAACAAAGCAACACAGGCCCTGTTACAGATGAGTAATGCAATGGTTGACTCTCACAATTAAGGGGCGAATATTATGTATATGTTAAGAGAAGTTTTGTAGATGTATAATTATGTTTCCCCTCCCCCTTGCATTGTTATCATGGGATGGCCTCAGTAGTTGGGGCATTTGGGAGTGTCGGTTTGGTACTATGGCAACACCTGACCTCCAATCAAGATGTAAGAAAGTAATCTCCACCACTGGACAGCGAAGAAGGAGTCAATTGACAAGACTTTGGGAGGGGCTAGAGGTATAAAAGACAGAACATCCATTTTGTAGACGGGCACATGGTGACTGAATCCTTTGCTCCCGGCGCTGTATTCTTTTCTTTATTCAGTCTTCTGTTGTATTTTTGATAAGGTTTTAATAAACCTTCTAAATGTTTTGAAAGTATAATTTTTCTCACAAAATGGGGGTTCGGTCTGGGGTATACACCTAGCCTCCGTGATCCTAGGAGTTTTTGAAAGAGGCGCACCCCGCCACAAGTTTGGTGGTTCAATCAGACTCTCCCAGGACTACCGGTGGTCGTAGGTCGAAACCCCAAGGACACCAGGAGACTGAATAATGGGAAAAAAAGGAGGGGGAAGGTGAGTACCATCCTCATAACTATTTTGGCCAGATTGTAATTCTGTAATCCGAGTGCATGAACAGCAGCTTCAAACAAGTAATAAATGGGACCCATCCTGGTCTGTTGAAGCTTCAGGATAGTGGACGGTTGGAAATAAAGGGTGGGATACATGGGGGAGGAAAGTGGGGACACTGTGGAAAGCGAGGACCCTGTGGTTGGTGGGACACATGAGATGGAAGGATTTGTGAGGACTTGGGAGCATTGGGGGGGCGCTGTCTTGAGAGTCCCCAGGTTTGCGGCAGGGGTTGCCCATTGGTGGAGACCGCATTTGTGTCAGGGCGAGGAGTCGCAGCAGTTTTCCCAGCCTGCCAGCTCATGGGAAGCCGGTGAGCTGTGCCACGGATCACATGGCGCTCAAAGCAGGGGGAGGTTCTGGTGCACAGTCAGTGCAATAATTTCCGGTCTCTGCTGAATGGAGCTGGCGGTGGGGCCACCACCGAGTCGAGCTGGGAGTGGGGTGGGCCTGATGACGAGTCAAGCCGGGAGTGGGGCCACCACCGAGCCAACCCAAGAGCGGGGTGGGGAGCGGGGCAGATGCCAGGTCATACCAGCTCCTCTCTGATACCCACAGGCATAAGGCCGTGGGACCAGAGCATCAAGCTGTAGAGGAGAGGAACAGCAGGGGTCATAGGGGAGTCCCTGGATGGTAGGCAAGTTTTTTTTACCTTTCAGAAGAAAGGCAAATTTTTTTTTTTTTAATTTCTTTATCTTTCTTCCTTTCCTTGTTCCCTTTTTCCCTCCTTTCCTTTCCCCCTCATAGTAAGGTGGGCCTTGTTGGGAGGGCCTGAGGTTATCTATTGAGATGGGATTGGGAACAAGTAGGGAATCCCCCGAGGAGGAAGGAGGAAGTGAGGAGGTACCAACAGCTATACCCCCAGATAGCCCACTGAGAAGGAAACTAGCCCAGTGGAAATATGACCCCAATACCAGAGATAAGGACGAGCTCAAAATGATTCAGTACTGCATGGTAGAATGGACCAGAAGGGAAATTAGGAGCGATCATGCACATTGGCTGAGACATGGATCAGACGAAGGATAGATATGTCAGGCATTAAACATCTATGTAAGAACTAAGAAGCCATTCGATCAGGAAGAGAGTAACTATGCTGCCTGCTGGGAAAGGGAGACCTCACCCTTGAATGTGAGAGGGTTTAAAGTATCAGAAAATAAAAAATGGGACCCATTAGAACACTTGCCTCCTCCTCCTCCAGTAGCTCCAACTGCATCTCCCTTGCCCCCTGATGGGCCTAGCTAGAACACTAGAAGCAGAGTGGCACAACAAGAGGAAAGCAGATCAGGGGATGGGAGCCAAACCATAGGACTATATCCTCTGACAGAAGTACCCCTGGGTGGGATGCAGGGAGAAATTGGATTTGCAACCGTACGTCTCAGTTCCTCTGATGCGAGAATGTTCAAGAAAGAATTAAAAGGATTACTAGAGGACCCCATTGGATTAGCAGAACAGTTAGATCAGTTTCTGGGGCCCAATATTTATACATGGGAAGAAATACAATCAATAACGACTGTGTTATTCACACCAGAAGAAAGGCAGATGATCCGGGCAGCTGGGATATGGATATGGGAAAGGGAGCATGTGCAAGGACCTCCTGGGGACCTGAAAATGCCCACAGTGTGCCCCAGTTGGGACCACAACAGCACCGGGGGAAGGCAAGACATAGAGGAGCATAGAACATTAATCATAAGAGGTATCAAAGAGACAGCTCCACAAAATCAAAATGCTTGTAAGTCTTTTGATGAGCAGCAAAAGAGGGAAGAAACCCCAACAGAGTGGCTAGAAAGATTAAGGAGAAATATGAGGCAAAATTCAGGGATTGACCCTGATACAGTGGCTGGACATATCTTACTAAAGGTAAATTTCATCACTCGCGTTTGACCAGATATACGGAGAAAGTTAGAAAAGTTAGATGGTTGGCAAGAAAGGAGATTAGAAAATCTTTTAAGAGAGGCACAGAAGGTGTATGTAAGGAGAGACGAAGAGAAGACCAAGGCGAAGGCCAGGGTAATGGTAACTGCCATTAGGGAAGGAAACCAGCACGTAAAGAACAACCCATGTAAGGGAAGGGGAGCATGAATGTGTGAAGATAGACGGAGGCGGGATGCAGCTCCTTGGGACTGGACACAAAAAGGAGAGTTTGGGAAACAAGGGAACCTAAGAACCAGTTTGCTTTTACTGTAAAGAGAATGGACATATCAGAAAAAATTTCCCCCAAAAACAAAAGGACCTGAGGGTCTATGAGACTGAGCAAAAAAGAGAAGTGGAAGACTAGGGGTGTCAGGGGCTCTATCTCTGGGGGAAAGAATACCAGCAGGAGCCCTTGATAACTTCAAAAATAGGTCCCCAACAGGAAGAATTTGAATTCTCAGGAGACACAGGAGCTGAAAGAACTTGTGTTTGTAAAATTCCAGAGGGGTATAAAAAGGGTCAAGATGCTGTGCAAATAGTAGGTGCAAAAGGGGAAGGGTTCAAAGTCTCAATTATAAAGCAAGTAAAGTTTGAAGAGACAAATAAAATAGGAATTGGGGATGTTCTATTAGTTCCAGAAGCAAGGTACAATTTATTAGGACAGGATTTACAGGTGCAGTTGGACATTGGAGTACTCCCAGAGGAAGGGAAAATGGTAGTTAAGCTTCTCAGATTAAAGAAAGAAAATATAGAAGAAATTCATAAAATGGTATGGGCAAAATCGAAAAACTGAGGTAAATTAAACATGAAACCTATAGTAATAAAAATAGTTAATTCAACAATATATTTGCCTTTGAAAGGGAGGACTCTGATTCAGGGAAGAAACAACAGCTTCGGTGGCCTAGGTTACCCCAAGGGTTTTCTGAATCCCCAAACCTGTTCGATCAAGCACTAGGAGAAGTACTGCAACTTTTCTCCATCAAACCTGAGATAAAACTTATCCAATATGTAGATGATTTGCTTCTCTCAGGACAGGAACAAAAAGAAGTTCAGGAATCCAGCACAGCACTGTTAAATTTTCTGGAAGACCAAGGACTTTGGGTATCAAGAGAGAAACTCCATTTTGTAGATAAGGAAGTAAAATACCTTGGACATGTGATTTGTCAAGGGAGCCAGCGACTGAACCCTGAGAGAATTACAGGGATAGTCTCACTTCCACGGCCAAAAACTAAGAGGGAAGTTAGAAGGTTTCTGGGCTTGTTGAGATACTGTAGATTTGTCCTGGGTTGACAAGGAAGTGGGTTTTTCGGGAAGTTGTGGTCAAACCAATCAGTGGTCAGATTTGAATATTGGCACCTGGTGTAACCACTGAAGACATGGATATGCCTCTGAGAACACAGGGGGTTAAAAAGCAGAGAACTCCCAGGGGAACTCTCTCTTGGTTCCGGTTGGTTGAAGAGGTTGGATCTCCCCCGCCCAGCCACAGGCTGGGCGGGGGAGGGGAAGCCATGCAGCCTCGGCTGAGGTAGGCCGGAGCCTTGTAGAGAGAAGGGGGGTGAAGGCCCTTGCAGGACAGAGGGGTGGAGAACCACTGAGTTGTCCTGGGCAGCCCCCAGGACGGAGGGACCCCCCCCCCCCCCCCATGTGCTGGCAGCACAGCCGAGAAGGAGAAGGGTGGGGGGTGCATCGAGAAGGTGCCCAGCCACCGGGGGAGTTCTGTGTGGGCAGAGCCCAAGATTTTAACCCTTTTCTTGGACAATGAAAACTTTATGAAACACCAGTCCTCCTTGATTTGAACGAGAAGAGAGACAGACATGAAATAGAAGGAAGTGGGCAAGTATGGTGAAGGTCTGAGCAAGTGAAGGATGTCAGAAGATGGAGAAGAATCCTAGGGGGGAGGAGATGATGGAGTTCCCTTTGGCTGGACTTTTCTTGCATAGCCATAGATGGAACCAATTTCCTGTAACACAGAGACTGCATTTAGGGGGATGCAATGGCTTGAGCCAAGAAAGTGACCTGCTGCAGTGACTGCCAAGTGCAGGAGTGAAGTCAATAGAGGAAGATGAGGAGGGTGTAGTGGTGCCCTCTGTCTTCAGGGAAAATCTCTGTTCTCGAGACCCTTGGCCCTAGGGGAAGTGAAAATGGGGGGGAGGGGAACTGTTGTTCCCAGATGAGAGATGGTTATTCTTTGATACTTGGCCAAGGATCCTTAAAAGGGAATCCTAGAAGCAGTTTTGGTCCATGAACAGTGGTGAGAGCACTGTACATGGAAGGAAGGAGGATGTCACAACGGCAGATTTTCTCCGGGCGCTGCCATGTGTGACATGGAAATACAAGAGGTTTCAACTGTGTTTCTTGAGGAAGAGTATGGTCCAAGAGAGACTCCTCTCTCCCTTGATGAACTGAGAATTGATTATCTGAGGGGTGGTGATAAACTGAAAATTGATTATCTGAGGGATGGGTAACTTGATTGAAAATCCAAGGTTTTGTCTTACTGTGTTTTGGTAGAAATTGGTTGGGGGGAGGAGGAATATTTTGGAACGTTTTCATTTTGAATTCTGTGTGTTCCTTTTATTATAGTTGTAGGTTAATAAAGTTTTTTTTTTCTTTATTTCTAAGCTTGAGCCTGCTCTGCTCAGTTTCTGGTGGCATCTCAGAGCACTCATTTGATAAAAATCTATTTTCATGGATGCACTGGCATTGCACCAGCATCAAACCATGTCAAGACTGTAGATTGAAAGATACACACAGGCCGTCAAGTTCTTGTATGAAAAGTTAGTAGAAGAAGAGATGAGGTGAGAAAAAGAAGATGAGCAAAAGTTTGAAGCTTTAAAGGGAAAATTTGTCAGTGCACCATCACTGAGTCTTCCTACCTTAGATGAACCTTTCTATCTGTTTGTAGATATAGAAAAAGGGGTGCACATGGAGTATTATCCCAGAACTGGGGAGAATCCAGGAAACCAGTAGCCTACTTAGCAAAACTACTAGATGCTGTCAGCTGGGGGTGGCCAAGCTGCATTCAGGCTGTGGCAGCTACAGCCCTATTCATAGAAGAAAGCAAAAAATTAACCTTTTGGGGGAAAATTGAAAATATATACCCCACACTCAGAAGTATCCTAAGCCAAAAGTCTGAGAAATGGCTCACTGATTCCCGAGTGTTAAAGTATGAAGCCATCTTAATAGATAATGAATTAGAGCTAATAGTGAGCATCCAACTCAAGCCTTCCCAGTTTTTATATGGAGAACCATATGAGGAACTAGTACATAATTGCCTAGAGGTTATAAACTCTCAAACTAAAGGAAAAGAGGACCTAACAGATCAACCACTCCATGGAGGGAAATGATTGTACATTGATGCATCTTCAAGGGTTATCCAGGGGCACCGGATATCAGGGTACGCTATAGTAGATGAAGATTTAGTGACCATAAAAAAGGGAAAGATACCTTCCAACTGGTCAGCCCAAGCATGTGAGTTATATGCCCTAAAACGAGCTCTGGAAATATTAACACAGAAAAGAAGAACAATATATGCAGACTCAAAATATGCTTTTAGAGTAGTACATACCTTTGGAAAAATTTGGGAAGAGAGGGGGCTATTAAATTCAAAGGGAAAAGGACTAATTAACAAAAAACTTGTTTTAGAAGTGTTAGAAACCTTATAATAACCAGAAAAAGTAACAGTGGTATATATCAAAGGACATCAAAAAGGGGTAACTCAAGAGACACGAGGGAACAATTTATCAAATTTTGAAGCTAAGAATGCAGCCGAATCAGGGACAGAAAAACTAATTATGGTATTAACTCCCATGAGAGAAATACAAGAAATACCCATATTCAATAACACAGAAGAGAAAGAACTCCTTAAAATAAGAGCCAAGAAAGATAATGAAGGGGAGATTAGCAGATGGGAAGCAAATGTTAAATCAACCCTTTACCAAGAAAATGCTAGAAGGCATACATGGTGCAACACATTAAGGTACTCAAGCGCTAAGTGATCAATTTCTCAGGGACTGGGGCTACATGGGAATTTTCGAAATAACTAAGCAAGTAACTGAACAGTGTGTGATATGTCAACAAGTGAATAGGAGAGTCATGAGGAAAACACCCAGAGGAGGGCGAGAACTAGCCTTACGGCCCTTTCAAAACATCCAAGTCGACTTTACTGAGCTTCCCCAGGTACAATGGTGGAAATTTTTGCTAGTGATAGTAGATGACTTGAATCATTGGGTAGAGGCAGTACCCACTGTTAAAGCCAATACCAATATTGTGAGTAAAACACTTCTAGAATCCATCATCCCCCAATATGGGATGGTGAACAGGATTCAGACCAAGGAACTTTGTAACTGCAGGCTGCGGCCACAGGGAATATGTTCTCCGGTCAGCTCACTCCCCGAGACCGATGGGCAGTCACGAGAGACGCTGCCCCCGGATCTCTACTGTGACCTTCCTGGGTCATGGTGCTTGCAAGGGCTCGCAGCTCCCTGCAGCAGACGGCTGTGGTGTGGGTGACACAGCAGCAACCCCATATGAGGGACCAAGGTGAAGGAATAGAGAGGGATCACTTGTTTGAGTTCCAAGGAAGGTTTGTTTCCCCAGAGGAGTCAGGGACAAGTGACAGTAACTGAGGGCAAAAGACTGCTTTTAAGGAGGGGAGGGAATAAGGGGAGAACACAACTTTACCCCAATAGGAAGGCATTAGGGAAGGAGTACAGGGTAAGGGCTATCCAAAAGAAGCCAACAAGGGGAAGGATCAGACCTTGCAATCCAATCTTGCTTCGAGGAAAGGATGAAGGACAGGGAACATTCCAGTACAAAAAGGGTGTGCTATCTTTGATAGACAGGGGGATTGACATACATTTGGAGGGAAATCTTGGGGTAAACAACTCAGGACTGAACCATCAGGGAAGCCAAATGGGGCACATGGAATGAACCATTACAAACTTATAACAAGGAATATTTAAAACCTACTACAGAAGAACAAACTGCAAAATAACAGACTACCACAGAACTTATTTCACATCTAAGATATTGCAGAAAATTGTTCAAGTCCTGGGAGTAAAATGAGAATTATACACTCCATGGCATCCACAGAGTTCCGGATGTGTGGAAAGGATAAATCTAACTCTTAAAAAAACTCTAGTTAAACTGATGATTGAAATCTAGATGTAATAGATATGTCTCCCTTTAGCCCTGTTAAGAATTAGAACCCAACCCCGGTCAGATCTGGGGGTCTCACCCTATGAAATGATGTTTGGGTTACCCTTCTAACCTCACCCAAGAAAGTTACCACCTATGAGGAAGGGGAAACCAATGCCAAAAAATATGTTATTATTGTAAATCAAAGGCCACTCCGACGTGTGAGAGGGAGAGAAAATGACACATCTGACTCCATCATCAGAAGGCTAAATAATTACCTTATTATTCTATACTATATACATTGCATCTAAACTGAATCTGCCTTGCACGCACCCTTGCTTACCACTGCACAGAACTGCACTCATCTCCTGACTCCCGTGACTGCCAGCAGACAGTCCCAACACAGACACACTCTTGGCCCTGATAGGCCAAGGGAACAAAACATCCTCACTTTAGGTAAACCATCTCCATATTGCATTCTACTTTGGCACAGCAAGCGAGATAAGAATTATGTTTTTCCTTCTTCTCTGCTTGTCTCACAGCTTCTCTCTGTTCAGAGGGAATGTGAATACCACATGTTATGTCTATAGCACAAACCTTAGAAGGGCTAAGACATCAAGGAGCAATTCCTTAAACTACCACCCTGGATTTCAGAATCCATAATATTAATCCTGAGGATTGGGTAATGATCAAGTCATGGAGAGATCAGCCTCTGACTCCTCAGTGGGAAGGTGCCTTTCAGGTACTGCTCACCTCTGAATGGGCTGTGCGAACTGCAGAGCAGGGATAGACTCATACCAACAGAGTTAAAGGCCCAGTAGAAGAACTCAAAAGAATGAACTATAACATCCAGACTGAGTGAAAAGAGATTGACACTCAAGCAGAGACTGAGAGACAACCAGAGAAACTACAAGACATCCAAAAAGTAGAGTCAAGCTTCCACCAGCCAGCTCGAGGACTGTCTTCCTGTTTTATAGATGAGAATTACAAGCATCTGTTGAGGGGAAGTACACAAGGGACCCTAAAAAGTATTGGGACAGCTTCCTTAAGAACCACAAGTAAACTAAGACAAGGAATAGAAGGCAAGACCAGGTTGGCCCCTTTGTTCGCTACCGAGAAGATTCCATAGCTCTGCTGTGGGTAGCAACTCTGTAGGCATAGTACGGTACGAGCAAAAAAGGCCATACTGGACCTCTATTATTCTTCAATTGTTTTTTAATACAAAAGTCACTGGATGTCATGAGCGACTTAGGCTCCGTACTCACCCCTAAAATACACCTACTATGGGTAGCAACCCCATAAGCACGGTAGATGGGAGTCAAAGCCATAACGAACCTCTGTGATGCCCTTTTGTCAATTCCAAATAAGCATGTCTAGAGAAAACCTGAGGTTTTTTTCTGCAGTTTCCACTGTCCTTGCCCACATCAACAGATGCTAGTATGACTCATTCAAGAGAGAAAATTTTTTTGAGTTGATTCTTAGAGGCAAATGACTTATAGAGAAAAGGAAAAGGGGGGGGGTTATTATAGATGAATAATGTGATGGTTGACTCTCACAATTAAAGGGCAAATATTATATATATATTAAGAGAAGTTTTTAGATGTATAGTTATGTTTCCCCTCCCCCTTGCATTGTTATCACAGGATGGCCTGGGTAGTCTGAAGCATGGACAGAATGACTCCAACTAATTAAAGTTGAAAGGAAGGGTATTTATTACAGCGCCGGGCACCAGTGGAATTATTTCCAAAGGCAAGTGCAAGGAGTCACAGACTCCTGCTCTCTGTTTATACAGGGAAGGTTTTACATATCCAAGCGGTTTCTGAGGATGCATAATACATAATCATTACCTGACCACTTGGTATTATAATTAGTTGAATACCTATTACGGCTGCACAATTGTATTCCCTTAATTGGGTCGGTGGGATTTTGAAATGAGGGAGTGGGTGTATGGGAGGAAGAAAGCCGTCTTCCTCATGGTGAACTCTTCACCCATGGCCAGTTGGTAGGACTTTTTCACCTGCTGGTCACGGTCCAAGCTTCTCTTAACTGTTTGATTATTCTTAAGGCAAGGTATTTCTATGGTCTCTGCTCCTTCAAAATTGCTACATCTATCCCTGTCACTCCTAGATTTACTTTTCCTAATATATTTGTTACTCTTTAACTAAGGTACGTGATTTTTGCTAGCTAACTTAGCTTCTTAACTAATTTTAAAATCTTAACTAAAACATGTAGTCTTCTACTATCCCAATTATATTCCCAGCTGGCCCCTCGACTTATCTACAGTTTTCAGTTATCGTAAATACATTTCCAGCTGACTCCTTGACTTAGTTGGGGCATTTGGGAGGGTTGGCTTGTTACTATGGCAGCACCTGACCTCCAATCAAGATGTAAGAAAGTGATCTCCACCACCGGACAACAAAGAAAGAGTTGATTAACAAAACTTTAGGAGGGGCTAAAGGTTTAAAGGGCAGAACATCCATTGTGTGGATGAGCACATAGTGATAGAATCCTTTGCTGCTGGCTCTGTATTATTTTCTCTGTTTAGTCTTCTGTTATGTTTTTGATAAGGTTTTAATAAACCTTTTAAATTTTTTGAAAGTGAGTATCATTTCTCAAACCTCAGATTCTCGCCGCACTAGCAAGGCAGGGGAGGGGCTGAGCGCTGTTAGTCAGTGCTTTTCAGCTTTGAGCATTTTGAGAACCGTGCAAAAAGCAGGTAGCAGATGCACTGTGAAAGAGTCTCCCCTGGTAGCTAGGTCATAAAGTGTAAGACCCACAAAATCCCAGAATCCTGGAGAGAAAATTCCACAGTCCGTGCTGTTTTCTGCAGCGCTGTGTGTGGCTGAGTTGGCAGCAGGCATGGCTGTCCTGTGGGCTGTGGCTGCCAGGCTGGAAGGAGGTGTGGCTTTCATGTGGGCAGCGGCGGGGGAGGCAGCAGCGGTGGGACCCACAAGAGGGGCTGGGCTGGAGCAGCGCCTGGCAGGCAGGCAAGCTTGGGGAGTAAGCTCCTGTGAGTAAGGGCAGCGCGGTTTGTGGTGTGGCAGTGGCAGTGCCCGGTGCGGCGCAAATAACTACATTAGTTGGAAAGTATCGAAACACCCATTTTAGGTTTTTTAACTCATGTTTTTGGACTTTCCTTCTTCCGTGGACTGCTAACAGGAATTTAAAACAATCATATACATCCCCTTCTGATCTTGACGGTCTTATTCCCATAACAACAGGAATAAGTGTCTCTTTTCTCTGCTTAACTGCTTTTCCAGGCAGGCATCCAAAGGATCTGAGCCAACTCCAAGGATCGCTCGTAACCATGTCAGATTTGATCCACAGCAGAGAAAAAAGTTCCTACCAATTTGGCCAAAATCCAACCAAGCTGAACTGAAGAAGATCCCACAATATGAGTTCCCTGTTTCAGGTGCCAATTATTGCAGTCTTCTCTCACTTCGAACCCTTGTTCAGCTTGGCTGGGGGGAACTAGTGAAATAAGGAATGGGAACAATGGTCTTGCCTGAAAAATAAAGACTTTAATAACAAAATAACAAACATGGTGTGAAAAACTGATAAACGGTATGTATATCAAAGGAGGGCCCTGGGGGAAAGAGAGGTAGGACTGCTGAGTGTCTGAGTAAGTCACTCAGAGATGTCTGAGTGCCTGAGTTCCTGTGCCTGCAGGCAGACTGGCCGATGGGGCAGCTGGACTAGAAACGTGGGTTCACTGTTCGATAGGGTGACTGTTAGCGACTCTGGAGGTGGGTCGAGTGAACCCACGTGTGTGTTTGTGGTGCCCGGACATTGTATGGTTAATGCATTATATGGTTAATGCATTGTGTGGTTAATGTTAGTGTGTTTGTAATTGTGCGAGTACGTGGTGTACAAAAGAGAGCGAGCGAGTGAGTATACCTACAGTGCGGGGGGGTTTCTACCCGCAACTGAAGCAGCTGAGTGAGGCCTGAGGTGCCGGCTGGGGCAGGCTGTGGGGGCAGGGAGTACCCTGTGAAGAAGTGGAACAAGTGGAGAAAAGAGGGTGAGGACATTTATTGTGTTTAAAGGTGATTTGTGTAGATTGTGCACATTTTAACCATGGCTAGACGAACTCAGGAGGTTCTTCTGCCCGAGTAGTTTGGACTTGATCCCTGGAATTTCTAATGAGTTTATATAAAGAAGCTTTATCGGACTTCAGCTGGTAATATAGTAAGTCTGGACTGAAAACAGCCCGCCTTAGCAGTTAAGTGATAAACGCCGAAGTGATAAACAGAATAGCCTGCAGGCAATTCCTGGGAGTTTTTTGGTGCATTGAGAGGCTGGCACCTTGTGTGCAATGCAGAGTTTGTGAGAGGCACTGGTATTGCTGTTCTATGCCCCAAGTGTAAATTTAAGGTTCTTGATCAAGCCGATTCAGAACCTGAGATCTTAAAGCTTATGTGTGGAGGATCACATCTGATACCTGCCACCTGGAGGTCTGTGTGTGAGAAAAACTGAGAAAAGACACTGTGAGGCTTGGGTGGAAACAAGGTAGTATAAGGAGAAGGAGATAATGAGAACTAACTAGAGCAAAGAGGTTCCTGAACTAGCCCCTTTGGAAGAGGCTCACTGGGAGAAAGCCGCCAGTAGGGGCGGCTCGGAAAATAAAAAGATTTATAATACCCTATTGCAGTTAATGCTGTTTTAAGACGGGAATGTAAATGGGATGAGGCTTCGTATGCTGATATGGTTTTTTGCTTTAAGAAACCACCCGGAATGGCAAAGAGACTGTCAGCTCAGAGCTCCCTCTGACCCACTGGTGTTAGCTTTTGAAAAGGAAAATAAAGCAAAGAGAAGGCAAATCAAATGTGTTGTTCAGCATGCAGTGTAAGATAGCAATGTATGAAATCACACAAAGTTTATCATGCCCAAACACAAAACGATTACAATTCAAAAAACAAATACATATAATTTGTTAAAGGCTCCTCCTAACGTAAGGGAGGATAAGGAGGACCTCCCCAAGAGGGAAGAGGACTCAGGCTCCAAAGGTATACCCACTCGCACCCATCCCCCTCCTGGCAGTCCAATTTAATCCAGAACTAGGAGGTAACAGACCCCTCTGCGAGAGGCAGTGAGACCAGAAGAAGGGAAAAGGGTGGAATTTTTGGTTGATACAGGGGCCACATATTCAGTTTTAAATAAAGCTTTAGTACCTGTGGAAAATGATTATGTTGTACTGCAGGGGGCATCTGGCCAATCTGAAAAGGCATATTTTT
>NW_024527279.1:0-1002 GCF_017590135.1 Pyrgilauda ruficollis
TTTTTTTTTTTTCAGCTTGCCCGGAAAATTGACAATGTTGAAACGAGCTGGGCATTGGGAGCCACTTTCCATTATATCGACTCACTGAATAGACTGCAGTACTAACACTCCTAGAAGGTGACTTCTTGGAATTTCCTTTTTTTGGAAGCCCAGCATGGAAGACCCTATTGAAGGGTGTGCTTTTGGATTCCAGAGTCCTTTGGAAGATCACCATGAACTACACTACTTTCCTCCCACCCCTGCCAAGCCCCCACCCTCACTAGCTTTTTTACAGTGCAGAGTGTAAAGGAAAAGCCTTGATTTGACAGCATGTGCCGTCAGCTTAATGTAAAACTTGATTCTTTTGGAAGGAAAACCAGGACTCTGCAGGACATCTATGATCTCTATGAGAAAAACACACCTTTTTTGGAATATGCCTGTACTATGTGCTCGCAGTGTGCTGAAGTTGCTGAGCGGTCACTCCAGAAGGAACTCTTTACTGTCCTGATTTCAGGGTGTTTTTTTCCTGTTTGTCAGCAGTTTTCGGTGATGATTTTTATTTTACTACTCCTGTGTTCGAAGGTGAACTTGTGTGTGTGCAAAAATGGTGCATTTACACATTATGCTGCTGACGGGCAGCAGCTTTGAAATGCAGCATGGAAGTCACAGCTCTGTGTTCCAGCTGCCGAAGGAGAAAAGCTCAGGAAGACTCTAGAACTGCATTTGGGCTTTGAGGCATTAGTTGGAGCCTGTGTGCCCTGTAGGATCAAAGCCTACAGCTGATTCCCTGGCTGTTGGGAGGTGGATGATGGAAGGCAACATCAAATTTGCTGAATGAGCAAGGCCTGGGAGCTGGGTGCAAGGATAATGATGGATTTGACAGTTCTAGAGCTGGTCAGAGGAAGATAGACAAACAAGATGCAGCCACAAAAATAAACCCTGAGCATGGCTTACTGGACATTGCAGACTTTTGTGCCCTGGCAAGGTTGATGCAGGGCTGGGAATTAATGCATTTGCATGGTA
>NW_024527280.1:0-970 GCF_017590135.1 Pyrgilauda ruficollis
CCAATAAATGTTAATGCACAAAGTGTATGTATGTGCAACATATGGAACTGTGCTAGCATGTTCTGGTGACAGGACAGCTGGACCCTTTTATTATGGTTTATGATATTAGCAGTTGTTGAAAGCCTTAGTGAAATTGCCCCTTTATGTTAGATATTTCTATTTTCTATTTTTCGTATGGATTGTGCTTTGGTGAGTCATCTCCCAAAACCTTGTTTTTGGAGTTGCAGTTCACTACATCTCTCTTTAGAAAATGGACTTGTGATGGAGTGAATCTGGAAAGCGAGAGTTACCTTGTTCATGCTGTTTTGCTTGGTCTGATTAGGTTCCTGGTTCTATTTAATATTTGAAAGATGTTATTTTTGATAGAGGTGACTGTTAGGATGATTGGCAATGATGATGGTCACTCAGAATTAGTGTGAATACTGGTTTCTGAAGAGCAAACACAGTAAATGAGGCGTTCTGGTGAGCTGGGGAATGATTTTCTCTCTGTTCCAGCTCTAGCGGTGCCTGTGTCGGGTCCGTCCCCGCCCGAAGCGGTGCCGCGGTCCCGGGACACCCAGTGGGGCTGCGGCTGCTGCTGCCCTCGGCGGAGCCCAGGCCAGGTGAACCCATCACCGTGCTCATACGGCCGTGCTACGTTCCGGCACTGAGGCTGTTTTCCTTCATTCCCATCTTTTTCCTTCTGCCCCGCGCCCGCCACCTGCCTGCGGCTCACCCGGGGCCGCTGCGCGCTGGCTCGGCGGTACTGCGAGTACCGGAGCTGCCGCCGGCCTGCAGGGAGCCCGTCCAGAGCCAAGCGGGCTGCTCCAGGGATGGAGCAGGGGCTACAAGGGTGTCTGAGATCCCTCTGGATCCGCTCTTCACCGCGGAACAGCCGCTGCGACACCTCGGCACAGCCCGGCAGTGGGGAGAGGGTCTGTGCGCCGCTACTCGCGCCATTACGTCAGGGGGCGGGGCGGGGGCGGGGCTT
>NW_024527281.1:0-1002 GCF_017590135.1 Pyrgilauda ruficollis
CAGAGGTGGCCAAGCACTGCTGGGGAGTGCTTGGACTCGCTGATCTTGGAGGGCTTTCCTGACCTTAATGAGTCTCTGGTGGTGTGAAACTGCCCTCCGGGACAATCAGCACTGCCTGTGGTGTGCTGGGCCTGTGGCTTTCCCTGAGGTGTTACTGAGCTGTTCTGAGCCCAGCTCCTGCTAAAGCAGGAGTTTACCAAAGCTCTCAGTGCCTCTCTCCTCCTGTCAGGACTTGTTTTATTTATAAAACTTCCACAGGAATTTTGTTTAAAGTCTTTTTATTAAACTTCTCTTTACTCTTAGCAGGTCGCTGCTTCCAGTCACACTGTCTTTAGATTTTCCAAACCAGTAATTATTCAGGATTTTATGTCTGATGTAATACTTCTCTTGCAGGAATAATCAGAAGCCAAAAGTTTGACAGGCTCAACATAAACAGTTAAACATACGTTCAGGCTCTAAAATTTAAGAGCTTGATCTTTATAAGTGTGGGTCCAGGCCTAGCAAAGTACTTAAGCATGTGCTTAATCTTAAGCCCCTGGGCAGCACCATTAACTGCAACAAAACTCTCCCTGTATTTAAAGTTAAGCTTGTCCTGAAGGATTCTGCTGAACTGGAGCAGGAATACTTGGCATCTTGAAGGATAAAGCCATAAAACCAGCCCAGTTTATTAAGGCAGCTCAGCTTCTTCAGCTGTCGTTAGTTTTAAGAGGATTTTGGAACTCAGTGGTTGTCTTTGCTTCTGGGAATCCACTGTGTTGGCTGCTGCTGTAGAGGTATTCCAGCTGTACTCAGGGAACCTACATTTTGTTATACACTTCAGGAAAAGTTACTTCAAATAAAATGGTGGAGGATTTTCACCTAAATGTAATGTCTTAAGTGCTGGAAATTTGAAGAATTTTCTTCCCTTAGAGTAGAAACCTGTTTTTTATTTTTATTTGTGAGCATCGGAGTCATGATCTGGTAACAACTTTGAAATTTGTAACCCATTTTGTTGTTTGTGGA
>NW_024527282.1:0-1034 GCF_017590135.1 Pyrgilauda ruficollis
AAAATGTTATTTTGGGGGGTAAAATTGTATATTTTGGGGGTAAAATTTTGTTTTTTGGGGGGTAAAATCGCATTTTTTGGGGTAAAGTTTCATTTTGGGGGAGGGAAATTGCATTTTTTGGGGTAAAATGTCGTTTTGGGGGGGTGAAATTTGAATTTTTTGGGGTCAAATTTAATTTTGGGGGGTAGAATGTCATTTTGGGGGGTAAAATTGCATTTTTTGGGGTAAAATTTTGTTTTTTGGGGGGGTAAAATGTCATTTTGGGAGGGTAAAATTCAATTTTTGGGTGGCAGAATTGCATTTTTTGGGGTAAAATTGCATTTTTTGGGGTAAAATTTCTTTTTTTTGGGGTAAAACTTCATTTTTTTGGGTTTAAAACCTCATTTTGGGCGGGTAAAATTGCATTTTTTGGGGTAAAATTTCTTTTTTTTGGGGTAAAACTTCATTTTTTTGGGGGCAAAACCTCATTTTGGGATGGTAAAATTGCATTTTTTGGGGTAAAATTTCTTTTTTTTTGAGGTAAAATTTCATTTTTTTGGGTAAAAATTCATTTTTATGGTGCAAAACTTCATTTTTTTGGGCTAAAATCTCATTTTTTTGTGGGCAAAATCTTATTTCCCCCCATTTTTTTTACTTTAACCCCATTTTTTAAAATTTTAACCCAATTTTTTAAAATTTTAACCCCATTTTGGGGTGATTCCACCCCAATTTGGGGTCGATTTTTCCCCCATTTTCATTTTTTCCCCCTTTTTTTTTTGGGGGGGGGTCTCCCACACCGACACCTTCCACCCCTCTATTTTTGGGGGGGGGGGTCTGGAATTTTTTGGGGTCTCTCTCAGATGATTTTTTTCCCCCTCCCCCCAGGCCAGTGGGGGTCCCCCCAGCTCGGTGCCCCCCCAAAGTTCAGCCCCACAGTTGGGGGCTCCCCCCTTGGCCGGACCCCAACAATCGGTGGGGAACAAAGTCCTGGCCTGGAGCGGGGTCCTCGAGTGGCAGGAGGTGAGGAGGGGGATTCCGGGGGTCCTGGGGGCGAT
>NW_024527283.1:0-1001 GCF_017590135.1 Pyrgilauda ruficollis
ACAGTAACAGAAGACAAAGAGTTGGTAACAGGGAAGAGCAGCAGGATGTTAAGGGGGGAAGAGGAAAGGGAGGACAGAGGGGGAAAGAGGAAACATAAATGACACCGTGGGGAACAGAGGTTGATGTTAACAGGGAGAAGATGATTAACAACACGGGAGGCGGGTGAAGGCAGGGGACACAGCCCTGGGGACAGCAGCAGCCCCACCACGGGGACGCCAGCCGCGCCAGCCCTCACCAGGCAGTCCAGCTGGGAGATGGGGCTCTTGCTGCCGGGCTGGCTGATGTCCCAGATCTTGACGCAGCCCTTGCCGCCGGTGTAGACGTGGCGGGTGGGGTTGCTGATGGTGACGGCGCACACCACCTCGCCGTGGCTCAGCGTGTTGATCTGCCGCGCGTGCCGCGGGATGCCGGGCCCCGCCAGCGCGTCGTGCGGGAACGGCACCGGCTGCATCTGCCCGTCCGCGCTCACGTGGAACGAGTAGGCCCTGCCGGGGTGGGAAAAGGGCTCAGCTCCAGGGATGGAGCCTGTGGGGCTGGCACACCGTGTCCGCAGCGCCAGCCCCGGGTGAAGGCCTCCCTCATCTCCCTCCCGGCCACTCGTCCCCCTGATCCCACAAAAATCCAAGCGGGGCTTACGGTTTCCCTCCAGGGATGGACGCCAGGCTGGAGGGCAGGCCCGGGGCTCGCATGGGTGGGTGAGGGTCAAAGCCGACCTGCCAAGAGATGCACGGACACAGGTGAGGCCAGGAACGCCACACAGCTTCCCAACCACAACCCCCTGGGGACACTGGGCAGCTCCTGCTTTTCCCCTGCTGCTCAAAGCTAATTGGCATTTCCCCCTGGCAGGAAGGGGAACCAGCCAAAGGTTTTGGGTCTGCAAGGACCAGGTGGGACACGCTCCCTCTCCCTGTGTTGTTCCCAAGCCCCAAGGGATGGATTCAGCCACGTTGTGCACAGCACCCTAAGGGCAGAAACCCCAATCTCTGCTTTAGTGGCAGAG
>NW_024527284.1:0-1001 GCF_017590135.1 Pyrgilauda ruficollis
GGGGTCCCCGTGCCCGTTTTTGGGGTGTCCCGTACCCTGCTCCAGCGCCAGCCCCAGCGTGACCCGCCCGGTTCTGCCGGTGGCTCCGAAGATCGCGATCTTCATCCCCCGCGCCGTGAACCGAACCGAACCGAACCGGACCGAACCGGGATCGGGTTGCGATCGGACCGAGACTCGGACCGGGAGCGCGATCGGGACCGGAACCGAGACTGAAACCGGGATCGAGATCGGTTTGGGATCCGGGATCGGGGTCGGGACCGGGATTCGGGATCGGCTCCGGGAGCGCTCCGGGAGTTTTGGCCGCGCCCCTGGGCGGGACTGGGAGGGACTGGAGAGAACTGGGAGGGACTGGGAGGGGACTGGGAGGGACCTGGGGATACTGGGAGGGACTCCGAGGGGAACTGGGGATACTGGGAGCACTGGGAGGGGACTGGGGATACTGGGAGGGACTGGGAGGGGAACTGGGGGTACTGGGAGGGACTGGGAGGGACTGGGAGGGACTGGGAGGGAACTGGGGGTACTGGGAGCACTGGGAGCACTGGGAGAGCTGTACTGGGGCCTGGAACAGTTCCTGAGGATTGATGGGAACTGGGGGAAAAAATTGTATCTGAGCAGAGAGTGCTGTGCCAACCTGGAAAATGGTCTGGGAGTGGGAGCAGGGGGATCTCTCTGCAGGAGGGCTTGACTGGAGACTCCAGGCCCTGAGCTGCCCCAGAGCCTGGAGCTCAAGGGTGTGGCATTCACATGCTCCAAACAGAGAGACTTCATTCTCTCAGGATTTTTTCCTGGAGAAGCTCAGAGAGAAGAAAGAGAAAACAATTCTTATCTCTACTTGCTGCTCCTGTTGTTTTTGCACATGTGGAATGTATTATGGATGTAGGATCCCAGTCCATATTTGATCCCAATCCATATTTGATCCCAGTCCATATTTGATCCCAGTCTGTAGGATCCCAATCCATAGTTGATCCCAGTCCACAGCTGATCCCAATCCATATTTGATC
>NW_024527285.1:0-1001 GCF_017590135.1 Pyrgilauda ruficollis
AAAAATGAGCTACGCAGCAACAAATAGTAATGGCACTGCTAAAACCAGAAGCATGGGAATATTAGATTCCTCTCAAAGAAAAGATAACATGGGGTTGAACCTCAGATCTCCCTAACAGATGGTGACCGTGGAATCTGCTCTCCCACCTGCTCAGGGAGCACTCTGTGCAAGAAGAGAGCTCTGAGGAGTGAAAGGTGTCAGGTAAATCAGTGTGGGGCTCTGCACTCAGAGCAGGATCCCTCTGCATCCCCAGTGCCCTGCTCCAGCCCTGATCACACTGGCAGGGCTGTGTGACCACCCTGCTCACACCAGACTGGAAAGCAGCATGTCAGCTTTGTTAATTCAGTTTACTGTGACACGAGATTCTCCCTTCAGATCTAATTTGCTGATTTTCTGGCTAATGGACTATTTAAAGCATCTTGGCATTTCTCATGAATGTATTATCTCATAAATACTTATTAACTTCCCTAAAAATTGTAAATCAAGCACAACAGGGCTGGGGACTACTGAATAGCAAATTTCCCCTGCATGCTTGCATTTCTAATACAGCCATAAGAAACAAGACTGAAGGGTAGACATCTCAGCTTTACCTTATGGGAGTTGCCATTTGCTGTTAGACAATGAACTCACTTTTTAAAACAGATCTTTAAACTACAGCATAGGAAAAAGCCCTCAGGGCTCCAGCTTATGAGGTTTAATTATTAGCTTCAGTACAATTCAACTGTCAGTAACTACACTGCAAATCCACCACTATGGAAGCAATCTCTGCTCACACAGTTTTAACTGTTTTGAGCAACACACATTGAAGGCTTTAGCAACATTCAAAAATAAAATGTAAAATGTTGATCTGGAAATACCTGCATTGAAATTAACATTAGTCAGACAACACATTAATTTTACAACGTTTTATCAGGTTCACAGGAACTTTGGCCTGTTTTTAGTAACATGTAATCCATTCCCTGTCAAAATAAATCCTCCAACAAATTTAGGGGAAACCTGCC
>NW_024527286.1:0-1000 GCF_017590135.1 Pyrgilauda ruficollis
AAAGGTTTTTTCCAACATAAACAATTCCATGATTGTATACTGTGTGTAAATTACACTGCAGAGTGTGTTTCAGCCCTTCTGTCTAACTCTCCCAGCTGTTTTGCATAAGTTATGAGTTACATGGTGTTGTATTTATGTTCCATAGCATGAAAACCAATTTCTTTCCACCACTTGGTGCAATTCTGGTGAAATCTCTGGGGTTTTTGCCCACCAGGCACACACTATCAGGCATGTCCCTCCTTTTCCCCCTTTTCCCATCTTCCTGTGATGCAGGACAAGGAGCCGGCTCTGGCTGTGGCACTGGATTTCCAGCTGCAGCTGAATTTCCAGCTATGCTCTGCCCTCTCGTGGCATGCTGCTGACCCAATCATGTTTATTTCTTGCTGGTAAAAAATAAAAAATTGCCTGGTGACCCCTCAGAGCGGCTGCTGGAGGGCTGGGGTGGCAAAGTGCTGCACCTCACCCTGCCTCTGTAAGCAGCAGCACACCCCAACACCTGAGATCGGTGAGTTTTCCCCCAGACAGTGCCCAAAATAAAAGGCATGTTGTATTTTTGCCACCTGTTATACATCCTTTTATGGGTCCTCTCATCTAAAGCCTGCACTCAGGGCCAGATGATACCTGAGACACCTCTAATGCCAATCCTTTCCTATTTTTTTAGCCAGAAATGCAGCTTTTAGCCTCTCCTTCAGACTCTTAATCCAGCCAAGCACCTCTTGTTCTTTTTTCAGACCTTCCCCTCAATAATTGTTCTATTCCTTTTCAATGTTTTCTCCTTCCCAAGCTTAAATGGAGCATTTGAGTCTTGTACAAGCCATGAGGAACCCATATTTCTATGGATACCATCCATGGTGCTGAATTTAAACATCTCAATGCAATAAAAAAACAACAGCAAAGTCTGCAGTGGGCTCAGCTGATGCCTTTCCAGTCAAGCCAACACACTTTCACAGGTGATATGATTATTTTCCTTTCCTAAGCCTTTTCAGATGGTAAAAAAAAA
>NW_024527287.1:0-1000 GCF_017590135.1 Pyrgilauda ruficollis
CCCATAGCGCCCAGACCCATAGAACCCAAACCCTATAGAGCCCAAACACTAGAGAACCCAAACCCCATAGAACCCCATACAGCCCCATAGACAACCCCATAACATCCAGTCCCTGCTATTGGGAGGGTGCCCAGGAACTGCAGCACCGTGAAGTCTACAGGGGTTTGGGGTGGTTATGGGGCAGCCCCATAGCGCCCAGACCCATAGAATCCCATAGAACCCCATAGAACCCCAAAGAACTCCATACAGCCCCATAGATAACCCTATAGCTTCCAGTCCCTGCTATGGGGAGGGTGGCCAGGGACAGCAGCACTGGGATTCCTGGAGGAGTTTGGGGTGGTTATGGGGCTGCCCCATAGCGCCCAGACCCATAGAGCCCAAACCCTGGAGAACCCAAACCCTATAGAACCCCATAGACAACCCCATAATATCCAGTCCTTGCTGTGGGGAGGATGGCCAGGGATTCCACAGCACTGGGGTGCCTGCAGGGGTTTGGGGTGGTTATGGGGCTCCCCATAGCGCCCAGCCCCATAGAAAGCGGCCCTATAGCGCCCAGCCCCATAGAACCCCGTAGAACCCCATTGACAACCCCATAGCATCCAGTCCCTGCTATGGGGAGGGTGCCCAGGGACAACAGCACTGGGATTCCTGCAGGGGTTTGGGGTGGTTATGGGGCTGCCCCATAGCGCCCAGACCCATAGAATCCCATAGAACCCCATAGAACCCCACAGACAATCCCATAGCATCCAGTCCCTGCTATGGGGAGGGTGCCCAGGAACTGCAGCACCGTGATGCCTGCAGGGGTTTGGGGTGGTTATGGGGCTGCCCCATAGCGCCCAGACCCATAGAGAGTCCCTGCCCCATATCCCTGACCCACATTTGTGACCCACATTTGTGACCCATATCCCTGCCCCACATCCCTGACCTACACCCTGACCCTGACCCCAATCCTACATCCGTGACCCACATCCCACCCCGCATCCCTGCCCCACATCCCTGT
>NW_024527288.1:0-1000 GCF_017590135.1 Pyrgilauda ruficollis
AAGCCCCCCGCCCTCCCCCGGCCTCCTGCGCCTGTCCCCGCGCCGCTGGGAGCGCACCCTGGGGTCCCCCGAGTCACCCGGGACCCCCGAGACGGCTCGAGCCTGGAGCCCCGCGACCCCCGAGCCGAGCCAAGCCCGGAGCCCCGGATCCCCCGATCCCAGCGGAGCCCGGACCCCCGGGACCCCCGGGACCCCCAGGACCCCTGAGCCGAGCCGAGCCCGGAGCCCCGGATCTCCCGATCCCAGCGGAGCCCGGACCCCCGGGACCCCCGGGACCCCCGAGCAGGGGCGAACCCGGACCCCCGGGTCCCCAGATCCGAGTGGAATCCGGACCCCCGGGACCCCCAGGACCCCCGGGACCCCCGAGCAGAGGCCAGCCCGGACCCCCAAGACCCTGGAGCTGAATTGGTCCTGGACCCCGGAGCAAGGGGGAGCCAGGACCCCCGCCACCCCCGGGACCCCCGAGCAGGGCCGTGCCCGGACCCCCGGGACCCCCGGGACCCCTGAGCCACGTCGTGCCCGGACCCCCGGGACCCCCGAGCTGGGGCTGCAACCGTCACCCCGGGGGGCCCGGAGACCCCGAGAGCTGAGCCCAGCTGGGACCCCCGAGTGGGGTAAGTGGGACTGGGGGGGTGGGGGTGGCGTGGGGCAGGCGCTGGCGGCGCTGGGGGGGCGCGGGGGGGGCGCGGCCGTGGCCCGGGAGCGCTTCAAGGTGGTCTTCGCCCCCCTGATCTGCCGGAGGACGTGTCTGAAGGGGCTGTGCCGGGACTCGTGCCAGCCCGGCTCCAACATGACCCTGATCGGCGAGAACGGGCACGCGGCCGACACGCTGACCGGCTCCGGCTTCCGCGTGGGTGAGTGACACCGGGAGACAGGGACAGCCGTGGGGACACGGGGACAGGGATGGGAAGACGGGGACAGCCACGGGGACAGCCTTGGGGACATCGACACACTGATCAGCTCCGGCTTTTGCGTGGGTGAGTGACACCGGGATGGGGAC
>NW_024527289.1:0-648 GCF_017590135.1 Pyrgilauda ruficollis
TTTTTGGGTAAATTTGGAACTTTGGGATCCCCAAAATCCATTTTTGGGGACATTTTGGGGTCCCCAGATTCATTTTTTGGGTAAATTTGGAACTTTGGGACCCCCAAAATCCATTTTTGGGGGCATTTTGGGGTCCCCAAATCCATTTTTGGGGACATTTTGGGGTCCCCAAATCCATTTTTGGGGACACTTTGGGACCTTGTCCCCGTCCTTGGGGTCACCGGAGCGGCTCTGGGACCCAAAAATGTCCCTTTTCACCCCAAACTTTGGGGCTGTACCATACCGGGCGGGGGGGTTCGTGTCCCCAAGGGGACAATAAAGGTGACCTGAGACACGAGGGCGCTGTGGTGACAATGGGGACACCCCGGGGTGACAATGGGTGGCCTTGGGGACCCCCCCGTTCCTAGAATGGTACAGCCCAGTGAGAATGCTCCCCCCTCCCCTCAGTGGTACAACCCACTTTGGTGTTTTCACCCCCCCGCGCTCACAGTGGTACCTCCCATCTCCCCTTAGTGGTACTTTCCATCTCCCCCCGTCTCCTCTCAATGGTACCTTCCACTCCCCCTCAGTGGTACTTCCCGCTCCCTTTTAGTGGTACCTCCCGCCTCCCCCCGTCTTCCCTCAGTGGTACCTCCCACTCCCCCCTCA
>NW_024527289.1:818-1333 GCF_017590135.1 Pyrgilauda ruficollis
CCCCCCATATTTTGGGGATCCTCCTCCAGCCCTGGACCCCCAAATCCTCCCTCCCCCAGTTTTGGGGTGCCCACGTGGTCCCGGCTGGGTCCCCCCCAACTTTGTCCCCACCCCGTGTCCCCTGTTCAGGGATTTTTGGGGTGGGAGGGGTGGCACATTTTGGGGTGATCCCGGTGGGAATTGTCACTGTCCCCTCCCCGAAACCCCTCCTGTGCCCCCCAGCCCGGGCAGGAAGGGGGGCCCCAAACCCCTCCCCCACTTCCGGCGCGGTGCCCGCGCTGTCCCCAAGGTCCCCGTGGCTGTCCCCAAACCCGGGGTACCCCCCAGAGCCCCCCTGGATCCTGCAGGAAAAGGGAAAAGGGAAGTGGGGGTGGCACCGGAGCGGTGCCAGCATGGGGACAGTGGGGCCTGGGGGGTGGCCTGGGGACAGGAGCCACTCCTGGGGGACAGGAGCCATCCTGGGGGACAGGAGCCATCCTGGAGGGGACAGGAGCCATCCTGGGGGACAGGAGCCA
>NW_024527289.1:3225-21265 GCF_017590135.1 Pyrgilauda ruficollis
AGGGACAGGAGCCATCCTGGGGGACAGGAGCCATCCCAGAGGGGACAGGAGCCATCCCAGAGGGGACAGGAGCCATCCTGGAGGGTCCCATCCCAAACCCTGGTGGAGGGGACATTCCCAGGGAATGGCTGTGACACCTGAGGGGTCCTGACCTGGGTTGTGACTCCTGTCCTGACCCCATCCCAGGTCCCGACCCTATCCCAGGGTCCTGACCCCAATCCTGGGGTTCCTGACCCAAATCTTGATGGTTCTGACCCCATCCCAGGGTCCTGACCCCAATCCTGGGGGCTCTGACCCCAATCTGGGAGTCGTGACCCCAATCCTGGGGTCCTGACCCCAATCCTGATGGTTCTGTCCCCAGTCCTGGGGTTTCTGACCCCATCTCAGGGGTCCCGACCCCATCCTGGGCGTCCTGTCCCCAGTCTTGGGGGTCCTGTCCCCAATCCTGAGGTCCTGACCTCAATCCCGGGTTTCTGTCCCCAATCTCAGAGTTGCTGTCCCCAGTCCCAGGGTCCTGACCCCGGTCCTGGGGTGTCTGTCCCCAATCCCAGGGTCCTGACCCCGGTCTGGGGTGTCTGTCCCCAGTCTGAGGGTCCTGTCCCCAATCCCAGGGTCCTGACCCAAATCTGGGGTTTCTGTCCCCAATCCCAGGGTCCTGACCCAAATCTGGGGTTTCTGTCCCCAATCCCAGGGTCCTGACCCCAATCTGGGGTTTCTGTCCCCAATCCCAGGGTCCTGACCCCAATCTGGGGTGTCTGTCCCCAATCCCAGGGTCCTGACCCCAGTCCTGGGGTGTCTGTCCCCAGTCTGAGGGTCCTGTCCCCAATCCCAGGGTCCTGACCCCAATCTGGGGTTTCTGTCCCCAATCCCAGGGTCCTGTCCCCAATCCCAGGGTCCTGACCCCCATCCCGGCATTCCAGGGGTCCCAGCCCCACATCCCTGTGGACGTTCCCAGTGGCACTGGAGGTGTCCCTGTCCCCCCCATCCCCTCCCCCCTCCGGAATTCCCACATTCCCGGCCCACTGTCCCCTCTGGAGCCATCCCACGGTGTCCCTTTGTCCCCTCCCTCGGTGTCCCCAACCCCGGTGACCCCGGCTGTGCCCCCCAGGCTGCAGGACTTGGAGCGGGATGAGGAGAACCTGGGAGAGAAGGTGAGTCCCAAAATGTCCCCGGTGTCACCTGGCAGTCCCTGTGTCCCCACAGGAAGTGTCCCCTTCGTGCTCCACCTTGTCCCCTTGGGAAGTTCTCCTGTGCCCCACAATGTCCCCATGCTGTCCCCTCCATCCTCTGTCCCCTCTGTCCACACACTGTTCCCTCTGTCCCCTGTGTCCCCATGCTGTCCCCTCTGTCTCCTTTGTCCCCACACTGTCCCCTCCATCTTCTGTCCCCTGTGTCCCCATGCTGTCCCCTCAATCCTCTCTGTCCCCACTCTGTCCCCTCTGACCCCTCCATCACTTTGTCCCCAGTGTCCCCTCCATTGCTTCCTTCCTCTCTGTCCCCTCTGTCTCTTCCATCCCCAGTGTCCCCACACTGTCCCCAATGTCCCTGCCATGTCCCCTGTGTCCCTGCTGTGTCCCCAATGTCCCCTCGTGTCCCCAGTGTCCCTCGGTGTCCCCAATGTCCCGGTGTCCCCAGGAGAGCGTCCAGGAGAAGCTGAGCCTCATCCACGGCTTCCTGCTCCTCATGTCCTCACCGTGTCCCCTCCATCCCCAGTGTCCCCACACTGTCCCCAATGTCCCGGTGTCCCCAGGAGAGCGTCCAGGAGAAGCTGAGCCTCATCCACGGCTTCCTGCTCCTCATGTCCTCACCGTGTCCCCTCCATCCCCAGTGTCCATGCTGTGTCCCCAGTGTTCCCTCATGTCCCCAATGTCCCCTCGGTGTCCCCAATGTCCCCTCGGTGTCCCCAATGTCCCCCCGGTGTCCCCAGGAGAGCGTCCAGGAGAAGCTGAGCCTCATCCACGGCTTCCTGCTCCCCATGTCCTCACCGTGTCCCCTCCATCCCCAGTGTCCCCACGGTGTCCCCAATGTCCCCTCGTGTCCCCAATGTCCCGGTGTCCCCAGGAGAGCGTCCAGGAGAAGCTGAGCCTCATCCACGGCTTCCTGCAGGCCGAGGTGCAGCTGCAGCTCAGCGAGCTCGAGGCCAAACTGCGCCGCGAGGAGCTCTCCGAGGTGAGACCCCAAAACCTGGGATGGGGATAAAACACCTGGAAAAGCCTAAAAACCCTGGGATTTGGGATAAAACACCTGGAGAACTCCGGGAAAACCCCAGGATTTGGGATAAAACACTTGGAGAACTCTGGGAAAGCCCCAGGATTTGGGATAAAACACCTGGAGAACTCCAGGAAAACCCAACACTTGGAGAACTCTGGGAAAACCCCAGGATTTGGGATAAAACCCCAGGATTTAGGATGAAACCCCAGGATTTGGGATGAAACCCCAGGAAACCAGGAAAACCCTGGGACTTCACTCAGCTCCCACTTTCCCTGTGGGATTTGGGATCATGAATCCCTGTGGGATTTGGGATCACACCTCAGGAAAGCCCCGGGATTTGGGCTCAGCCCCCACTTTCCCTGTGGGATTTGGGATCACGAATCCCTGTGGGATTTGGGATCACACCCCGGGATTTGGGCTCAGCCCCCATTTCCCTGTGGGATTTGGGATCACACCCCAGGGTTGGGGCTCAGCTCCAGGTGCTCCCCTCCCCAGGAGCGTTACCTGGCCAAGGTGAAGGCGCTGCTGCACCAGGAGCTCTCGGCCCCCAATGGCTCCGGGGCTCCCAACCCCAACGGGTGCCCCGGGAACGGCGCCTACGGCAGCGACGAGGACGAGGACGGGGCCATGGAGCTCGAGGAGGGGGTGGCAGCGTCCTCGTCCCCGTCCTGCTCCGGCCCCGCCGGGCGGGCGCGGAAATCCCGCAGGAGCCGCTCCAATGGAGATGCCAAAAGTAAGGGTTTGGGGTTTCTTGGGGGTTTTTGGGGTGTAATTGGGGGTTTCTGGGGGGTGGGGAGGGTTTGGGGTGGGGCAGTTTCCATTGGGATGGAGAGGGGGATTCTCTCAGTAAGGGTTTTGGGGTCTTGTGGTCTTGGCATGTGACAGTTCCCATTGGGATCAAGAACTGGGATCCCCTTGGGAAGGGTTGTGGGGTCTCCTGGTTTTGGGGTATGACAATTCCTATTGGAATCAAGAACTGGGATGACCTTGAGAGGGGTTTTAGGGTCTCCTCAGGAAGGGTTTTGGGGTGTCCTGGGCTTGGGGTGTGGCAATTCCTGTTGGGATTCAGAGTTGAGATCACCTTGGGAATGGTTTTGAGGTCTCACCTTGGAATGTGACAATTCCCATTGGGATTAAGAGCTGGGATGATCTTGGGAAGGGTTTTGGAGTCTCCTGGCCTTGGGGTGTGACAATTCCTGTTGGGATCAATAACTGGGATCCCTTTGGGAAGGGTTTTGGAGTCTCCTGGCCTTGGGGTGTGACAATTCCCGTTGGGATCAATAACTGGGGTCCCTTTGGGAAGGGTTTTGGGGTGTCCTGGGCTTGGGCTGTGACAATTCCCGTTGGGATTTGGGATCCACCGTGGTTTTCCTGCAGAGTCTCCGGCCAGCTCCCGCGTCACCCGCAGCTCCGGCCGGCAGCCGACCATCCTCAGCCTCCTGTCCAAAGGGTCAGTGGGAAAGGTCACCCTCCTCTTCCTCATCCCACCATCCCAAACCCTTCCCCATTCCCAAAAAACCCCGTCCTGGTCGATCCCGCAGATCCAACAAGCGGAAATCGGAGGAGGTCAACGGGGAGGTGAAGCCGGAGCTGATGAACGTCGAGAAGGAGGAGGAGGAGCTGGAGGAGAAGGTCGGTGGTGACATCCTGGACCTTTCCCAGGTTGTTTTTGGGGTGATTACCCAGGATTTTGGTCAGTGGTGACATCCCAGACCTGTCCTGGGTTGTTTTTGGGGTGATTTCCCAGGATTTTGCTCTGTTGTGACATCCTGGGGGGATTTTCCAGGATTTTGGCCACACTGGGATTGCGTTTTCCTTCTCCTTTTCCCATTTTTTTGCCTTTTCCTCCAGGATCAAGATGAGAAAAGGATGAAAATGGAAACCAAAGATGGATTTTGAGGTCTCCTCACCTTGGGATGTGACAATTCCCATTGGGATTAAGAGCTGGGATGATCTTGGGAAGGGTTTTGGAGTCTCCTGGGGCCTTGGGGTGTGACAATTCCTGCTGGGATTGAGAGTTGGGATGATCTTGGGAAGGATTTTAGGGTCTCCTCAGTAAGGGTTTTGGGGTGTCCTGGGCTTGGGCTGTGACAATTCCCGTTGGGATCAATAACTGGGATCCCTTTGGGAAGGGTTTTGGGGTCTTGTGGTCTTGGCATGTGACAGTTCCCATTGGGATCAAGAACTGGGATCCCCTTGGGAAGGGTTTTGGGGTCTCCTGGTTTTGGGGTATGACAATTCCTATTGGAATCAAGAACTGGGATGACCTTGAGAGGGGTTTTAGGGTCTCCTCAGGAAGGGTTTTGGGGTGTCCTGGGCTTGGGGTGTGGCAATTCCTGTTGGGATTCAGAGTTGAGATCACCTTGGGAATGATTTTGAGGTCTCCTCACCTTGGGATGTGACAATTCCCATTGGGATTAAGAGCTGGGATGATCTTGGGAAGGGTTTTGGAGTCTCCTGGGGCCTTGGGGTGTGACAATTCCTGCTGGGATTGAGAGTTGGGATGATCTTGGGAAGGATTTTAGGGTCTCCTCAGTAAGGGTTTTGGGGTGTCCTGGGCTTGGGCTGTGACAATTCCCGTTGGGATCAATAACTGGGATCCCTTTGGGAAGGGTTTTGGGGTGTCCTGGGCTTGGGCTGTGACAATTCCCGTTGGGATTTGGGATCCACCGTGGTTTTCCTGCAGAGTCTCCGGCCAGCTCCCGCGTCACCCGCAGCTCCGGCCGGCAGCCGACCATCCTCAGCCTCCTGTCCAAAGGGTCAGTGGGAAAGGTCACCCTCCTCTTCCTCATCCCACCATCCCAAACCCTTCCCCATTCCCAAAAAACCCCGTCCTGGTCGATCCCGCAGATCCAACAAGCGGAAATCGGAGGAGGTCAACGGGGAGGTGAAGCCGGAGCTGATGAACGTCGAGAAGGAGGAGGAGGAGCTGGAGGAGAAGGTCGGTGGTGACATCCTGGACCTTTCCCAGGTTGTTTTTGGGGTGATTACCCAGGATTTTGGTCAGTGGTGACATCCCAGACCTGTCCTGGGTTGTTTTTGGGGTGATTTCCCAGGATTTTGCTCTGTTGTGACATCCTGGGGGGATTTTCCAGGATTTTGGCCACACTGGGATTGCGTTTTCCTTCTCCTTTTCCCATTTTTTTGCCTTTTTCTCCAGGATCAAGATGAGAAAAGGATGAAAATGGAAACCAAAGATGGGTGAGGAAAAGGGGAACATTCCCGGCCGGAGCCGTGTCCCGGTGACGGTGACAATGACAACGATGACGTCACTGCTCCATCCTCATCTCAGGATTTCATTTTTCCCTCCCAGGTCGGAAATTAAAGACGAAATCCCTCAGGTTAAAATCACTGCTCCCGCTAAAGTAAGTCTCTCCTCATTCCAGTTTTTTTTGGGATTTCTTAATCCCTTAAACTCCCAAATTTTAGGGTTTTTTGGGATGAGTTGATTATTCCAAAGGGTGGATTATCCTATGGGAATACAAACCCATTTCCAGCCCGTTCAGCTTCCCAAAACCAAACAGCTGGGGCTGGTTCTGATGGGAATCTCCAGATCTTGCCAAAATCCAGGATAATTCCAGGAATAACTTTGGGAAAAGCTGACTCTCCCTCCCCTCTCCCGCAGACCACCCCCCCAAAATGCCTCGACTGCCGGCAGTACCTGGACGACCCCGACCTCAAATTCTTCCAAGGGGACCCTGACGACGCCGTAAGGAATCCAAACCCTCCTTCCCCGAGCTCAGGAAAAGCAGGAATATCCCTTAATCCCATTTTTTGGGGTTTTTTTCCCCCCAAATCCAGCTGGAGGAGCCGGAGATGCTGACGGACGAGCGCTTGTCCATCTTCGACGCCAACGAGGACGGCTTCGAGAGCTACGAGGACCTCCCCCAGCACAAAGTCACCTCCTTCAGGTGAGATCCTGGAGGGAATTCCTGCTGGAATTCCCTCTGGAATGGTGTCCCATGCCCTCCTTGTCCCCCCCGGCAGCGTTTATGACAAGAGGGGACACCTCTGTCCCTTCGACACCGGCCTCATCGAGAGGAACATCGAGCTCTACTTCAGCGGCGTCGTCAAACCCATCTACGATGACAACCCCTGCCTGGACGGTGAGGAAACGCCCAGAATTCCGGGGGATTTTGGGATGCCCGGGTGGGAATTGTCCGGATTTTTTTGCCTTGGCAGGTGGGGTGAGAGCCAAGAAGTTGGGGCCCATCAATGCCTGGTGGATCACGGGCTTCGACGGCGGGGAGAAGGCGCTGATCGGCTTCAGCACAGGTGAGGAGGGGCTCTGGGGGGAATTTGGGGCTTTTTTGGGTTGGTTTTGGGTTATTTTGGGCTTTTTTGAGGTTTTGGTGGGGAGGGTTTCAGGATTTTTGCCATTTCCCCTCCTTTTTCTCCCTTTTCCTTTCTTCTCCCTTCCTCCTCCTTTTGCCCCATTTTTTCCATTTTTTTTCTCCCTTTTTTCTCCATTTGCTCTTTCTTTCTTCTTTCATTTTTCTGGTTTTTCTCGTTTTCTTTTGTCTTTTTCTTGTCTCTCTCTTTTTTCCATTTTTCTTCTGTCTTTTCTTTTCTTCTCTCTTGTTTTTTTCTCCTTTTTCCTCCTTTTTTCCCCTTTATTTTTTTTCTTTTCTTTCCTCCTCTTTCCTTTTTCCTGCTCTTTCCCCCTTATTATCTTTCTTCCCCTTTTTTCCTCCCTTTTTCCTCTTTTTCCTTTATTTTTTCTCTCTTTTCCTCCTCTTCCCCTCTTTTCCCCCATTCCTTTCCTCTCCCCTACCAAGAACCCCCCATTTTTTTCCCCAAAATCCCACCATTTTGGGGCTTTTCCCAGCCTTTGCCGACTACATCCTGATGGAGCCGAGCGAGGAGTACGCGCCCACCTTCGCGCTGATGCAGGAGAAGATCTACATGAGCAAGATCGTGGTGGAGTTCCTGCAGAACAACCGCCACGTCAGCTACGAGGACCTGCTCAACAAGATCGAGGTGACAGTGCCACCGCGGTGTCACCTCCTCGTGGTGTCACCTCCCTGCAGTGTCACCTCCCCGTGGTGTCACCTCCCCATCCTGGGGACAATTCCCCCATGGAGAAGATGGGACAAGGGTGGAAATGGGGATGGTGATGCTGGAGGTGGCACCTGCTCAACAAGATGGAGGTGACAGTGCCACTGCGGTGTCACCTCGCCGTGGTGTCACCTCCCCATGGTGTCACCTCCCCCTCCTGGGGACAGTTCCCCTGTGGAAAAGATGGGATGGGGTCAGCAGGAGAAGGAGGAGGAGGTGACACCAGCTCAACAAAGTTGAGGTGACAGTGCCACTGTGGTCAACCCCAACCATTCCAAACCATTCCAGACCATCTCCAACCATTCCAAACCATCCCCAACCGTTCCAAACCATCCCCAACCATTCCAAACCATCTCAACCATTCCCAACCATTGGAATGGGTGGTCTGGAGAGGGGTCAATGGCCATGCCCAGCCGTTCCCAACCATCCCCAACCATCTCCAGCCCTTCCCAACCATCCCCAACCATTCCCAACCATCTCCAGCCCTTCCCAACCGTCCCAGCCGTTCCCAACCTCGATGACCTTTGGAATGGGCGATCTGGGGAGGGGTCAGCTGCCATTCCTGGCCATCTCCAACCCTTCCCAAATTCCCCCAGACCACGGTGCCGCCGGCGGGGCTCAACTTCAACCGTTTCACGGAGGACTCGCTGCTGCGCCACGCCCAGTTCGTGGTGGAGCAGGTGGAGAGCTACGACGAGGCCGGCGACAGCGACGAGCCCCCGGTGCTCATCACGCCCTGCATGAGGGACCTCATCAAGCTGGCCGGGGTCACCCTGGGCAAGAGGTGAGGTTTGCGGGCAAACCCAAAAGTGGGAAAATCCGACCAAAATTTGGGAGGGTTTGGGCTCTGGGGTCTCAATGTTGGGGAAATCGGCCCAAAATTGGGGATTCTCATGCTGGGCATGAGGGACCTCGTGAAGCTGGGTGAGGTCACCCTGGGCAGGAGGTGAGGTTTGGGGGCAAAAACCCTAAAATACCAAAATTCGGGAAGAGAGACCTCAAAAGTAAGAGAATTTGCTCAAAAGTGGGGAGGGTTTGGGTTCTGTGACCACAAAATTGGGAGAATCCAACCAAAAATTGGGAAAGTCTTCCCAAAACTGGTGAGGATTTGGGTTCAGTGGCATGAGAAGTACTGGGAATCAGAGCAGAAACCCTCCCAAAATTGGGAAGACCCTCCCAAAACTGGGAGAATTCTCCCAAAATTGGGAAGATGCTCCCAAGATCACAAAAACCCTCCCAAAATTGGGAAGATCCTCCCAAAATTGGGCAAACTCAAACCTGGTGCTGCTCCAGAGGGGGAAGGACGCCGGGTTGGGTCCCCAAAATCCATCCACACCTTTTGGGGACCCCACCTGGTACCTGTGGGGGTCCCTTGGGTGTCCCCGGGGTGGTGCCCCCGTCCCCGGGCGTGGCCTGAGCGCTGTCCCCGTGCCGCAGGCGAGCCGTGCGGCGCCAGGCCATCCGCCACCCCACGCGCATCGACAAGGACAAGGGTCCCACCAAGGCCACCACCACCAAGCTGGTGTACCTCATCTTCGACACCTTCTTCTCGGAGCAGATCGAGAAGGACGAGCGCGAGGAGGACAAGGAGAACGCCACCAAGCGCCGGCGCTGCGGCGTCTGCGAGGTGACCGAGGGTCACCGGCAGTGGGGCGGGGATGGGTTGGTGTTGGAGGGTCTTTGAGCCTTGGTCAATGTCAGTGTCATGGATTGGGTTGGGTTGGTTGGTCTTGAAGGATTCCCAGTGTTGGCCAACATCAACGTCATGGGTTGGGTTGGTTGGTCTTGAAGGACTGCCAGTGTTAGCCAACATCAGCGTCATGGGTTGGGTTGGTTGGTCTTGAAGGATTCCCAGTGTTAGCCAACATCAGCGTCATGGGTTGGGTTGGTTGGTCTTGAAGGATTCCCAGTGTTGGCCAACATCAGCGTCATGGGTTGGGTTGGTTGGTCTTGAAGGTCTCTTCCAGTCTTGGTCAACATCACCTCCTTGGGTTGGGTTGGCTGATCTTGGGGAGTTTTCCAATCTTGGTCAATGTTATTGTCATGGGTTGGGTTGATCTTGGAGGGCTTTTCCAGCTTGGTCAATGCCAATGTCAATGTCATGGGTTGGGTTGGTTGGTTTTGGAAGATCTTCCAACCTTGGTCAACATCAACATCACGAGTTAGTTGAGTTGATCATGGAGGAGCGTTCCTGGTGTCACCGGTGTCCCCTGTCCCGTGCCAGGTGTGCCAGCAGCCCGAGTGTGGCAAGTGCAAGGCGTGCCAGAACATGGTCAAGTTCGGGGGCAGCGGCCGCAGCAAGCAGGCGTGTCTGCAGAGGAGGTGGGTGGCCCTGTCCCAACGTCCCTGTCCCCAATGTCCCTGTCCCCAAACCCCGCTGTCCCCATCCCTGAGCCCCCGGTGACATCCCTGGCGACGTCCCAGGTGTCCCAACCTGGCGGTGCGGGAGGCGGATGAGGATGAGGAGGTCGATGACAACATCCCCGAGATGCCCTCGCCCAAGAAGATGCTGCAGGGCCGCAAGAAGAAGCAGAACAAGAGCCGGATCTCCTGGGTCGGGGAGCCCATCAAGGTGAGGCACCTGGGCAGGTGAGGGGGCCTGGAAAGGTGAGGGGACATGTCCAGGTGAGGGGATCTGGCAAGGTGAGGGATCCCATCCAAGTGAGGGAACCCATCCAGGTGAGAGCCCCATCCAGGTGAGAGCCCCATCCAGGTGAGGGAACCCATCCAGGTGAGGACCCCATCCAGGTGAGGACCCCATCCAAGTGAGGGAGCCCATCCAGGTGAGAGCCCCATCCAGGTGAGGACCCCATCCAGGTGAGGGAGCCCATCCAGGTGAGGAGTGAGGGAACCCATCCAGGTGGGGACCCCATCCAGGTGAGGACCCCATCCAAGTGAGGGAGCCCATCCAGGTGAGGGAACCCATCCAGGTGAGGGACCCCATCCAAGTGAGGGACCCCATCCAGGTGGGGCCGGTACCTGTAACGGCCCCGTGCCCCGGCAGAGTGACGGCAAGAAGGATTATTACCAACGAGTCTGCATCGACTCCGAGACGCTGGAGGTGGGCGACTGCGTGTCCGTGAGCCCCGACGACCCCACCAAGCCCCTCTACCTGGCCAGGTGGGTTCTTCATTCTCCCATGGGTTGGGGACAGGGGATGTCCCCAGTGATCCCACCAAGCCAGGTGGGTTCTCCTTTCTCCCATGGGTTGGGGACAGGGGATGTCCCCAGTGATCCCACCAAGCCAGGTGGGTTCTCCCTACTCCCGTGGGTTGGGGACATCCCTGATGATCCCACCAAGCCAAGTGGGTTCTCCATTCTCCCATGGGTCGGGGACATGGGGACACCTCCAATGATCCCACCAAGCCAGGTGGGTTCTCCATTCTCCCGTGGGGTTGGGGACACAGGGACATCCCTGATGTTCCCACCAAGCCAGGTGGGTTCTCCATTCTCCCATGGGGTTGGGGACATCCCTGATGATCCCACCAAGCCAAGTGGGTTCTCCATTCTCCCATGGGTCGGGGACATGGGGACACCTCCAATGATCCCACCAAGCCAGGTGGGTTCTCCTTGCACCCATGGGGTTGGGGACACAGGGACGTCCCCTCTCACACCTCGGCGCCCCTCAGGGTGACGGCCATGTGGGAGGACAGCAGTGGCCAGATGTTCCACGCCCACTGGTTCTGCCCGGGCTCGGACACCGTCCTGGGGGCCACCTCGGACCCTCTGGAGCTGTTCCTGGTGGACGAGTGCGAGGACATGCAGCTGTCCTACATCCACGGCAAGGTCAACGTCATCTACAAGGCGCCCTCGGACAACTGGGCCATGGAGGTGGGGACAGCGCCGCGGGGTCCGGCCGGTGCCGGTCAGCGCGGCCGATCCCGGCCACCCCGCTGGTTTTGTCCTTCAGGGCGGGCTGGACACGGAGATCAAGATGGTGGAAGACGATGGGAGGACCTACTTCTACCAGATGTGGTACGACCAGGAGTACGCGCGCTTCGAGAGCCCGCCCGACGCGCAGCCCACCGAGGACAACAAGTACAAGTCAGTTTTTGGGTGGAAAAACTGAAATTTTGGGTTCTTCCCGCCCCATAAATGGATTTTTTTGGAGAACGTGGCGGTGTTCCAGCAGGTTCTGCTTGAGCTGCGCACGCCTGGACGAGGTGAGGCACAAGGAGATCCCCAAGGTGGCCGAGCCGCTGGAGGAGGCCGATGGCAAGATGTTCTACGCCGTGGCCACCAAGAACGGCGTCCAGTACCGGGTGGGGGACGGCGTCTACCTGCTGCCAGACGCCTTCTCCTTCAGGTGGGTTTGGGGACCTCACCTTTGGGGTGGGATTCGGGGATTTTTGGGGTCTTCCCACCTGTAAATGGAGGTCTGGTGTCCTGAAGTTCCAGAAGTTTGGCATCAGAATTACCCCAGATTTGGTTTTCGGTTGTTTGATTGGGAGGTGGCTCTGGTGGGATGATGTGTTTTGGGGGTGAATTGGAATTCGGGAATTGCAGGATTGGAGAATTCAAGTTGGGAGATTCCTCTAAGATTCCAAATTTTAACCCAATTTTGGGGGGTAAATTGTAATTATGGAGTTAAGGCTCTAAAACCTCTCCAAGATCTCTCAATTCCAACTCTTAACCCAACTTTTGACCAAAAAAAATTGGAATCAAGGCTGGAAAACCCACAAGATCTTTCAGTTCCAAATCTTGACCCAACTTCTGGTGGACAAATTGGAATTTTGGAATCATAGAACCAATTAAAGTTAGGAGACCCAGCCAAGATCCCTGAATTCCAAACCTTCACCCAACTTTTGGTGAGCAAATTGGAATCAAGGCTGGAAAACCCTTCCAGGATCTCTTAATTCCACATCTTCACCCAACTTTTGGTGGACAAATTGGAATTTTGGAATCATAGAACCAATTAAAGTTAGGAGACCCAGCCAAGATCCCTGAATTCCAAACCTTCACCCAACTTTTGGTGAGCAAATTGGAATCAAGGCTGGAAAACCCTTCCAGGATCTCTTAATTCCACATCTTCACCCAACTTTTGGTGGACAAATTGGAATTATGGAATTAAAGAACCAGTTAAGTTTAGAAGACCCCTCCAAGATTCCTCGATTCTTACTGTTCACCCAAATTTTGAGAAAAAAATCGGGGTCAAGGCTAGAAAACTCCTGCAAGCTCCCTCAAGTCTAAATCTTCACCCAAATTTTGACATAAAAACTGGGGTCAGAGCTGGAAAACCCCACAAAATCCTCCAATTCCAAATCTTCACCCAACTTTCGCTGCACAAACCGCACTCAAGGCTGGCAAACCCCTCCAAGACCCTTCCAACTCCACCCTCCCAAACTCCACGTCCCGACGTTTTTTGGGACGTTTCTCCCGATTTCCCCAGCGTGAAGCCGGCCAGCCCGGCCAAGAGGCCCAAGAAGGAGGCGGTGGACGAGGAGCTGCACCCCGAGCACTACCGGAAGTACTCGGAGTACATCAAGGGCAGCAACCTGGACGCGCCCGACCCGTTCCGCGTGGGCCGCATCAAGAGCATCTTCTGCAGCCTGCGCGGCAACGGCAAACCCAACGAGGCCGACATCAAACTCTGCATCTACAAGTTCTACAGGTGCCAAATCCGGGGGTTTTTGGGGGGATTTAGGGGGCTGGGAAGGTTTGGAGTTGGTGGTGAAAGCGGGGCTTGATGTGGTGGCCCAAATCTTTGGAGGTTCTTGGTTGACTTCCCAACTTGGATGATCCTTGTTGGACCTTCCCAGTTGGAAGAACTGTCACAAAATTGGGAAGATTGTCCCAAGCTTGGCCTCAAAATTGGGAATTTTGTCCCCGGTTCTATGAGGGTTTCCAAAATTGGGAAAATGCTGCCAAAATTTGATGAGGATTTGGGGTCGGTGGCGTGAGCAGTGCTGGGAATTGGGGTAGAAATCCATGGACTTGGAGAATCCCGATGGGACATCTTTGGACATTTTTAGATGTCTTTGGACTTCTTTGGATGCCTTTGGTGTTTTTTGGGTATCTTTGGATATTTTGGGACATTTTTGGATGTCTTGAGATGTCTTTGGACTTCTTTGGATTTTTTTTTTGTATCTTTGGATATTTTGGGACGTTTTTGGATGTCCTGGCATGTCTTTAGATGTCTTTGGACTTCTTTGGGTGCCTTTGGGGTTTTTTGGGTATCTTTGGATATTTTGGGACGTTTTTGGATGTCCTGGTATGTCTTGAGATGTCTTTGGATGTCTCTGGATGCCTTTGGGGTTTTTTGGGTATCTTTGGATATTTTGGGACGTTTTTGGATGTCCTGGTATGTCTTGAGATGTCTTTGGATGTCTCTGGATGCCTTTGGTGTTTTTTGGGTATCTTTGGATATTTTGGGACATTTTTGGATGTCTTGAGATGTCTTTGGACTTCTTTGGATTTTTTTTTTTTGTATCTTTGGATATTTTGGGACGTTTTTGGATGTCCTGGCATGTCTTTAGATGTCTTTGGACTTCTTTGGGTGCCTTTGGGGTTTTTTGGGTATCTTTGGATATTTTGGGACGTTTTTGGATGTCCTGGCATGTCTTGAGACGTCTTTGGGTTTCTTTGGCCTTCTTTGGATGCCTTTGGGGTTTTTTGGGTATCTTTGGAGATTTTGGGACATTTTTGGATGTCTTGAGACGTCTTTAGATTTCTTTGCCCTTCTTTGGATGTCGTGGGACGTCTTTGGACATCTTGGGACATTTTTGGCCATCTCTTGATGCCTCAAGCTCCCTTAAAACCCTTTTCCCCCAATCCACTCCCCATCCCACCTCCAATCTTCCCTCCATCCCACCCAAAATCCCCTCTCCAAACCCCAACCCCACCAAGAGGAGGACCCACCTCGTTGTTGTCCCCTAATCCCGGCGTTTTCCCGGGAATCTCCAGGCCTGAGAACACCCACAAGTCCACCAAGGCGAGCTACCACGCCGACATCAACCTCCTCTACTGGAGCGACGAGGAGGCCACCGTGGAGTTCCGGGCGGTCCAGGGCCGCTGCTCCGTGGTCTACGGCGAGGACCTGACCGAGAGCATCCAGGACTACTCGGCCGGCGGCCTGGACCGCTTCTACTTCCTGGAGGTGAGGGAACGGGAATTCCAGGGGGAGAGGAGGGGTCTGGAGACACCAGGGATGGAGAAAAGTTGAGGTTCTGGGTGGTTTTCCAGGGAAGGTTTTGGATTTGGGGCCGGTTCTGAGATTTTGGGGAGCGAATCTTGGGTACTGAACTGGGGTTTCAAGGATCTGGATGAGTACCTGGAGGTCTGGATGAGTTCCTGGAGGTCTGGATGAGTTCCTGGAGGTCTGGAGACACCAGGGATGGAGAAAAGTTGAGTTTCTGGGTGGTTTTCCATGGAGGACATGGATTTGGGGCCGGTTCTGAGATTTTGGGGAGCGAATCTTGGGTACTGAACTAGGGTTTCAAGGATCTGGATGAGTTCCTGGAGGTCTGGATGAGTTCCTGGAGGTCTGGAGGCACCAGGGATGGAGTAAAGTGGGGGGGGATGGAGCAAATTTGAGGTTCTGGGTGGTTTTCCAGGGAAGGTTTTGGATTTGGGGCCGGTTCTGAGATTTTGGGGAGCGAATCTTGGGTACTGAACTGGGGTTTCAAGGATCTGGATGAGTTCCTGGAGGTCTGGATGAGTTCCTGGAGGTCTGGAGACACCAGGGATGGAGAAAAGTGGGGGGTTCTGGTGTCTCCAGGTGGGTTTTCCATGGAGGACTTGGATTTGGGGCGGGATCTGAGATTTTGGGGAGCGAATCTTGGGTACTGAACTGGGGTTTCAAGGATCTGGATGAGTTCCTGGAGGTCTGGATGAGTTCTTGGAGGTCTGGATGAGTTCCTGGAGGTCTGGATGAGTTCTTGGAGGTCTGGATGAGTTCCTGGAGGTCTGGATGAGTTCTTGGAGGTCTGGATGAGTTCCTGGGGGTCTGGATGAGTTCCTGGAGGTCTGGATGAGTTCTTGGAGGTCTGGATGAGTTCCTGGGGGTCTGGAGGCACCAGGGATGGAGCAAAGTTGGGTTCTGGTGAAATGGGGATTTTTTGTTTCCTTTTTTTTCCAGGCTTACAACGCCAAAACCAAGAGCTTTGAGGATCCTCCCAACCACGCCCGGAGCTCTGGGAACAAAGGGAAGGGGAAGGGGAAAGGGAAAGGTGAGGCTGGAAAAGGTGGAAAAAGGGTGGAAAACTGGTGGGAAAAGGGCAGAAAAATGGGGTGGAAAAGGGATGGGAAAGGGGGCAGGAAAGGGTGGGAAAAGACAGGAAAAAGGGGTGGAAAAGGGGCAGAAAATGGGTAAAAAAGGGACTGAAAAATGGGGTGGAAAAGAGGCAGAAAATGGGTAAAAAAGAGGCAGAAAATGGGTAAAAAAGGGCAGAAAATGGGTAAAAAAGGGGCAAAAAATGGGTAAAAAAGGGGCAGAAAAATGGGGTGGAAAAGGGGCAGAAAATGGGTAAAAAAGTGGCAGAAAATGGGTAAAAAAGTGGCAGAAAATGGGTAAAAACGGGGCAGAAAATGGGTAAAAAAGTGGCAGAAAATGGGTAAAAAAGTGGCAGAAAAATGGGGTGGAAAAGAGGTGGGAAAGGGGCAGAAAATGGGGTAAAAAAGGGGCTGAAAATGGGTAAAAAAGGGGCAGAAAATGGGTAAAAAAGTGGCAGAAAAATGGGGTGGAAAAGAGGTGGGAAAGGGGCAGAAAATGGGGTAAAAAAGGGGCTGAAAATGGGTAAAAAAGGGGCAGAAAATGGGTAAAAAAGTGGCAGAAAAATGGGGTGGAAAAGAGGTGGGAAAGGGGCAGAAAATGGGGTAAAAAAGGGGCTGAAAATGGGTAAAAAAGGGGCAGAAAATGGGTAAAAAAGTGGCAGAAAAATGGGGTGGAAAAGAGGTGGGAAAGGGGCAGAAAATGGGGTAAAAAAGGGGCTGAAAATGGGTAAAAAAGGGGCACATCCCTGCCCATTCCCAGTGCCAATCTCTGCCCATTCCCAGTGCCCATCTCTGCCCATTCCCAGTGCCCATCCCTGCCCATTCCGGATGCCCATCCCTGGCCATTCCCAGTGCCCATCCCTGCCCACTCCCACCCACCTCTGCCCATCCCTCAGGAGTCTCGGAGACGCTCTGGGCCATCGAGATGTGGGAGCCGGCGGCGCAGGCGTTCCGGCTCAACAACCCCGGCACCACGGTGTTCACCGAGGACTGCAACGTCCTCCTCAAGCTGGTCATGGCCGGCGAGAAAACCAATTCCTTGGGCCAGAAGCTGCCCCAGAAGGGAGACGTGGAGATGCTCTGTGGTGGCCCCCCGTGCCAGGGCTTCAGCGGCATGAACCGCTTCAACTCCCGCACCTACTCCAAGTTCAAGAACTCCCTGGTGGTCTCCTTCCTCAGGTGGGTCTGGGGGGGTTTCTGGAGGGTGAGACCCCATCTGGTGTCTCCTCGTGAGTGTGGAGGGGATTTTTGGGAGGTGAGACCCCATCTGATGTCCCATGGTGGGTGTGGAGGGGATTTTTTGGGGTAAGACCTTGTCTTGTGTCCTCTGGTGGGTGTGGATGGGAATTTTGGGGTGATGGAAGGGGTTTTTGGGGTGAGACCCCATCTGGTGTCCCCTCATGGATGTGGATGGGATTTTTTGGGGTGATGGAGGGCATTTTTGGGGTGAGACCCCATCTGGTGTCCCCTCATGGATGTGGATGGGATTTTTTGGGGTGGGACCCTTCATGGGTGTGTAGAGGTTGTTTTTTGGGGTGAGACCCCATCTGGTGTCCCCTGGTGGGTGTGGAGAGGATTTTTTGGGGTGATGGAGGAGATTTTTGGGGTGAGACCCCCTCCAGTGTCCCCTGGCCACGCCGACGTCCCGCTGTCCCCGCAGTTACTGCGATTATTACCGGCCGCGCTTCTTCCTGCTGGAGAACGTCCGGAATTTCGTGTCCTTCAAGAGGTCCATGGTGCTCAAGCTGACCCTGCGCTGCCTGGTGCGCATGGGCTACCAGTGCACCTTCGGGGTGCTCCAGGTAGGGTCTCCAGGGCTGCTTTTTGGGGGAAAAAACCCCTTTTTTGGCACCCCAAGGAATGTTGGTTGTGTCGCTCCTTGGGGACGTTCCCGTAAGAGTTGTCAGTTGGGAATTGGCCAATTCCCAGTTGGTCGGTTGGTCCTTCAAAGGGGGAATTGACTCCTTGGGTGGCTTTGGGGACCCAAGGAATGTTGGTTGTGTCGCTCCTTGGGGACGTTCCCGTAAGAGTTGTCAGTTGGGAATTGGCCAATTCCCAGTTGGTCGGTTGGTCCTTCAAAGGGGGAATTGACTCCTTGGGTGGCTTTGGGGACATTCCCAGAGGGGACAGGTTCTCCAAAGGAGGAATTGACTCCTTGGGTGGCTTTGGGGACATTCCCAGAGGGGACAGGTTCTCCAAAGGAGGAATTGACTCCTTGGGGACATTCCCACCTCCATGAGGGCTCCACAAGGCCATGGCCACCACAGTTCCCTCAGGAACTGTCCCCTCAAAGACAGAACTGTCCCCTCCAAAGGCAGAACTGTCCCCTTGGGTGGCTCTGGGGACATTCCCACCTCCATGAGGGCTCCACAAGGCCATGGCCACCACAGTTCCCTCAGGAATTGTCCCTCCAAAGGCAGAACTGTCCCCTCCAAAGGCAGACCTGTCCCTCCAAAGGTCGAGCTGTCCCTCCAAAGGCAGAAATGTCCCCTTGGGTGGCTCTGGGGACATTCCCACCTCCATGAGGGCTCCACAAGGCCATGGCCACCACAGTTCCCTC
>NW_024527289.1:22777-27792 GCF_017590135.1 Pyrgilauda ruficollis
CCCTCCAAAGGCAGACCTGTCCCTCCAAAGGTCGAGCTGTCCCTCCAAAGGCAGAAATGTCCCCTTGGGTGGCTCTGGGGACATTCCCACCTCCATGAGGGCTCCACATGGCCATGGCCACCACAGTTCCCTCAGGAACTGTCCCCTCCAAAGGCAGACCTGTCCCCTCCAAAGGCAGACCTGTCCCTCCAAAGGTCGAGCTGTCCCTCCAAAGGCAGAAATGTCCCCTTGGGTGGCTTTGGGGACATTCCCAGAGGGGACAGGTTCTCCAAAGGAGGAATTGACTCCTTGGGTGGCTTTGGGGACATTCCCAGAGGGGACAGGTTCTCCAAAGGAGGAATTGACTCCTTGGGTGGCTTTGGGGACATTCCCAGAGGGGACAGGTTCTCCAAAGGAGGAATTGACTCCTTGGGTGGCTTTGGGGACATTCCCAGAGGGGACAGGTTCTCCAAAGGAGGAATTGACTCCTTGGGTGGCTTTGGGGACATCCCCACCCCTGTCCCTCAGGAACTGTCCCCTTGGGTGGCTTTGGGGACATTCCCACCTCCATGAGGGCTCCACAAGGCCATGGCCACCACAGTTCCCTCAGGAACTGTCCCCTCCAAAGGCAGACCTGTCCCCTCCAAAGGCAGACCTGTCCCTCCAAAGGTCGAGCTGTCCCTCCAAAGGCAGAAATGTCCCCTTGGGTGGCTTTGGGGACATTCCCAGAGGGGACAGGTTCTCCAAAGGAGGAATTGACTCCTTGGGTGGCTTTGGGGACATTCCCAGAGGGGACAGGTTCTCCAAAGGAGGAATTGACTCCTTGGGTGGCTTTGGGGACATTCCCAGAGGGGACAGGTTCTCCAAAGGAGGAATTGACTCCTTGGGTGGCTTTGGGGACATTCCCAGAGGGGACAGGTTCTCCAAAGGAGGAATTGACTCCTTGGGTGGCTTTGGGGACATCCCCACCCCTGTCCCTCAGGAACTGTCCCCTTGGGTGGCTTTGGGGACATTCCCACCTCCATGAGGGCTCCACAAGGCCATGGCCACCACAGTTCCCTCAGGAATTGTCCCTCCAAAGGCAGAACTGTCCCCTCCAAAGGCAGACCTGTCCCTCCAAAGGTCGAGCTGTCCCTCCAAAGGCAGAAATGTCCCCTTGGGTGGCTCTGGGGACATTCCCACCTCCATGAGGGCTCCACATGGCCATGGCCACCACAGTTCCCTCAGGAACTGTCCCCTCCAAAGGCAGACCTGTCCCCTCCAAAGGCAGACCTGTCCCTCCAAAGGTCGAGCTGTCCCTCCAAAGGCAGAAATGTCCCCTTGGGTGGCTCTGGGGACATTCCCACCTCCATGAGGGCTCCACAAGGCCATGGCCACCACAGTTCCCTCAGGAACTGTCCCTCCAAAGACAGACCTGTCCCTCCAAAGGTCGAGCTGTCCCTCCAAAGGCAGAAATGTCCCCTTGGGTGGCTTTGGGGACATTCCCACCTCCATGAGGGCTCCACATGGCCATGGCCACCACAGTTCCCTCAGGAACTGTCCTTCCAAAGGCAGACCTGTCCCCTGGGGCGGCCCCGGCTCCGTGCCCCGCTCGGTGACGTCCCCGCCGGGGTTGTCCCCGCAGGCCGGGCAGTACGGCGTGGCGCAGACGCGGCGCCGCGCCATCGTGCTGGCGGCGGCGCCGGGCGAGAAGCTGCCCATGTTCCCCGAGCCCCTGCACGTGTTCGCCCCCCGCGCCTGCCAGCTCAGCGTCGTGGTGGACGACAAGAAGTTCGTCAGCAACATCACCCGGTGAGAGCCCGGAGCCGGCCGGGAATTCCGCTTCGGCAATTCCGAGTCGGGAATTACGTGTCGGGAATCCCGGTTCGGCAGTTCTGAGTTGGGAATTCTGTGCTGGGAATTCGGCACTTGGGGATTGGGCGTTGGGAATTCTGGTTTGGCAATTCCGAGTTGGGAATTTCATGTCGGGAATTCTGGTTTGGCAATTCGGCACTTGGGGTTTCCGGTTTGGGAATTCGGAGTTGGGAGTTCCAAGTTGGGAGCTCCAAGTTGGGAATTCCAAGTTGGGGGCTCTGAGTTGGGGGTTTCAAGTTGGGAGTTCCGAGTTGGGAATTCCGAGTTGGGAGCTCCGAGTTGGGAATTCCAAGTTGGGGTTCCGAGTTGGGAATTCCGAGTTGGGAGCTCCAAGTTGGGAGTTCCGAGTTGGGAATTCCGAGTTGTGCTGGGAACGGTGGGTTTGGGAGTGGTGGATGCTTGGAATGGTGATTTTGGGAATGGTGGATGCTTGGGAATGGTGATTTTGGGAACTGGTAGAGGTGTTGGGAACACGTGGAGGTGTTGGGAATGGTGGAGCCACTGGGAGCCTGGTGGGACCACCGGGATCCCTTGGGATTGTCCATTGTCCCATTGTCCCATTGACCACTGGGATCTGGTGGATCCCTTGGGAGCCGCTGAATCCACTGGGAGCCACCTCTCCCTACAACTCCCCTGAACACCAACCATCCCCTGATGGTGCCCAACATCCCCCATTGGTGCCCAACGTCTGCCATTGGTGCCCAACGCCCCCCATTGATGCCCAACGTCCGCCATTGATGCCCAACGCCCCCCATTGATGCCCAACGTCCGCCATTGATGCCCAACGCCCCCCATTGATGCCCAACGTCCGCCATTGATGCCCAACGCCCCCCATTGATGCCCAACGTCCGCCATTGATGCCCAACGCCCCCCATTGATGCCCAACGTCCGCCATTGATGCCCAACGCCCCCCATTGATGCCCAACGTCCGCCATTGATGCCCAACGCCCCCCATTGATGCCCAACGTCCGCCATTGATGCCCAACGCCCCCCATTGATGCCCAACGTCCGCCATTGATGCCCAACGCCCCCCATTGATGCCCAACGTCCGCCATTGATGCCCAACGCCCCCCATTGATGCCCAACGTCCGCCATTGATGCCCAACGCCCCCCATTGATGCCCAACGTCCGCCATTGATGCCCAACGCCCCCCATTGATGCCCAACGTCCGCCATTGATGCCCAACGCCCCCCATTGATGCCCAACGTCCGCCATTGATGCCCAACGCCCCCCATTGATGCCCAACGTCCGCCATTGATGCCCAACGCCCCCCATTGATGCCCAACGTCCGCCATTGATGCCCAACGCCCCCCATTGATGCCCAACGTCCGCCATTGATGCCCAACGCCCCCCATTGATGCCCAACGTCCGCCATTGATGCCCAACGCCCCCCATTGATGCCCAACGTCCGCCATTGATGCCCAACGCCCCCCATTGATGCCCAACGTCCGCCATTGATGCCCAACGCCCCCCATTGATGCCCAACGTCCGCCATTGATGCCCAACGCCCCCCATTGATGCCCAACGTCCGCCATTGATGCCCAACGCCCCCCATTGATGCCCAACGTCCGCCATTGATGCCCAACGCCCCCCATTGATGCCCAACGTCCGCCATTGATGCCCAACGCCCCCCATTGATGCCCAACGTCCGCCATTGATGCCCAACGCCCCCCATTGATGCCCAACGTCCGCCATTGATGCCCAACGCCCCCCATTGATGCCCAACGTCCGCCATTGATGCCCAACGCCCCCCATTGATGCCCAACGTCCGCCATTGATGCCCAACGCCCCCCATTGATGCCCAACGTCCGCCATTGATGCCCAACGCCCCCCATTGATGCCCAACGTCCGCCATTGATGCCCAACGCCCCCCATTGATGCCCAACGTCCGCCATTGATGCCCAACGCCCCCCATTGATGCCCAACGTCCGCCATTGATGCCCAACGCCCCCCATTGATGCCCAACGTCCGCCATTGATGCCCAACGCCCCCCATTGATGCCCAACGTCCGCCATTGATGCCCAACGCCCCCCATTGATGCCCAACGTTGCCCATTGATTCCCAACACCCCCCATTGATGCCCAACGCCCCCCACCGTCCCCCGCGGCGCCCCGCCGGGCCCGCGGTGACGCCGGGCCGGCCGCGGCAGGACATGAGCGCGCTGGTGGCGGCGCGGATGCGGCACATCCCGCTGGCGCCCGGCTCCGACTGGCGGGACCTGCCCAACATCGAGGTGCGGCTCTCGGACGGCACCACCACCCGCAAGCTGCGCTACACCCACCACGAGCGCAAGAACGGCCGCAGCAGCTCCGGCGCCCTGCGCGGCGTCTGCTCCTGCGCCGAAGGTGGGTGCTGGACCTCCGTAACCGCGTCGCCAGCTGGGCGGGCGTTGTCTTTTTGACGGAATTCCGGGGGTTTTTTTGTTGTTTTTTTTGGGGGTTTTTTTGGCGTTTCTCAGGGAAGCCGTGCGACCCGGCCGACCGGCAGTTCAACACGCTGATCCCGTGGTGCCTCCCGCACACCGGCAACCGGCACAACCACTGGGCCGGGCTCTACGGGCGCCTGGAGTGGGACGGCTTCTTCAGCACCACCGTCACCAACCCCGAGCCCATGGGCAAGCAGGTGGGGCAGGGAACCGCGGGCGCGGCCGGCGCGTGCGGCCGGTGGGGGTGGCCGGTGGTCATCGTTGGCCCAGCCCTTGGGTGGGGTTGGTGGGGATGAGCAATGGCCGCCATGTCCCAGTGGTTGGGTGTGGGGGTCTCTGGTGTCCACCATGTTGGGTGTGGGGGTCTCTGGTGTCCACCATGTTGGGTGTGGTGGTCTCTGGTGTCCACCATGTTGGGTGTGATGGTCTCCGGTGTCCACCATGTTGGGTGTGGGGGTCTCTGGTGTCCACCGTGTCCCAGTGGTTGGGTGTGGGGGTCTCTGGTGTCCACCATGTTGGGTGTGGGGGTCTCTGGTGTCCACCATGTTGGGTGTGATGGTCTCTGGTGTCCATCATATCCCAGTGGTTGGGTTTGATGGTCTCCAGTGGCCACCATGTTGGGTGTGATGGTCTCTGGTGTCCACCATGTCCCAATGGTTGGGTTTGATGGTCTCCAGTGGCCACCATGTTGGGTGTGGTGGTCTCTGGTGGTCCCCACGTTGCTGTGGGGGTCTCTGCTGTTGCTGTGGGGTCCCTG